>NW_006408540.1:5576690-5578369 GCF_000296735.1 Chrysochloris asiatica
TTGTGTTTTAAAGTAGAATGGGTAATAAAATTAAATCCTATATAGATATTCTTGACTATTTTGTTATTTTCATTTCATTTCCCTACCCAACTCCCACATTTTTATTGTTTTTATAATATTTTAAAGCAAATCCTAGACAGACACATTTATTATTTCATTCATAATTACTTGTATATTTATATCTTATGTGAAAAAGTTTCAAAATAAATCACAGGTAACAATATTAACATTTATCCCTTAATTTTAATAAAGACCAGCCCATGATTAGTTTATACTGTCTGCCTCAAATTTTTTTCTATTCATTGTTGCTTGGCTTGAATTACAATTGAAACAAGGTACATAGTTGCCTTAAGTGTATAAGTCTCATCAGATTCTTGTTGCTTGTAATATTCTTGTTGCCCTTTCATTTTAGTTCATTTCATATATTTGTTTTAAAAACAAAAACAAGATCTAATCATTTGCCTAGTGAATTCTATTGCATTTTAAAATTTGAGAATTGTGTTCCAAAAAAGTTGTTGTTCATTATAATTCTCTACTAGCTAAGTGTTTTGTAAAGTGATATCTCCAAATGCGGCAGAGACAAGTTTTTGCTTTTCAGGTTTTGAAAATTATTTCCAAAATTTTGTTTTGTATTTCTTACTCCATTATATCTAAAAGTCTATGATGAAAAGTTGTTCAATTTCTTTAGGCTAAAATTTATCACTGATTAAGTTTGTTACCAAACTGAAGCACCAATTGTAATGTCTTTTCTTCAGTGTTGAATGTGATTCACTTATTGTAAAGTTCCACTTTAAATCAAGTTAAATCAATGATCTAGTAACCATGGATAATTGTAGAGTTATTTGCTTTTGTTGTTGCTGTTAGAGGCCTTCAAGTCAATTCCAACTCATAGTAACATTATGCACAAGATTATACAAAATAGTATGTAAGCCTGGTCCTGCATCATCCTCATAATCATAGTTAAGCTTGAGCCCATTACTGCTGTCACTGTGCCAATCCATAGCCTTGGGGGTCCTCCTCTTTTTGGCTGACCTTCCACTTTTTCTAGCTTGGTATCCTTCTCCAGGAACTGGTCCCTCCTGACAATATGTCCGAAAAAGGAGCGATGAGGAGTCCTGGTGTGGCACTGCGAGTTAATGCAAGGTCAGTTTAAACAACGAAGCCAGCTGCTCCTTGGAACTTGGATTGCTATACTAGGTTGTTATGAGTCAGAACTGACTCGATGGCACTTAACAACGACAACAACATGAAGTCTTGACATCTTGGCTTCCAAGGAAAATTCTGGCTATATTTCTTCCAACACAGATTTGTTTGTTCTTCTAGAAGTCTATGGTGCTTTGCATATTCTTCTCCAACACCATAATACAAATGCATCAATTCTTCTACAGTCTTGTTGATTCACTGTACAACTTGCACATGCATATAAAGTTATTGAAAATACCATGGCTTGGGTCAGGTGCACTTTAGTCCTCAAATGGACATCTTTGCTCTTTAACTCTTTAAATAGGTCTTGTGAAACAGATTTGCCTAATGAAATGTATCTTTTGATTTTTTATTATAGTTTCTATACGTGTTGATGGTGGACCTAAGCAAAATGAAGTCTTTGACAATTTCAATCTTTTCTCTACTTATCATAATGCGATTTACTTCTCCAGTGGAGAGAATTTTTGTTTTCATTA
>NW_006408540.1:5579619-5584324 GCF_000296735.1 Chrysochloris asiatica
TTTTTACATTAACAATAAGTCTCACCATTAGGAAAAGCCACATCAGCTAAAAGCTTTTCAAGTTTAAGATTACATACTGCTTACTAGACACTGAGGCACCTGAAAGATAGCTAAAAAACAGTCTTACAATCAACATCCTGCTCAGTCGGTAGATTAAGAGACACTGAGGCACCTGGAAGATAGCAAAGAGCCAATCAAGAGCTGTAGGAACAGGTAGGAAGGTGGGTAGAAATTTAACTAAAGGTTTTGGGAAATTATTAGTATAGGGGAATTGCTGCTTTATTTTTGACTATGAAACTTTAGGTACTTTTATAAAAATACTTTTGTGATTATGGATTGTGATTAATGAAGCTATAAGAAGTGGTAAATGAGAGTGAAAATGCAAGTTAAAATATAGAACTTTGCTTAAAAGTTGATTTGACATACTTGGGAGGATTAGAGAAGAATGAAAAGAGTTATAGAAATAAACCTGATGTTATCAGGATAATAAGGGGATGCAAAGGAACAGGATACGATAAGAATCAAGGGAGTGTTCTGATGTTTCCTTTTGTTGTAACCTGGATGCTTGTTGAACACAAAGAATGTAATACTTAGTTAAATTTCAATTGATTGTACGGGACTATAGAGAAATCCTAATAGTATATAAGAAGCAAAAAACTTTTGAGTAAGGAGAAGTCATCATCTGCCTAAGACTCAAGACCCATCGACTCTGTGTGTATGTGTGTTTTTCACCAACTCTGTACCCCCTCTGAGCTCTCAAAAATTGTCGAGGCTGGTCCCCTGCAGACATCTTCCTTCAGTACCATTGGCTTTTGATCATATGCCACCTCTTGACAGGGTTGCACATCAAACATTTCTTTTTGGTATCATGACTCTGTGTAGTCCTTCCATCTTCTTTTGATGCTTTCTGAAATATTCAATAATTTTCCCAAAGAATCTTTCAGCATTGCAAGTCAAGGCTTGAAGTTTTTTCCTCTGATCTTTCAGTTTGAGAAATGCCTAGAGTGTTCTTTCCTTTTGGCTTTCCAATTCCAGAACTTTGCACATTTCATTATAATATTTGACTTTGTCTTCTTGAACTGTCCTTTGAAATTTTCTGTTCAGTCTTTTATCTCCTCATTTCTTCCATTTGCTTTAGCATCTCTACACTGGAGAGCAAATTTCCAAGTCTCTTCTGACATCCATATTTGTTTTTCCTTTCTTTCTTGCCTTCTTAATGACCTTTTCCTTCTCTCTGTATGATGTTATTGATGTCATCTTACAACTCTTATGGTCTTTGGTCATGAGTGTCTAATATAGCAAATCTGTTCTTGAGATGAACTCTAAATTCAGATGGGATGTATTCAAGATCATACTTCAGATCTCCTGTTTTAAGTTTTTTTCAGCTTCAGTATGAACTTGCACATAGCAGTTGATGGTATGTTCCACAGTTTCCCCCTGGCCTTGTTTAGAATGCTGATACAGAGCTTTTCCACCATCTCCTACACAGTTGTAGTCAATTTTATTTCTGTGTGTTCCATTTGGTGAAGTCCATGTATATAATTGTGTTTTCTTTTTTTAAAAACTGCGTATGAAATGAAGAAGTCATTGTTGTTGTTGTTAAGTGCTGTTGAGTCAGTTCCGACCTATACCGATCCTGTATAGGGTTTCTAAGGGGCAGCTGGTAAGCTTGAACTACCGACTTTGAAGTTCAAACAGCTTTGCAGTCTGGTACATTAACCCACTGTGCCACACCAGGACTATGAAGAAGTCATCAGCCTTGCACAATTCTATCATGTGATCTCTAGCACCATTTCTATGACCAGGGCCATATATTCCAACTACTGATCCTTCTTCTTTGTTGCCAACCTTTGCATTCCAATCACCAGTAATTTTCAATACATCTTGATTGCATGTTTGATCAATTTTAGACTGAAGAAATTGGTAGAATTTATAAATGCCATCATCATTGGCTTTAGTGGTTTGTCCATAAATTTGAATAATAGTGGTATTAACTGGTTTTCCTTGTAAGTGTATGGATATTTTCCTATCACAGACAGCGTTATGCTTAAAGATAAATCTTGATATGTTCTTTTTGATGATGAATGTGATGCCATTCCTCTTCAATTTGTCATTCTCGGCATAGTACACCATGTGATTGTCAGATCCAAAATGGCCAATACCAGTCCCTTTCAGCTCACTAATTCCTAGGATATCGATATGTATGCATTCCATTCCTTTTTTGACAATTTCCAATTTCCCTGGATTTTCATTTTGTACATTTCATATTCCGATTATTAATGAATGTTTGTTGCTGTTTCTCTTCATTTTGAGTTGTGTCCCTTCAGTAAATGAGGGTCCCTAGGTCTTTACTCCATTCACGTCAGCACTGTCAACTCTACTTTGAGGAGTCAGATCTTTTGCATTTGTATTTTGAGTGTCTTCCAACCTGAGGAGCTCATCTTCTGGCAATATATCTGGCAATATTCTGGTGCTAATAATCAGGTTTCAATATTAAATACTCTGGTGCAATCTGACAGTACTTCACTGTTATTCATAAGGTTTGTAGTGAGAAAAAACATTCAGAAATAGTCTGTGTCTCCTTCTTCTGAGTCTGTTTTAGTCTGGAAGTTCAGCTGAAACCTGTCCACTTTGGTTGACCTTTGCTGGCATTCAAAATACTGGAGGCATAGTTTCCAGCATCATGGTGACATGCCAGCTATCACAGTGAGACAAACTGACAGAGAAGTGGCTCAACAACATGCATCAGACTTATTTTCATATACTCTATCCCAGAGCTCAAATCAAAGCATTCTTCAGAAAGCATTAGTTTATGTCTTAAGAAATAATATTTAGCAACCACAATGCGTATAGCAGGAGTGTTCACTGATGTTGACCTGTCATAGTTCTTTCTGTGGAAAGACTTACACAATATGTGTATTTTTTGGCTTGTTTGTTCCTGCTGTCTTTTAAAATGAAAAAAAAAATCATGAGTTCATATTGATGTCACTCATTCCTAAAATTTTATATGTGCATGTATTTTGTTTTATGATAAAAACTTGGTTTCGAATGAACCTATATAAATATTTACTTTTCATATATTAACAATCTCTGATTTTTTTGTGTGATTTCTATCTTCCCCTTCCATTTAGATTTGATCTAAGTAAAAACATACTGTAAAAGTACTGCTTACAAACTCAGTGAATTATTTCTGCTCTCTGTGAATATGCCACAATGTCTACATTGGCATGGTGCCATCAGCAATAGCCTCAAGAATAGCAAATGTTGTGAAGTTGGTGCAGGATCAGACAAAGTTCCATTCTATTGTACGTAGGGTCGCTATGAGTCGGTACCAACTTGATGACACCCAGTAACAACAGCATTGTGGTTGTTATGTGCCATGAAGTCGGTTCTGACTCATAGTGAACCTGTACAGGGTTTTCGAGGCTGTAATTCTCTACGAGAGCAGAAAGCCTCATCTTTCTCTCGCAGAACAGCTAGTAGTTTCGAACTGCTGACCTTGTAGTTCACAGCCCGATTTCGGAGTTCCTTAACAATGACATAAACGTAGGTAATTTTGTTAAGTACTGATTGTTTTTCTTTAAAAAGTAATGTTAATTGGTAGTAGTGAGTAGTTAAGTGTTGTTGAGTCAGTTATGATTCATATAGCCTCTTGGTTCCCAAGTCAAACCTATAAAATTGAGAGATTGAGCCCTGGTGTGGTGTTGTGGGTTAATGCGCCAGACTACAAAGCCATTTGAACTGCAAGGTCGGTGGTTCAAGCTAACCAGCTACTCCTTGGAAACCTATACAGGTCACTATGGGTCGGAACCAACTCTACGGCACTCAACAACAACAGCAACAACAACAATTATCATATTATGAAATCCTGGTAGTTTATTGGGTTAAACATTGCACTACTAACTACAAGGTCTGTGGTTCACACCGACCAACTACTGCTTGAGAGTAAAGAAGATGAGGTTGTCTCTGCTCCTGTAAAGATTTATGGTCTCAGAAACCCAAAGAACCAATTCTATGCTGTAAGTCTGAAATTTACCAGCAGTAGATGGTGGATTGATGAACATATAGATTGTATCCAGTGTTTAGTATTTGAGGAAAATAATTATGAAAATTGGTAATGGTTTTTTTGTGTGTCATAACTTTCCCGTGTGTCCTTGAGGGTCAGATTTACTTGCAGTTTGCTTTATGTTTGTTTTATTTGAATGTTGTTCATTGTTTGGCTGATTTCTTTTGTGCCTTCTCCACCTTCCATCTCCAAATCATCCTGAGTAATCTGCATTAATCATTGCAGATGGTTTAAATTGGGTGGGCTTTTTGTATTTCTCTTTTATACTTTATACATATTTTCTACAGTTTTCTTCCCTGAAAGTGAGATTTAACTGTACATTCATTCTACATGGATAGAATGATCATTGAAAACAGTTTACACTATATGAGTAGGAGTGAAAACCATCAGAAGACACACTGCTGCTCCCTTGACCCCAAGGCAAAATATGAGGGCATTACTAGAGACTCATTTGCATTGCTATACCAATGGAAAAGATGGCAGTTTGAACCACCGAAGAAAAACCTGGCAATCTTCTCCTGTAAGGGCCACCACCAAGAAAATGTTATGGAGCAAGGGTATGGAAACATTAACCCTCTGTACAAATTGACAAGAAAAAGCAAACAAAAATATGAACTCAGAACTCAGGCATATGGATCA
>NW_006408540.1:5585344-5587173 GCF_000296735.1 Chrysochloris asiatica
GCTTAATGCAAAGTATTTAATTTATATAGAATAAGACTGGAACCCCTGGATAGTGCAAATGATTAAGAGCTAGCAGGAAATAAACACTTAGAACCTCCTTTGAGCACCTCAGAAGACAAGTCTGCCAATCTGCTTCTGAAAAGTCACAACCTTGAAAATCATAAGGAACTGTTCTATTTTGCATATGTGGAATCTCCATGAGTTAAAATTGACTTGACAGCAACTAATAACAACAATAAAATAAGACCAAAAATAAAAATAAAAAATTATTCAGGGCACTCCCACATTCAATAATTTTTATGGTAACTATTTTCTAGAGAATATTCACTGAGGTGATTAAAAGGTGAATATCAAAAATTTCTAAGCTCATGAACTAATTCTTATGATGATCCTAGACTGAAAAACTCACATATCACTTTTTTCCATTTTAATGGTCATTATTTTGTTAGCACACACTTAGAGGATTCTCATATGCACACCAATTTCCTCTACTAGTAACATCTTACATTGGTATGATACATTTGTTCCAATTAATGAACTAATATGATACACTATAAGGGAGCTTCAAAGTCTATGGAAAAATTCCATTATAGCTTAATTCCATCCTTTCCACAAACTTTTTGAAGTCCGCAGTGTACTTTTTTGTTCCTAGATATATCCAGGATGTCACAATACATCCTTCTTTATTGCTGTTGTTGTGCCGTTCGTTGAGTTGGATCCGACACAAAGCGACACTGTATAGGGTTTCTGAGGAGCGACAGTTGAGTTTGAACTGCCAACTTTGCGGTTCAAATTGACCTTGAGTCTGAGTGTTTATCCTGTGGTGGCACATGTGCCAGTTTTTCAAACATCACTTTGCTTAAATGACTTTGTTTTGGTGAATAATAAGTCCAACATTTTATAAAAGGTGGCACTATTTGGGCCTTGGCTGAAGTTTTTATCATGATAATATAGGGCTATGGGTTATTTGGAGGAAAACTACAGAAATAAAGTAGTATTCATATCCTGATGCTTTTTATCACAGCATATCAATAGTACATATCATCAATATGATTTATGATAATTGATGTTGACTTGATCCCTGGCTAAGTTAATAGTATTTGTCTGGTTTCTTAGAGGTCTCTTCACTGTAAAGTCAGTCTTTTTCCCTTTTCCCTACTGTACTCTTTGAAGTCTCTATGTTTAGTCAACACATGATGATTAAATTGCTATCACCCCATTGATTAACTACATAAATTATCTGAAATTCTTTGCAAGTGAGATTTGTCTCTTCTCTCATATAATAATTTATTCAAGTATTTGCTTGTATCTGTGGGAGCTCATGAATTTTAATTTTTATATTTTGTCTTCCAATTTAACAAGACATTTTGTTTCTCATATTGTGGACGTTGAGTCACTGGGTACCTTTACAGTTGGCTACTGTGCTCTTTTGTGGGATCACAGTCAATATAGTTTTTGTTTGGTTTTATTTTATTTAAGCACTGCCTTCCTTTCTTGTACAAGATTCTTAAGTCTCTTGCATTTGCATGTCCAGCTTTAGATTCAACCATTTTTCCCTATTACCCTAACTCCTTTTATTGGGAATGGTACTAAAAACTAAGATCTTTGTGCTAGACATACATAAAGCTAGATAACCTCCCTTGCTATGGGAGTATCAGAGCTCTCATCTGACAGAGTGCAAAAACATATGCTATACATTAATTTTTAGTTGACTGTATACATCCAAAAAAAAAAAAAATTGGATGTATACAATCAACTTAATAAAAGCAACAAAAAACGGTCACTTTTAAAGTGTTGAAGAGCAAAGATGTCAGCTTGAGAACTAAAGT
>NW_006408540.1:5587968-5588519 GCF_000296735.1 Chrysochloris asiatica
CATGATATTCTCCATTGGCTGGTCTATCCTGATAATGCCTGAAGTATGGCAGATGAAGTCTTGCCACCCTGGCTTCTGTAGAGCATTCTGTCTGTAGTTTTAACAGAGAATTGCTTGTTCTTCTGGCAATCCATGATGAATTTAGGTAGAAACACTAAAATATTTCTGATTAAAATTTCTCACAGTTGGTTCTAGAAAAGGATGCTAGTTATAATTGACACAAAAACATCTATTAACTTTGGAGAATCTCATTTGATGTAACATAAGCGATATGTTGTTCTGATGCTACTTTTACAAAATTCAATTTTGATTTGTTACAACTTTAAACCGATTCTTTGTTACTTATTGTCAAGACCTTTATCATGTTTCTTCTTTTGAAAATCCTGCCATAGTCTTAACCCAAGAGTAAACTTGGATTAATAATAAAAAGTCTCATCCAAAATCATAGAAAAGATTTAATTTAACAGAAAAATTTAATCATGGGTTTTAGAAGTGAAATTTAAGTGAGAAACAAAAGATGTCTGTTATTTCTTTTGAGTTATGTATTACTT
>NW_006408540.1:5589029-5590482 GCF_000296735.1 Chrysochloris asiatica
AGTTTCGAACTGTTGACCCTGAGGTTAGCAGCCTGATTTGTAACCACTACGCTACCAGAGCTCCTTAGGATTCTGTAATTAAGATGGTCAACACTATATTTTTTATGGAAAATAATGAAAAACAAAAAAAGATTCAATATGGACTAAATTTACTTACTAAAAATATATGTATTCCTTTAACTTGTTGCAGCAACCATACAATTGGTATCTAGACTGATTCCCTTTATTATAATAAACTATCACATTAAACTAATCAGGATGTGGCTTGGTTTCAATGACCTATTTTGCTGTGTTTTAAATAATAAATGCAATTAATAGATTCTAAATCATCAAGAACTCTTGATTTATATCAGAGACTGTGGAATCTAGCACTTGTGGCTATTTCAATATGTAAAATAAAAATGCAATTTTTTATAAAACACTTTTATTATAATTTAATATTTAATGTTACAACAAGGATTATATGGACTCTTTGTGAGTTTACAAACCCAATGGAAAAAAAGTGTAATCCAATATCCTTTAAATGTTTTCCCAATCTTATAGTGTGTGTGTACTACACATCCATTTAACACTTGTATTATAGACACACAATAATCGTGATCATCCATTTTAGATAATTCTCTGTAAATTGTCCAATCTTGCTGAAAAGGCATACCCTAGAGAAGTGACTATTTTGCTTGCCTTGCACTTCACTGACTTAGACAGGGATTTACTAGAAATTTTAATTGGCTTCTCTGCTAGACAATGAAGAGCACATTGCTTACTGTTTTGACCATCTTTGAGGATTGATAAATGGTGTGAAATATGGTAGTATGCTGAAGTGAAGTCTGCTAATGTGAAGAGAATGTAAGCTAATGGCTTACAAAGTACTACAGGGTGTCAGTACACCAATATTTTTAAATCTCAGTTCTTCACTGATTCATTTTATCTTCTTTTGGAAAGGTTCTTCATCTTTTTGCCTCAATCAACAAAATGACTATATTTATCTGACATATGATGCATAGTTTGTGTGCAATGGGCCATTTTTGATGAGAAGAGGAAGTAACCATTTGTTAAATGATACCCTTGGCTCCTGGAAGAATTAATAAAACTTTTCCTAAAGCACTTAACCTGCTTCAAATGAATCATTTTTGTGCTAGAAAAAGCTATTGGAAAATTATTGACACTAAACCTAATACTATAAAAATTAGATAAAAGATATCAGATAATTTGACTACCTATCTGAACTCTGTAGAAGGAAATTTTAAAACAAATTTGTCTTAAATATTTTGTGAATTATTGGATTCTGACTGTGGCACAAAATTATTGTTTTATGCTTTTTTTTTTTTTTTTTTTTTTGATTATCCACTTTATCAATCATGACATCTTTCTCCAGGGACTGCTCATGCTAATAACATGTCCAAAGTCATGAGTTATAATTACTAAATAACTCTTATCTCTCTCCTTTTTTCAC
>NW_006408540.1:5590582-5591157 GCF_000296735.1 Chrysochloris asiatica
GTAAGTAGATCCTTTAATCCTCATTCTCCTAGTAGGAATCTAAAATGCCAAAATGACATTTTACGCCAAGTCTTCTTTTATAAATATAAATAGGGATAAAGCTCACAAGTCTAGAAAAAAATGTGTTGCATAGTCCTAGTACACAATCACATGTACAAACAGGCACATGCACACAAAGTATGTACATTCATATGAACATATATATGGATATATGAATGTCTCTTTATCTATCTATATATCATCTGTCTTATATATATAGATGATGCTGTAGACATAGTACATGGAAAATACATAGCAAATACTAAAGTTTTCTTTTACAGTAAAACTTAATTTTTATTTATCAAGAATTGAGATATCATTTGATATAATTTTGACATTATTTATGTATAATAAATCAAATACTGAAAAGAAAGTGATAGTTGGGAGTCAAACTATGTCAAAATTACTTTCAAACTTCATAATGTTCATCTGTTATTAATACAGCCACAATGTACATTTCAGAATATCTACTTCATTACTTTTTTTTAAATGCTTTATTGTGAGTTATGTGATAGTTTACTTGGGAGAACGTTAGC
>NW_006408540.1:5591608-5592640 GCF_000296735.1 Chrysochloris asiatica
CCCCCATTTTGTGGAGCTGATGTCCAAATTGCCCATCCCTGTCCTCTCTGTGTGTGGAGGGGATGGAAATGATCCTCACTGTGAAGATTTGTTCCCTCCTTTGAGCTACTGCTTCCATAGGTGAAGGTCAAGTTGATCAAAGTGCATCAGATTATTCTTTTTACTTCGTTCTTTTTCTGATTGAGCTCTGATCATCTAGCCATTGAAGCCAGGTCAAGCGGGTATTATCTGCAAGTGTGGGTATACTTATATATGTGCCCTCTCTTCTTATCTGCTGGATGCTTCACTCTCCATTCTAATCCTCTGTGGCTATGTCACTGACTCTGGGTCCAAGAGTCCCCTGGACTTGCCACACTGCTGGCCAACCAGGTCTCCCCCTGGGTTCACAAGAGTCTATTGAACATTGTAAGGCTTAGCTCGCAGCTTCATTGCTGCTTTTCCCTCACTTCTCCTTATCGGTGTCGAACTTGGTCACCAATCATAGCGTGTATTCCCATTGGGTCTTAGTCTTAGAAGGAGGTTTGCCCTGAAGGGACCCAACTACTTGCCTTGATGTCTCCTGGGTGAGCCACTTGTTTGTTCTTGTAGTAATCGGTCCATCTGCCTGTATTGCTTTGTATTTTTCCTGTCAGTCTTCCTTTTAAGGATATCTTCTGGCCGCTCCAGGATGGTATGCTTGTCCTTTCAAGGGGAAATTTCCCTTCAGAAGATTCTGGATGCTGTTCAGGATTTTACCTATGGTCTTGTGTAATGCAGAGTTTCCTCAGGAAGCCTCCTTCACTGGGCATGTTGTAGGCCCTTTTCAGGTATTCCAATCAGTTACAGGCAGAAGACAAACTTACAAGCTTTCTATGGTGAATATTTCTGGCTATTCCTTTAATAAAAAGTATTAGGGAGTTTTCCATCCTCTTCTATATTCTGGAATAATTTGAGTAGAATTGGTGACAGTTCTTCCCTGAATGTTTGGTAGATCTCACCCGTGAAGCCATCTGGACCTGGACTTCTTTCGGTTGGGAATTTTTTGATGACCTG
>NW_006408540.1:5592868-5594518 GCF_000296735.1 Chrysochloris asiatica
TTTTGTTAGTTTTGCCAATGGTTTGTCAATTTTATTAATCCTTTCAAAGAACCATCTTCTTGTCCTGTTGATTCTTTCTACAGTTTTTCGATTTTCCAAATCGTTAATTTCTGCTCTTATCTTTATTATTTCCTTTCTTCTGCTGACTGTATGTTCCCTCTGCTGGTCTGCTTCCAATTATTGGAGATGCTGCGTTAATGTGTTAATTTTGGTTTTGGATGTGTACATTTATCGTGATAAATTGTCCACTCAGCACTGCTTTCACCGTGTCTCAAAGATTTTGGTATGCTGTGCTTTCATTCTTATTTGTTTCTAGGAACTTTGTGAATTCATGTTTAATTTCTTCTTTTACCCAGTCGTTTTTCAGCAGGGTGTTGTTCAGTTTCCGTGTATTCAACTTTATTTCCTTGGTCTTCTTTGTTGGTTTCTAGTTTTATAGCACAGTGGTCTGAGAAGATGCTCTGTAGAATTTTGATGTTTGTAAATTTATGGAGGCTTGCTTTGTGACCTAACACATGATAAATTCTGGAAAATGTTCCATGTGCACTGGAGAAGAATGTATATTGTGCTGTTGTTGAATTGAATGCTCTATATACATGCATGAGGTCAAGTTGGTTGATTGTGCTGTTATTTCCTCTGTAACTTTGTTGAGCTTCTTTCTGGTTGTTCTGTCCCTTTTTGACAGTGGTGTATTAAAATCTTCCACTATAATTGTAGATTTATCTATTTCTTCAATTTTAGTAAGGTTTGCTTCATGTATCTTGGTACTCTTTCATTGGGAGTGTAGATATTTATTATGGTTATGTTGTCTTGCTCAATTGACCCTTTGATCATGAGATAATGTCCTTCTTTGTCTCTTATGCTGATTTTTATCGTAAAGTTTACTTTGCCGGAGATTAGCATTGCCACTCATGCTTGTTTATTGTTGCAGTTAGCTTGGTAATTTTTTTTGCATCTTTTAACTTTTAGCCTGTTTTTGTCTTTTTGTGTAAGGTGGGTCTCTTGTAGACAACATATTGAAGGGTCTTGTTTTCTTTCCCATTCAGCCACTCTCTGTCTCTTCACTCGTACATTCAATCCATTGACATTCAATGTCATTATTGATAGGTATGAGTTAATTGCTGCCATTGTGTTATTTTTTTTGGTAGTGTTGTTCATTCTTTTGTTGTGCATGCCCTCTTGTGTTGGATTTGTGTTTTTTGTACTATTTCTTGTTGGTTTGTTCTTAGATTTCACGTTTGTTTGTTCTGCTTGGAAGTTCATTTTCATGGTAGTTGTGAAATATTTACATTCTTTGGGCTTACCTTATAGTCTATTAACTTTTTTCTCCCTTTAAGAGATTCCATTGTATCCTGTAATTTACCTGGCATCCCTACCACCTGGATCTCTGTTGCTACATTTGTCCCTTCTTTGACATTGATATAATTTTGATCTTCAGTTGACCTTCCAGCTCCTTTGAGTTCATTGTTGTATTCTTGTTCTGTTCTGACTCTGCAATCTGTTGACTGAGTTCCAGGTGGTGTTGACACACCTGTCAATATCTGGTTGTTGTCTGTTCTTGGTTTGCTTTTAGGCCCACAGAACTCCCTTTAAGATATTTTGAAGTGCTGGGTTGGTTTTGATAAAATCTCTCAGATTCTGTTTATCATG
>NW_006408540.1:5596158-5597124 GCF_000296735.1 Chrysochloris asiatica
GTACACATTGTATTATAAGGTTACTGCACACGGAGCTCAGGTAGCGCAGCAGCCACGAATGGGGCCATGAACCGCAAGGTGAGCAGCTAGAAACCACCAGCTGCTCCACAGAAGAAAGGAAAGGTGTGCCATTCTCACAAAGACCCACAGCCCCAGAAACCCCGCACAGGGTTGCCTAGAGTCAAGACTGACGCCAAGGCACACAGCCACCAAGGGTCTCTCAAAAATCAATCTTAGGGCTGTGTCTCCATAACTGACTTCATTAGTGGCCACCAAGCTCCTTTTCTCTGTACTATGAGGAAACTGCGGGGCCACAGTTGTTTTTTTTGGTGTGCACATCCACCCGCCTGATAGCGTCCTGGCTGAGGAAAGAAGGTGTGACAGGGAAGATGCAGGAGAAATGTGTAGAGTCTCCTGCACCTCTTTTTGCAAGTGTCTCTGTGTCACTTTTAGAGCCAGTTCACTGAGCCAGAATGGCTGTAGCCCCACCCTCTAAACTCTGCCAGGGCGGGGTGGCCACAGAGGGAGTCCTGTCTCCACATTCCTAACTTAATATTGTGCTTTTTCACTTGCTAGTGTGGGAAACTGACTCCTGGAACTTATGGTAGATCTGGAGCTCTGGAGTTGTTCTGTGAGCATTTCCTGTGTGAGATCCCAGTCCCTCTTGCATGAAGATTTCCCTATCTGACTTTCTCCACCGCCGCCGAAACCGCTACTTTATTACTTTTATATGTATTTTTTTAATTATTCTATTTCTAAAAACAAATAAAAATACTCATCATCAAGGTGTTTGGTTACAGCTGTCAGCTGGATGCGAAAGCTGGACCGGGAATAAGGAAGATCATAGAAGAATTGATGCCTTTGAGTTGTGGTGTTGGAGGAGAATACTAAAAGCGCCATGGACTGCCAAAAGAACCAATAGATCTGTTTTGGAAGAAGTGCAGCCAGAGTGCTCCTTGGAGGCCA
>NW_006408540.1:5597560-5598820 GCF_000296735.1 Chrysochloris asiatica
TAGAAATACCCTCTGCCAAACATACCTGTATTCATGAGTGTACTCCCATTTGCCTTTCTATATCTGGTCAACTTGCATGTCCATCTATGTATCTATTTAGATGCTGATTGCTCTTCCTTTTATTGCATGATTGTGTGTAGAGTATATACAAAATTAAATGCACAATTCAACTTCCTTGCTTTACTATAAAGGAAAAAATTAGTTCAAAAAGTCAATTTAGTGTTTTTTCAGTTCATAATTCACATGTATTTACCTGATTTACTATTACCTCATAACACTCCATGAAGTAGAGAAAGCAGACACTTTCAGTACCATTTAGTCATTAAAAAAAACTAAATCAGTATTCTTAAGTTCCACAAATGAGGGACTTCAAAGTGTTTGTGAAAAAAAAAAAAGAAACTACAAACTAATGGAATTTGTCCATTAACTTTTTGAAGCCCTCTCATATACTAAGAATGTGTCAAATAAAATCAATTTGTCAGACTGAAAGAATAGTATATCTTTCATCTACTTAAAAACAAATTCTGTTTTTAAATTATGTATATATTTTTATTGACCTTTTTGATGAAAACAGTGATAGGAGAGATAACAAAGTTTTGATATAATTAGAAATAATTGGCATTATAGACAAGTCCAGTAATGTTTTTAAGGAGAGAAAAGCAAATTAGAAAACTTATAAACTAAGATCATGCAATCATTTTATTCATTATTAAAGTTTTTTATTTTCATGGTAACGTCATCAAATACAAATTTTTCTTCTCCAAATTTGTTGTTGTTGTTTTAAGTGCCGTTGAGTCAATTCCGACCCATAGCGACCCTGTATAGGGTTTCCAAGTTATTGAGTCTTAATTCAAAGCACTCAGTCTAGGAAGTAACAGAGGGTAACATTGACCAATTATAACTAGCGCATTGCCAAAGTTTCCAATAAACATCAAATACATCCATTAATTCAATCATAATTTTTTTGGTAGTTATAAAGAATAAAAATGGTTTTTGGGACTTCTAAATGATGCCAGATATCATATAGTAATTCTGAAAACTATAAAAGTATCTTTTGCACAAATGAAAATGAGAGGTATTTCATTTTCCTTTTTTGTTATTCTTATGAAGTCTTTTTTCTTTCCTTCCCTCCTGGTAAAGTACGCTGTTATTGTTAAGTGCCTTGGTGTCAGTTCTATCTCAGAACAACCCTGTGTAGGGTTTCCAAGGAGCAGCTGGTGGGTTTAAACCACCAACCTTGCAATTAGCAGTTCAATGCTT
>NW_006408540.1:5599270-5600525 GCF_000296735.1 Chrysochloris asiatica
CTGGCAGCACAGTAGTGAGTACTCCACTACTAATCGAAAGGTCTTGTGATCTAATGTGTTTACATGACAGCATTGGAAACCATACAGGGCAGTTCTACTCAAAATATACTCAACAGCAACAGATTTTTGTTTGTTGGTTAGTTTTTCTTGTTTTCGTTATGAAAGGAATTTGAAAAACCCAAGCTTTGGTCTCATACTTTGTTGGCATTCTCTTTCTCCTTGTAGGAGAAAGATGTGGCAGTCTGCTTCAATAAAAATTGTTGCTTGTTGTTAAGAGCCTACGAATCAGTTCTGACTCATAGTGACCTCGTATAGTGTTCTTAAGGAGCAGTTAGAGAATTTGAACTGCCCACCTTGCAGTTCAAATTAATCTTGTGGTCCAGTGCATTATCCCACAGTGCTACACTAGTAAAGATTATAGTCTAAGACATCCTATGGGGGCTTTTCTACTTTCTCTCTCTCTCTCTTCCATTATTTTTGATAACATTTTACTTTTTGAATATGTAAAACTACAAAAAATTAAAGCCAATATCCTTAAAAAAATCTATTGTGAGAGTTCTTAATTCCATCTCTATATCCACTCCCCTAAATTGTTTTATCAACAAGGCCT
Organism: Chrysochloris asiatica; assembly: GCF_000296735.1. Taxonomy (NCBI): domain Eukaryota; kingdom Metazoa; phylum Chordata; class Mammalia; order Afrosoricida; family Chrysochloridae; genus Chrysochloris; species Chrysochloris asiatica. The sequence continues at coordinate 5,599,881 of NW_006408540.1, forward strand.
TTTTATACTATGTTTTATTCCTCCTGGCAATTTATGAGCAAACTTGCTTCCTTTCTGACTTGTCTAAAAGAGTATATTGTCAAACTTTTCTTACTTGCCTAAAAGAGTATATTGTCAAACTTTTGGATTTTGGCCAACTAATAAATAACTTGTTATAGTTAAGTGTCATCAAGTCGGTTCAGATTCATAGCACCTCTGTGTAGAGTTTCCAAGGAGTGGTTGGTGGGATTGAACTGCTGATGTTGTGGTTCACAGTCCAGTGCTGAGCCTACAGTGCCACACCAGGAATCCATGTGGTATTAATTTGTATTGCTCCTATTAAGATTGATCCTCATTGCTATCCTGCTATGACAGTAGCTATGCCAATCTATTCTCTCTCTCACTTTCTTAAGCCTAAATCTTTAAAAAAAAATGGAAACTTCTGTTTCAGCCTTACTCTCAGCTAGTGGACCCTTCTAATCCACTGAAGACATAGGTGAAATGCGAGAATTTCCTTATCTCCCAACACCTACTTTTATCTGTAACTATGTACTCAACCTTAGATGAACGTGGAGACAGTTTATTAACCCTAACTTAAAAAGGAGTCCTGATATAGTGCTATAGGATAAGCACTGTATAGCTAACTGTAAATTTGGCTTTGCCAAC
>NW_006408540.1:5600890-5601860 GCF_000296735.1 Chrysochloris asiatica
TGACTCAAAAGCATTTAACAATAACAACAACAATTTTCTTACTTTGATACTTTACAAAACAACTCTTTGGACTTCAATTCCCTTTCCTCTGGATATTCCTAAGATATTCCTTTTTAACATTTCACTAGACCTGACCTTGTCAAGGCTCCTACTATCCTTCATGTTGTTAAATCCAAAAATCAATTTTAAGCCATTTTATGTGGCTGATCAACATTTTAGTCATAACTGATCACACCTTTCTCTTCTCTTCTAGAACAGCACAACTTGTTCTCTTTTTTGCAAGATGGTCCTTTTCCACTTCTGATACTGATTCCCTTCTTTCCTCCCCAGACCCTCGATGCCTTTATCTCTTAATTCTATAGTGTCCCAGGGTTCAATTCTTGTACTTTTTCCAATTTCCCATGATTGTCTTGGGAATCTTATCCAGGTTTATGGCTTTAGATTCTGACTTTATGATAATGACGTAAGAGAAGCCGTAAGTAGGGCTAATAGACATATAGACTATTACCCTACTGGTAACTAACTCTTTGTCTTTCTCACTCAATTGTAACCTTATGGATATATTGCTTTCTGAACACATCTACTTATTTGATTTTAAAGAATGCCAAATGTAACATATATAAAATATCACCTGACTTTATGCCACCTTCACCTCTAGTCTTTCCCATCTAAGTAAAGTACAACTAAATTATTGTGGATGATCAACCCCCAAATTTAAATTCTCTGAGAATAATCTCTCATTTTGCAAATTTGATCTGCAAGTAATAGAAATTTTGATTATAGCTTAAATTTTTTTTTTTTTTAATCTGCGTATTTCCCGCTGTTTCCACTATTACTTTTCAAGTCCTAGTGAGCATCATCCCTATGTGGATTCTTGCTGATTTGTTTCTTCCTTGATCCTCTTCAAAATATGAATCAATACAGCAACCAGAGTGACCCTGGTACAGTACATACTTTCTTTTGCTGCTTC
>NW_006408540.1:5601960-5602540 GCF_000296735.1 Chrysochloris asiatica
TTTTTTTTTTTTTTAATCTGCGTATTTCCCGCTGTTTCCACTATTACTTTTCAAGTCCTAGTGAGCATCATCCCTATGTGGATTCTTGCTGATTTGTTTCTTCCTTGATCCTCTTCAAAATATGAATCAATACAGCAACCAGAGTGACCCTGGTACAGTACATACTTTCTTTTGCTGCTTCTTTGGATGTTCCAAGAACTTCATATCTGTAAAAGCCAAGATCATTCACAAGGTTGATTATATCCCATTGAATGTACATGCACACCACAGATCTCTCTGACCTTAGATTCTTTTACTTTTCCCAGTGTTTTCCATTCTGCTCTCACTACCTTCATTCCTATTCCTGGAACACTCATCTGTGCTTCTGTTTCAGGCTATATTTTCTTTCTGGCTGGTCTGGAATGATCTCTATATAGGTATCCACATTTAACACTCTTAAAGTCTTCACTCAGAAATCAACTTAAAGAAGAGATCATTATGTACAGCAGAACGAAACATTGCCTGATCCTGGGCCAACCTCACTATTGTTACCACACTAGAGTACATCGATGCTGCCACTTGGCCAATCCATCTCATTGGG
>NW_006408540.1:5604730-5605223 GCF_000296735.1 Chrysochloris asiatica
GAGGCTTTCTGCTCCCGTAAAGATTTACAGCCTCGGAAACCCTGTACAGGGTCACTATGAGTTGGAACTGACTCCACGGCACATAACAACAACAAACATCTTTCTGATCTTCTCTTCTTTCAGCCAAGATCCATCGGACATCAGCAATGATATCCCCCGTTCCACGGCCTCTTCTGAATCTCGGTTGAACCTCTGGAAGTTCTCTGTCAATGTATGATTGTAACCATTTCTGTATTACCTTTAGCAAAACTTTACTCACATGGGATAGCAAAAAGATGGTCCGATGATTTCCTCATTCGGCTGGGTCACCTCTGTTTCGAATGGGCACAAATATGGATCTCTTCCAATCTGTTGGCTAGATAGTTGTCTTCCAAATTTCTTTGCAGAGATGAATGAGTGCTTCCTGTGCCACCTCTCTTTCTTGAAAAGTTTCAAATTTTATTCCTGGTGCCTTGCTCTTTGCCAGTTCCTTCAATGCAACTTGGCCTTCCTC
>NW_006408540.1:5606098-5619895 GCF_000296735.1 Chrysochloris asiatica
TATGTATTCCATCTGGTGAGGTCCATGTATATAGTCATCTCTTAAGCTGTCCAAAGAAGGTATTTGAAATGAACAAATCATTGGTTTTGCAGAATTCTATCATGCGTTCTCCACATGTGTATCACCAAGGCCATATTTTCCAACTACTGATCCTTGCTCTTTGCTCCCAACCTTTGCATTCCAATCACCAGTAATGATCAACACATCTTGATTGCATGTTTGATCGATTTCAGATTGAAGAAGCTGGTAGAATTCTTCTATTTCATCTTAACTAGTTTTAGTGAAGATTACATGGAGACAATATATGTCCCTGTGACCAACATTGTGCTCTATGTTTTTGTTAAGTACTGCTTAGTTGGTTTTGACTCATAGTGACCCTGTATAGGGTTTCTGAGGAGCAGCTGGTAGGCTTGAACTGTTGCATTGCAGTTCAAATCAACTTTGTGGTCCAGAGCTTACCCTATAGTTGTTGTTGTTGTTAAGTGTCATCGAGTCAGTTCTGACCCATAGCAACCCTGGATAGGGTTTCTGAGGAGCAGCTGGTGAGCTAGAACCACCAACCTTGTAGTTTAAACAGCTTTGCAATCTGGCACAATAACCCACAATGGCACGCCAGGACTCCTATCCTATACTAGCACATATTATTTCATCTATTATATGTAGAAAATCACACTTTATAAAGATGAATTTAGGTAAGAGCAATTTAGCTCTGGCAAATGACAAATGAGCAAAAACAATGTACTGTATATCCTAGATGAAGAAAAGAAGTGTTGTCTGATGCTCCATTCCAGCCTTTGATGAATATATTGTAAGCACATGTTGGAAAAATCCTGGATAATTTGTATATGAATCACCACATGGAGAAGAGCTCCCCAAGAGTTGCACAGACTACAGAAAAATGTTTTGGATTAAGAAATACAATTTTGAAAAAAAAAAAAAGAAATACAATTTTGATATGTGTACATTGCTTGTAATTTTATATAATACTAATTAATACAAGGAGATCTGGTAGCATAGTAGTCAAGAGACGGGCTGCTAACCTCAAGGTCAGCAATTTGAAACTAACAGCGATTGTGTGGGGGAAAGATGAGGCTTTCTGCTGCTATAAAGATTTACAGCCTCAGAACTGCTATGAGTCAAAAGTTACTCTACAGCACATAACCACCACCACCAATGACTAATATTACTACTAATAAAATAAGTATACTTTCCAACCCTTAAATATATTTTTATATACTTACTGTGAATCTTGGAATTCTTTCAAAAATATTTTAAAATACAAATGTTTAAGTTAACTAAAACAAATGTCCTAAAATACTTCTTTCTGGTTTGTTATACCTTTAGAGAAATTATTAGCTTTCATATTCTAGATTATGATTCATTCCTCTCTATAAATATTACTGTGAACTCTTCAAACAAAGAAATAAAATATTTATTCTTCATACAAGTAAATGCTTGGGTATGAAATGACAATAACATTGTCTCTCGCAATGAAAGAAGTAATTAAGAAAGAAAAGCGAATTTTAATTATGTTGTTGATTTGTACTATGGAGTTAATTCTAACTCATGGTGTTGTTGCTGTTGTTAGGGGCCATCAAGTTGGTACCAACTTATAGCGACACTAAGCACAACAGAACGAAACATTGCCCGATCCTGCGCCAACCTCACAGTTGTTGCCATGCTTGAGCCCATTGATGCTGCCACTTTGCCAAGCCATCTTGCTTGGGTTTCCCTCTTTTTCTCTGACCCTCCACTTTAGCAAACATGATATCCTTCCACAGTGACTGGTCCCTCCTGACAATATGTCTGAAACATGATCAAAAAAGTTTGGCCATCATGGCCTCCAAGGAGCACTCTGGCTACACTTCTTTCAACACAGATCTATTGTTTCTTTTGGCAGCCCATGGCACTTTCAATATTCTCCTTCAACACCATAACTCAAAAGCATCAATTATTCTACTGTCTTCTTATTCACTGTTCAGCTTTCACATGTATATGAGGTTATTGAAAATACTATAGCTTGGGTCAGGCACACCTTAGTCCTCAAGTTGACATCTTTGCATTGAGACCCTTTATAGGGGTTTCTCAGGAATGGCTGGTTGGTTTGAATCACTGCTGTTTTGGTTAGAAGTCCAGTGCCTATCCCACAAGGCTACACCAGGATTCCAAATTTGATAATAATACAGAGAAACTTGTGTACATGCGTTTCCCACTCATGGGATTTGAATAATTCAAATAAAATATTTTGAAATTAATTTTGGTCACTACTGGATAATGATGTTTGATTATTTATACATATTTAATCTAAGTATGTCGTATACTTTTTCTTCTATTCAAGGTTCAAATACAAGAATTTGATGATATCTGCCCTTGTTTCATTCATCTTTCTTAAAATAGCATTGCTAATAAACTCAAATTTACCTCAATTTTATTTTTCTTTTTATTAAACTCACATTTTCTATTTTTAATTGTACACATAGATTTAAAAAAAAGGAATCAGATAATTATCATTTAAAATTCTAAAAGTCATTGTCAGAAATCAGTTTTCTAATAACTGATTTGATACTATGACCAATGGTATAGGGACAATGAGCTACTTTGCAGTTTATTATATTATATTGTTGGAGGTTTACAGTTGCTCTTCTCTTTCTAGAGGCAAAATAATTCAACATTACTAAAATTTAATTACCAAGAATTAAAACAAATAAAACGTATCATAAAGAGTTCAAACAAATTTGGTTTGCTTTGATAAATTCAATACTAGCTTTGATCAAATAAAAATATGACACTACCATACCAGCTGTCATAAAAATGCAAACCACTTTTGTCTTCAGAAAATCTCTTGGAGACAGTTAAAAAGATATCTTAGTGAAAACACAATTTATATTGTATCTTAATTTTATAGCCTAAAGGGAAAGTTGTCTGTCTATATTGGATCAGCGTACAGATTTATAAGATTCAGAATCTTCAATTCCAGAGCAGTTCAATATTTTTTTTCCTAAAAGGAACAAAGTTTCCTTCTTACTGGTTTAGCCCAGGAAAATTATAATACACATTATTATTCTTGGAAACAGTGCAAGTTTGTAGCTCTACTATACTTTGTAGACAAATAAGAAAACAAATTATAAAATATACATATATGCCATTAAAATGTATAAATTGAATAAATGTAATAAATACAATAGTGAAAAACTTTTCCCATTAGTAATTTGGTATAGTTAAGAAAAAGTATATTTCTATTTTTTGTGAAAATGTAGAACATATTCAAATCTCATTAAGTGAGTAGATGGCAAATTGTTGCTTTGTCTAAAAGAAATTTGTGTTAACTTATCAGAAGACAATACTTTCTAAACACAATGACTCAGAAATTCTACATGTAGACGTTGTTGTTGTCATGTGATGTTGAGTCAGTTCTGACTGATAGCGACCCTGTATATGGTTTCCAAGGAGCAGCTGGTGAGTATGAACCACTGACTTTGCAGTTCAAACTGACATTAAGGTCAAGTGTTTATCCTACAGTGGCACATCAGAATAATATTTTGTCTAAATATTCTGAAGCTAGAATGCTTACAGGAAATTTATTATTATAAAATTATTCAAAAAATTTTTAAACTAGTGAGTAGGCAATCATTAAATGAAATATAATATATTCACATGATATACGTGCTTACCTCATTAGCATTATATTGTAGAAGAATACTTTCTTGGGAAAACATTCGTTTTACATGAAAGACAGGTTCATGCTAATGCCCTGGATGTCAAGGTCAGTTTGAAGCTCAAGGTCAGAAATTCAAGCACACCAGCTGCTATATACCCTATACAGTGTCACTATGAGTGGGAACTGACTCAACAGCACACAACATCAACAACAACAATGGATAGACACAAGATCTATTCTTAACTGTGTCTTTAAGAATTTTTCAGGGCTTTGAACCAGTTTTACCTGGTTCAGTAATGGTCAAGGAAGTATCTACAATACAGACCTAGATTTAAAAATTTATAGTGAACTAGAAAGATAGCCAGAATGGGGAAAGTTACAGATTGAAGCTTTGCTAGAAATTTAATTTCCTTCTTACAGAAAAGTGGTTTGTGTATCCATTGTATGACAACTAAAATCTCTTGCACCTGGATACTGAAAACAGTCCAAGGCAGTACTTTCTACTCAAAGATGATAGTGTCTCATGCAAACATGGTGGCACACCTCTCAAAGATGAAAGTCAATAGCACAATTTTCAATGTGTTATCAATAATCCAAGCTTGCACATCAGACTTCTGATGACTCACTACACCTCTTCTGAGTTTCCCATTCTAACATTTTACTTGACTCATCCCATCAAGACCAGCATCAGAAACCTCTTGGGACATATGCATCCTGGTACGGTGCTGTAGGATTAAGTACTGAACCATAAGGTTGGTTTGAATCGCAAGGTTATCAGTTCAAACTCACTACCCATTCCTCAGAAACCCTATACAAGGTCCCTCTGAGTTAGGACCAACTCAACAGCATTTAACAATTGTGTAGAAATCCACATAAATTCAAAAAACTTATGTCCAATATTGAAAAATGTATGCTTCCAACAAAAAAATTCAAAGTAGAAAATAATTTCATCTTGAAAGGGTTTTAGCCTCATTTCATGTGGTGGTTGTTGAGACACTCACTACTATAGTGTTAGCAGGTTTACTTCAGACAAAAACTACTAGAAATCAAATAAAAAGAAAGCTACTAAGACTTTAAGAAAAAATATAGAGTTTGAGCTCTATGGTCTGATTTTAATGAATTTCAGCTAAGTTTCTGTTATTCCTATATATTTATGATCATGATTTTTGCTATGACATATATTTATAGAACTCATATTTAGTAGAAGTCCTGGTGTGGTGCTGTAGGATAAGCACAGGACTGCTAAGCAAAAGATCAGTGGTACAAACCCCCAGCCACTCCTCAGAAATGCTATAAAGTGTTGCTATGAGTCAGAATCAACTCAAGGGCACTCAACAACAAAAACAATAGGTAAAATGGAGCCCTGGTGTGGCTGTGGGTTAGGGTTTGTCTGTTAACCATAAGATCAGTTAGTGGTTCAAACCCACAAGTGACTCTGGGAGAAAGATGAAGCTAACTGCTCCTGTAAAGTTTTGCAGTCTTAGAAACCCTACATAGCATCGCTCTGAGTCAGAATTGGCTTGATGACAAAGAGTTTGGTTTTTATTCTGTTTGTTTTTAATGATTTAAAGATAAAAGTATGGAGAGGCTATTCCTTTTGTTCTCTGCCAGGCAATATTCTTGGATATATGGCTTATTGTTGTTGGTAAGTGATGTTGAGTTGGTTCCGACCCTGTATAGTATTTCTGAGGATGTAAATCTTAGCAGGAGCAGAAAATCTCATCTTTCTCCTGTAGAGTGACTGATGGATTCAAAACACCAACCTTGTGGTCTACAGTCCAGTGCTTATCCTACAGAGCTACAAATCTCTTTGATCTATGATTACTTTTTTTGTTGTTTCTTGTTTTTAACAAAAAGGAAAGAATTTAATTAAGATTTTTCTTGATTTCTTAATAAGAACCTTTGTTCTCATGGAACTACACATAAATTGGCTGCTTCCCTTCAAAGAACAGCTTTTCTTGAAGACTAGATTAATAATTCACCCTTCCAAACTGAAGGAGAAAGAGAACTACAGGAAGACAGAGACATCATAAAAAAAGATTATTTTCACAGCAAAGAGGTTGCTTGCAAAAAAGAGGGGAAAAAAAAAAAAAAAAGGCACCAAACATCCCTACAACAGCACTTCCTACTCATCTAGTTTCAATAATTCATTGCAATAACATAATTCAGGCATCATACTCACAAATATGGGACTTATTAGGAAAGTTATTAGGTTACAATTCAGGGTCAGAAATGCTCAGAGCACAATTCTACCAGTCAGGACAGGCTTTCCTCAGCTATGCCTAGAGGCAGGCCTATCTCTGCCTGAGCCATGTTACAAAGGTATTTTAGGGCTGCTGATAAGTGCTCATGGAGCACAAAATTCCACCAAACACCTCAGCCTGAAGGTATTTGGCTCTAGCTCCATGGATCAGCAAAACTATCTCCTGCAATTAAATGCCTGGAGGCACTCTACTCTAAAAGTAAGCCTCCTGCCCAAAGGTTTTCAGTTTTACTTGTTCCATGGGCTTCTCTGTCACATGCTCTGTCTCTTTGTTCCTTTGTCACTCCTCTGATGTTACAGCTTTCTGTCCCTGGGTTGAGGAGGTGCAATGTTCAGGGCTCTCAGGTTCCAAAGGACGCGTTCCACTCCTGGCTTTTCCTCTTTGAGAGTAGCAAAATCCCTGCTTATGCTTCTGTGTTGGCTCATATTATACAACTTTAGAGTTCCAAGTTTTTGCAACCACAATTAGTCTGGTTAACACTCATTCACAACTGAATTATATAATCCATCAGCATCTTCCCCTATCTTCTTTTACCCAGAACCATTCAGGAAAAAGTCATTTAGTAGAGGTATACAAAAACTATGGCTAGAAGAGACCTTAAATAATTCACTGCCATGAACCAATTATATGAGGGAAAATGTAATCATGTTTATATCAACCCATAACAGCTGGAGAGAAATATGAGACCAACAAATCATAAAAACCAAACCCACTTTCCATAGCATTGATTCAGACTAATAATAACCTTATTTCGAGTTTCTATGACTAAATCTTTACAGGAGCAGACAGCCTTATCTTTCTCCAGTGGAACAGTTGGTGGCTTTTGAACTGCTGATTTTGTAGTTAGCAGTCCAAGGCTTAAACTACCTCACCACCAGGGCTTCCTAATGAGTAGTTAAACTGAAGGCAAGAAATGCATGTGCATGTGCGGTACTAGAGTCAGGCCTCTATGAGTTGGAATCAACTTGATGGCAATGGGATTTTTGTTGTTGGTGGTGCACAGAAAGCAGAGAACAGAAACATTTGAGGACCCTATGTGGTACAAACAATTTGATTAGCTTCTAACCTAATGCTTGACAGCTCAAACTCACCCAGACTCTCTGGAATAAAGGGCCTGGCAAACTTCTTCCATGAAGATTACAGCCAAGAAAAACCCTATGAAGCAGTTCTACTCTATAGCACATGGGGTCACCATAAATCAGGGGTAAACTCTAGGGCAGTTAACAACAGCAGAAACGTTTTGTCTGGAAGTTTAAAAAAAAGAACAGTTGATGGGGGAAAAAGGATTCTTGTGGATTTAACTAAGGACTACAAATCTAGTGATAATAGTAACAAAACACCTTACACGGGAATGTGTAGAAGTTCTAAAATACAGTCTACTTTCAGCATTGGTTGTGTTGCACCTGGACTGATTTAGCTAGTAGAATTAATAAGGAAAATCCAGAACGTTATGAAGAACACAAAAGAAAGAAATTTAGATGTCAAACTAGCCCATAGTACACAGATATCAACTCACATTTGATAGGTTACTTGAATACATAATTAATATTTATACATTCAACTTGAGTACTTTGTACATAGAACTATATCCATTATGTGCCCATGATTTAATCTAATTATTTTTTATTCAAACTCAATTGTTAACTTAATTTAACATAACTGTTAAGGCAAGATCACCGAACCTGGATGGATTTTTCTGATCTTAGGGCAAGAGCATCCCACATGCCTGGAGCTCTTCTCTCCACCAGTAAGAGAAGTTTCAAAATAAAACCCAAAGAGAGACAGTTTGACTAAACTTACATGAAATTCATTCTCATAAAGGAGAAATGCATGAGAAATGTAGCTAATTTAAATTCCCTCTGGAAATGAATTATTTCTGTGGCTAATTATTGCCTGCTGGAAAGACTGCAGGCAGTTATAAGAGCCATGTGGTTCCCAGAGGGAAACATTTATTAGTGACAAGGACACAAGATGATAATGACATGCAGGCATCAGTCCTAGAAAAGTGATGTTTCAAATACATGGTCTAATATGGTTGGCAGTAAAAATATAAATGTTTTCATGTAGAAAGAAAATTAGGAAAGTTAGACCATTTGATGTTACTAAAAAGAGTTGAATGCTAGTATTGAGTAATATGGTGATTATGGTTAATATTATTATTAGGAATGATAATGCCATCTCAAATAGAAGAGCCATTCCAAATTCACCATTTAGAAAGACTGTATTCATCTAATTAGTAACTTTACGGTTTTATTCTCATAGTGAAAACACATGAAATTCATGAATAAGGCCACTAATTATGATATATTTTAGCTTCTGAGAGATTTTAACAGGAATAAGGACATCAAGGAAAGTGTTAAATTCAAATTAAGGTAATTAGGAGTTACAAAGGATTGCTTGTTTTTACACTTTTTTAAAGCAAGTCTTCCAGTGCACAGATTCTTCTTTGGAAAAAAATTTGATATTTTCTGGAAGCTTTCTTAACCCTTTCTAGTCAGTAGATACGAATCGGGCTGCTAATCTCACGGTCAGAAGTTTGAAACTACAAACTGTTTTGTGGTAGAAAGATAAGGCTTTCTGCTCCTATAAAGATTTATAGCCTCAGAAACCCTATGCAGGGTTGCTATTAGTCAAAACCGACTCCATAGCACATAACAACAACAGTCACGGTCACCAGAATAGACTAGCAAAGTATAAGGCATCCATTTCCTAAATGGTCCAGTTGTTGTTGTTTTTGTTGTTGTTGTGAAGTGCCGCCAAGTCAGTTCCGACCCATAGCAACCCTGTATAGGGTTTCTGAGGACCAGCTGGTGAACTTGAACTGCCGATCTTGCAGTTCAAATGGCTTTGCAGTCTGGCACATTAACCCACGGATGCTTACGTAACAGTTGGTGAGCACTTAACTATTAACTGGAAGACTGGCAATTTAAACCCACCTGGAGGCACCTTGAGAGCTAGGCCAAGAGATTTGTTTCCAGGAGATCACAGACTTGGAAACTTTAGAGAGCAATTCTAGTCTTCATAGGGAGAGGAGAAGGCTACCATGATTAGGAGACAATTCAATAGCAATCTACAAGAGCAGCAACAAAGTTATCATGTTTTTAGAAAAAGAAAACGCAGTCATCAAAGTCAAAATATTTCAATAATCTTAGGAAAAATCACAAACTATGATTGAGAAATTACAGTATTGTTTAGAAAAAGAAAATGCAGTCACCAAAGTCAAAATATTTCAATAATCCTAGGAAAAGCACAAACTATGATTGATAAATTATAATATTGTTTTGAGTGGTTCAGACTCATTGCCACCCTACAGGACAGAGTAGAAACACCCCTATAGGCTTTTTCACTGTGCACCACAAGGTCGGTACTAGACTACCACCTTTTTCTCTTGTGGAGTGACTACTGGATTGGAACCACTAACTTTTCAGTGAGCAGCTGAGCTCTTATCCGTCATGCCACTTGTTGTTGTCAAGAGCCATCGAGTCAATTCCGACCCATAGTGACCCTGTATAGGGTTTCCGAGGAGCAGTTGGTGAGCTTGAAACACCAAGCTTGCAGTTCAAACGGCTTTGCAGTCTGGCACATTAATCCACAGTGCCACATCATGCCACTAGAGCCCCAATAATGTTGTTGTTTAATATTCACGGCTGTTGAGTTGGTTCCAACTCATAGAGACAATGTATAGATATTCTGAGGAGCAGCTGATGGGTTTGAACCACCAACCTTGCAGTTTTGTAAGGTAATGTTGCTGGATTATTAGTGGTATATTGTGCTATGCTATGTTATGTAGTGCTATGCTATGTTATGTTATGTTATGTCGTGTTATATGTCATGTTACATTGTTATGTTATGACACCTTTCTTAGTCAACTCTGCATCTTTAATGTAGAAAAAGATCATTTAGTGACCCTGCAAGTGCTGTTTTTCTTGTTTACTGAAAAAATTTCATAACACTTCAAAACCTTCATAAACTGACATTTTAAAAAAAAAACACTTTCATAAAGATTATAGGACATCTGAAGACTAAATACATATTTTGTTTTGAAAAAGACCTATATCAGCCTTCTATAAGAAAGCACTGCCAGAATATATCTCTCCACATTTTAGAGTTGAAAACCAGCAATGGATTATGTAAAGTAGTTATTGATGAAGAGACAAAGAGGCCAAAAGGCTAATCTGATATAAAAGTTCCTGACTCATTTGAAGACTCTAGAGAAACATATGGAAATGTCTCCATTCTCAGTTTGTTCAAATACCTCCTTGTCCTCATATTCAAAAACAATTCCAAACCTATAGGCTTTTCTTTCTTCTCCTTATGTATGCTTTCTCCCACCTCAGAATTTTGCATAACTTCTTTTCCTTTCCTTTAGCGGCTAGATGATTTTACTCATTGACGATGACACTTCAAGCAGAAATTCCCAGGGGAAACTTCCTGGACCTCCCATTGCAGGAAAGGTTGTTCCGTTCCATTGTTTTGAGGCTGTCTGGTCTTTACCTTCTGAGCACATACTTACCACAACTATATGAAGAGGGTAAAGAAACTAGTTGCCTATGAATTTTTTTGTTTGTGTGGTGGTGGTTATTTGCCATGAATTCAGTTCTGATTCAAAGTGACTCTGTTCAGGGTTTCTAAGGCTATAAATCTTTACAGGAACAGAAAGCCTCATCTTTCTTCTGCAGAACAGTTGGTAGTTTCAAACTGTTGACGCTGAGATTAGCAACTCAATTTATAATCACTATGCTACCAGAACTCCTTCTTTTGTGTGTGGAACCTACCTTATTTTCTTGGACCTAGTGTTCTTTTGATGGCATAAGTCAGCTTTTGATCTTCAGGGATTTTATCAGAAGATTAAGAAATTAATATTAATTTAGAGATCAAATGAAGTAGTTTCCAGGGTTGATGGAACAAAACAAAGACCATATGCAATGGTTGATCACTGACGGATAAGAGTACAACTTTCCCATCCTTCCATTTAAGCATCAGTTCCAAGAAAAGGAGATGATAGGAACAAAGACCCTGAAAGTAGATTAAAAATATATAGTTATAAATAACCAAAATATGAATAGTTCATTTTTCTATAATTGGCAGAATGGAGATTTATTTAGTAGAAATATATTATTTCATAAATTGCTATAGAAAAATGCAGAGAATTATATTTTTATCATTTGTTATTTTGAAATTTCATGTATTATTTATATGTATATACGTATATGTGATTTTCAGTTAATGTTTTATTTTGTTACTAATGTGTACGTTTTCCTGTGGAGATTTTTTTTTTTTCTTTACAGTTTTATTACATTCCTCCAGCCTTTCTAGCAGAATGCTTTACAGACTTTAATTGTTTAGTAAGTGTTGAACAAATATGTTATATGTATATATATATTTTTTGGGATGAAATATTCATCATAATGTAATTTATCATTTTAAAAAAATTAAAACATTTTATTGGAGTTGTACCTGAGTGTTAAAAACTTCATACATATTTCCAGAATTTATTTAAGTTTGGCATAGTAATACTCTTAATTTTTCCATATAGCTGCCAATTGTTAAAAATACTATATGCTGAAGCATCTATACTTTTCCTACTTTTCCTATACTTCAAAATCTGTGCAAATTAAATTATGTCTGTTACTGCATTATTTAAAAATAGCTGAGTAAACATTCATTGCATTTTAATAGTATTTTTATATAATTTAGGTTAAATTATAGTCTACATGCATGATAAAAAGAAGTCACTTTGAAAAACTTGCAATTGGGATAAACCTTCTAGAGATATTTGTTAAGTGCTGTCTACTGGTTCCGACCATCCGACACTGCATAGGGTTTCTAAGGAACGGCTGGTAAGCTTGACCCACCCACGATGCTATTCAAATAGGCTTTGCAGTCCAGCGCATTAACCCACAGCGCCACACCAGGACAAGCATAGCAAATTCCGTGGGTTAATTCCATGACCCACAGTGGTCAATTCATGACCACTACTTACTACTAATGTATCCTTGAGGAAATGTTGCCAAACCCAAACGAAGCTTTGCCGCCTGTCACTGCAGACAATCACAGAGCCGGGGAGAGATCCAAAGCAAGCTTTATTAACAGAAAGTCAGAGGTCTGAAGGACAGGTAGAATAAATCTCTCAAGACTGTCCTGTCTTTCACAAAGAACAAGTACATTATATAAGGTAAGTTTCATTTGGATGTACACTTAACCTATTTTAATATCAAGATAACATTCTTTGGAAAGAGCAGCAGTAAGGCAATAAACTTCCTATCTTTAGGGTCTCATCTGCTTAATTCCTGAGATAACTATCTGGGTTGGTTTAAGCAGGTCTTATTTTCTTTGTCCTATTCTCTGGTACAGGAGCTCTGGTAGCGTAGAGGTTATGAGTCGGGCTGCTAGCCTCAAGGTCAGCAGTTCAAAACTGTCAGTCGTACCATG
The DNA here is from genome assembly GCF_000296735.1 of Chrysochloris asiatica. Taxonomy (NCBI): domain Eukaryota; kingdom Metazoa; phylum Chordata; class Mammalia; order Afrosoricida; family Chrysochloridae; genus Chrysochloris; species Chrysochloris asiatica. Next base: position 5,618,453 of record NW_006408540.1, read on the forward strand.
GGAGAAAGATGAAGTTTTCTGCTCCCGTAAAGATTTACAGCCTCGAAAATCCTGTACAGGGTCGCTATGAGTCAGAACCAACTCCACGGCACATAACCACCACCACCACCACCACCACCACCACCATTCTCCTTCTAGGACCATAAGGACCTCTTAGCTAATTTTAAAACTATCTTCCTCATTTGAGACTTAATAATTAAAGCAACTCCATTTTGTTTAGGTTGGTAGATCCATGCTATCATAAGTAACCTTATCAATTTTGTCTCAGTTCTCTGTCTATAAAATGGGGTAATGATAATGCTCACATTATAAAGCTAATGAGGCTTAGAAGCTAGAACCATGCTGACACATGGTAACTCCCTTATCTGTTGGGAGAAACATTCCACTACAAGATCTTATGGCTGGCTGATACAATCCTGGTTTCAGAGAAAAAAAAGTTCTTATTGAATGTCACAACAGCAATAGTTGGACTGGCAGATGTTGATCTTACAAGAACCACTTCTCACATGAACATGTCTATTTAATTTGTTTATATAAAATAACCCACTGCCATCAAGTTGATTCTGACTCATAGGTCAGAGTAGAACTGTCCTATAGGGTTTCCTGGGACATATATCTTTGTGGAAGCCAATTGCCTCACTGTTCTTCCGTGGAGTGATTTGTTGTATCAAATAGCTGAATTTTTGACTAGAAATCCAACACTAACTCACAACACTACCTTATTTTGTTTATGTTGTTTTTAAATTACAATTCGTTCAGCCAATTCTTTGAAGACTATCACTGCTGGCACATTTCTGTTGGCTGGATACTGTTTTAAGAACTTGTATCATATCTTATTCAATTTTTATGCCAATCACCTAGATGGACAATGCTCTTCACACTTTACAGATACTAGATAAATCAACTTTAACCTGCTCATAATCACACACATAACAAGTAGAAAAACTGAAATTGGAACCTAAACAAGCTTATCCTAAAACAAGAATTCTTTGTCAGCATGATGGTATTACTGAGCCCTAGTGGTGCTTGGGAGTCCTGGTGTGGTGCTGTGGGTTAATGCACCAGACTGCAAAGCTGTTTGAACTGCAAGGTCGGTAGTTCAAGCTCACCAGTTTGCGCCTTGGAAACCCTATATAGGGTCGCTATGGGTTGGAACTGACTCGACGGCACTTAACAACAACAACAAAGTGGTGCTTGGGGCTAAGTATTAGGCTGAGAATAGCAAGCTTGATGGCTGAAACCAACCAGTCACTCTGTAGAAGACTGATGAGACTGTCTGCTTCCTTCAAGGGATACAGTCTTGGAAGGCCTACTCTGTCTTGTAGGATCACTGCAAGTCAGAGTCAAGTTGATGGCAGTGAGGTTTTTCTTGTTAATATATATATTGTTGTTGTTGTTGTCAGGTGCCATCGAGTCAGAACCGACTCATAGTGACCCCATGCA
>NW_006408540.1:5628430-5634346 GCF_000296735.1 Chrysochloris asiatica
CAGTGGTGAGGATTTTTGTTTTCTTTACATTGAGATGTTATCCATATCGAAGACTGTGCTCTTTAATCTTCATCAGTAAATGTTTTGAGTTCTCTTCACTTTCAGCAAGCAAGGTTGTATCATCTGCATATCACAGGTTGTTAATGAGTCTTCCTCCAATCCTGATGCCACGTTTGTCTTCATATAACCCAGCTTCTCAGATTATTGGCTATTATAGGAACTATGCTCTGATGACTTCATGGATCTTCTTGAATTAAAAAAGAGAAATGAAAAACATAAAATATATAAGAAAATCTTTGAAAAAGATATAAAATACCTGAATAGTACCAAAATTAAAAGTAATAAAGTACTTTCAAAATAAATCTATTTTAAAACTACAACCCTGCTTCTTAGAAATTTGTTTGCAATTGGGAATTAAACCTTTTGTGACTTTGTAACATTGGGATTTCAGTTAAATTCTAGACAGGCTGTGTTTGTGAATAATGCCTTTATTGATCTTTGGACCCCAAGTGAAAGAAAATTCAGTGGCAGTCATGAAATTTCTAGTGTGGCAGTCACAGTGTAAGTGATTAAGAGCGGTGTCTTTCACCTGAAGCATTATAATTCTGCCCTGTGAGGTTTAGCACCTCACCTCAAGACTCAGTCAAGTCCCAAGGGACTGTGAATTGACATCACAAACACACCTCCAAATTTAACAAAGGAGAAAAGAAGAGTAACATTCGTGGGAAATAATCATGCCTGCCACAGGAAACTTTTGAGGTAAGATTAAAGCACAAAGGAAATCATAATGAAAACTTTTTTAAAGCCATTATAGAGAGAAACACAACCAAAAGGAAACAAAAACAAAAACAAGAAAACCTCTCTTAGTACTGAAGATCCGGCTGCCTGAGGAGAGCTCACTTGTGTCCAGATAAAACACTATCATCCTTTACCTTAATGAACTCTGTGCTGACAAGTCTTTTATGACAAATTTTGTACTCTATCAGCAACTTCAAATCTATATGAGATTTGGAACTCCATTTAAAGTCATATCTGGCCCTGTCATGCTCGTGTGACAAGTTCTCTCAGTCCTCATCTGGGTCACTAAATGGAGATCCCATGATAGAGAAAACTGACATCCCATCCATCTTGCTTTGCATGACTGCATCTCTGTCAGTGAAACTCTATAACAACGGTCGTTTTATGTACTCTCAAGAAATGCAGCCACAAATTGGCTTTCAATAGCCCAAACAGAAGTAACGTGCAAACATCAATTTAGAAGATAGTTCTTCCTCTTAACCAAAATTCAAAAAAGAAAGAAAAAGAAAAACAAGGAAAGCCAGAAATCCCTCCAGCCTGAAGTGCTTTACAATAATACTTTAAAGCTTTTGTGTATCTTTCTCCTTTTTTTTTTTTTTTTGCGGGGTAGGGGGCGAAAATTAATTGCGCTCCCTTGTTTGAAACAAGAGGAAATCTTAGCATTTTTTTAAAAAAGGAGTTGTTCTAGAATGTTGTTGTTGTTATGTGCCGTGGAGTCAGTTCTGACTCATAGCAACCCTGTACAGGGTTTCCGAGGCTGTAAATGTTTATGGGAGCAGAAAGCCTCATCTTTCTCCTGCGGAACAGCTGGTAGTTTCAAACTGCTGACTTTAAGGTTCGCAGCCCGATTTGTAACCACTATGCTTCCAGAGCTCCTTTATGCTACCAGAATACATGGACAAGCAATGTGTAAATAAGAAAAAAACAAAAGTATATAACCTTAAGTATTTTTATAAGACCTGGAACATTTGACCTTAAGTGAAAAAGTTGGATCCCTAAGACATCATAAAATATTCCATAATTTCAATAAATTTTATGTTGCATAAGTAATTCCTAATGTAAGTCAAATTAAAGATGGCATTGTCATGCACACAACAAAAGTGACTCATGCACATAATTGCAGGGGGCAGGGAAGCTCTTGTGTGTTGCGTCTTCATTATGGTCTGTAAGGAGAGTCCTATCAAACAAACTACCTAGACCCTTATGAAACCTAGAACTAATAACCAAGAGTTCACCTGCAAATGCTTATTAAAGAAGAGGTTAGAATGGATTGTAATGTTACTGGTCTCAAAGAGCAATAATAATGGGGAAAAAAAGCACACACAAAAACAATATTTGAAAAGGATAGACTGACATGTTGCACTTTACCATTACAAAACAAATAAATATAAAGTAACTACTGTATACAAAAGGACAGGGTTGAATGTCTAAGACTTTGAAATACCTTTTAGGAGTAATATCTTTTCCCTTAAGATTTTCTCCAACATACTTTTTGTTATAATTCCTCCTGACCTCTTGTCCATGGAGAGGGATCTGCAGAGGAAATTTCACAGAAAGTATCCCCCTGAAATGAAGGCAGAACTTACATTTGCCCTTCACTGATATAAACAATATTGAAAACAATTTTATGTTGCTCAGCAACATTTAATATACCCAAACAGAACCCCACCCTTTACTTGGCTCTTAAAAGCTACAAAATTGAATTTCTTAGCATGGTTTCAGATATCTAGTTTAGATTAAATATAGGTTAAAGTAGAATCTTTCTGTAATCTGATCACAGGTTCCAACAAAGAGGATAGCTAGGGGCAGGGCATGAAATAGACAATTCCAAATTGTTCTAAGCATGTTCATATCTATACTGTGAATCAGAGACTCCCTTGTGACTTTCAGTGCCAGCCTTGCTTGAATCCTCCAAAAAATGTGGTATCTCTGAGTGAACTCCCTCTGAACTCCACTTGTCAAAGTAATGGCAAAATAACAACATCCCGTAAACAAAACAAGAGGCTGTACTGTTGCTATTGTTAGCATCATTAAAAATTAAACATGGCTGATTTCAAACAAGTATTTAATGCTTACAAATTTACTCTTTGTGATCTTTTTCATCTAAAACATTGAGATGTTTTTCAAATATTTTTAAAGTGGAAAGTTATTTTTTCATAAAGTTTATCTTTTTCTTCTGCTATTCATTTTTTGTTTTATTTTATAGGCCCTTTTTTTTTCTATGATTTTTGGGGTCCCATTTAACATACTACAATAAACATGGCAACATATACACTGTAACAAGTACAAGAGTTACTCCTTCCTTGAATTTCTGTTTGAAATTGTGCATTAAGATAAAAACTCTTAAATTATAATGATTATGTGTATGATGCTTCTAACTTGATTTTGAGATATCAGGAAATTCATCTAACATTTTAACAAAAATATGAAAAAATAAGTTTTACTTATAGACTTGTAAAAAGTCAAAGTGAGAGAACATGACAAAATCTACAACTCGATAGTGAATCTTAAAATCCATATAAGATCACTATGAGTTAGACCTAACAACATGAAGTGATTGGAAATGCCCTATGTGTGTAGTTCTATTATTGGTTCTATTTTGTAAAGAAAGTGTAAAATATGTTGGCTCTGGCAAATAAGAATAGTGTTGCTTCATGTCAATTTGTATGTGTCCTGCTCTCTATCTAAATTTAATATGAATGGTTTATTTGTTATTGTTGCTGTTGTTGTTGAGTAACATCAAGTCAAGACAGTTCTAACTCACAGCAACCCCATATAGAGTTTCCAGGGAGTGGTTGGTGAGTTTGAACTGCTTACCTTGTGGTTCAGATTGACCTTGCATCGAGTGCTTATCCTATCACTATATTGTAAGTATCAGTGAAGTTACATATTAGAGTCATAGAGTCATTTGCATTTTGACACTTAAAAAAACAAACAAACAAAAACCCAGTCATCATAGAGTACACTTGGGGGTTTGAGGGATGTATACGATGACGCTCATGTTTAAGGTGACTAATGATCTCTTACCATTCTAATGATAAGATTAACCCTTCTTGTATTTCTCTTAGTCTGGTAATAACTCATATAGAAAGAAAATATTTTAAATAATCATAAAACATAGAAATGATGTACATATAATTAACAATTACTAAAGTGATGATGGAGTTTTGGTGTCATGCTCTAGGATAAGCACTGTATTGCTAACTGCAAAGCCCATGATTCAAACCCACCAGATGTTTCTTGTAAATTGTATACCGATGGCCATGAGTTAAAACTAACTTGATGGCACATAACTACAAAGTGAATTGTCTTCTTCTGCCTTTCTTCTGGTAACACTGTACTCATACCTCATTTCTCAGTTTGATTTTTCCTCTTGGGAGGAAGCCATTTATGTAAAGGCTAATTCCAATCTAAGTAGATACTGCTTCCCAGGTTGCCAGAGAATTCATTCTTCCCACAGCAGAACATTATCACAAAGTGCCATTTGAAGACCTAGATGGCATCTTTCTCATATATTGCTGTTATAGTCTCAGCTTGCAATATCGTGTTTGGCATGTAGTGAATTTTTGACTGCCTAAATGAATAAGTGCCATAGCTGCATCTTCTATCACTCTCCTCCTTCTTGGTACAGTCTCTAGTAATTTGGAACCACTTGATGGTCCTCAACTTGTGTGGTTTCTCCTTTTTCTAAGTGTTAACTCCTTCTGCTCAGAATATCTCCCTTCTTTCATTTTCCACCCCACTGCTTTGGCTAGCTCTCACAAAGCTTCAGAAGTCATCTCAGCTAACACATCTTCTGTAAAGGACACTCGTCATCAACCCAATCTTGACAAAGCCCCTTCTTTCAGTGTTCTCTTAGAAGTCCCGGTCAAACTCATAATGAAAATGCTATTTTGACATCATTGTGTATTTTTAACTTCCCAACTTGAGATAACATCGTTAACAGTTCCGTACAGATTGACTTTTATATGTCCTTGCCTGGTGTGGCACTCTAGGATAAATATTGGACTTCTAACTGCAAGTTTGTTGGGTCAAACCCACCAATGGCTCCTTGGAAATCCTATCTTCTTGTTGTTGCTAAGTGCCATAGAGCAGGTTCCAAATCAGCAGCCCCATATAGGGCTTCTTAGGAGCAACCAGGTACCAGAGCTCCTTCTTAGCAAGAATTAAATTAATAAAGAAAGATAAATTTTGGAGTGGCTGAAAAGAAATGTGGGAATTATTAATTTATTATTAACAATCAAAATGAGCACAATATTTAATTAATCACAGTCTTATTGCAATTGTCATCATCCTCCTTGGAGTCAACCTTGTATCTTCCATTGGCCCACTCCTAACTGTGTAGCAATCTGGGCTATTTTTAAGCTATTTTACTCATAACCTCTCCTATTTATTCTCATTGCCCATGTCTTTCTTATTTGTAGTTTAACTCTTTCAGTAACCTCTAGACACCATAGCTCTCATCAGCTATGTTGCATTTTCATTTTATAAATATATCTAGAAACCTAAATAAAGCCATCCACAGGATTCCAATTCATAGAGATTCTATAAATACTCTAAAAGCAGATGTTGTTGCTGCTGCTAAGTACCATTGAGTCTGTTCCTACTCATAGTGACCCTGTATTGGGTTAGCATCCAAAGCTTATCCTACTGTGCCAACTCAAAACTGAAGCAATTCCTTCTCCTGTGGAGTGGCTGGTGAGTTTGAACCACTGACTTTAAAGTTAACAGCCCAATGCCTAATCCAAAGTGCCATCAGGGCTCCATAAACACACACACACAAACACACGTGTGTATATGTGTACAATGAGACCTAGTAGCACTGTAGGATAAGTAAATATTAGCCTGCTAACTTTAAGGTCACCAGTTGATACCCACCAGCTGTTCTTCAATAGAAAGAGGCATATTTTGTTTTCTTCTTTTTATTGTGCCTCAAAAACCCTATACAGGACCACTATGAGTCAGAGTCTATTAAATGGCAGTAGGTTTTTTTTTTTTTTTTTTTGGTATTTATAATCAGACAATCTCCTTGATATCTCAAGCAAGTAAAGTTTTGCTAAAGATAATACAGAAAGCGCTACAATCATATATTGAGAGAGAACTTCCAGAGGTTCAAGC
>NW_006408540.1:5634446-5637773 GCF_000296735.1 Chrysochloris asiatica
ATTGTTGTTAAGTCCCATTGTCAGCTATGACTCAGTGACTCTGTATAGGGTTTCTGAGGTGCAGCTGGCAAATTTGAACTGCCAACCTGTGGTCGGGTTGACTGATTATCGTACAGCACAACACCAGGTACCTTAACACTTTATATGCAATTGAACACTTTATAAGGAATTCTCAGTTAATCATAGCAAAAACTCTACAATTGTGGTGTTTATGAAATATATACATATGGAATGCATGTCTTCCATATATACATTTGTATACAGTTCTGTTGTTATCTTTTTCTAGATTGAGATTTGTACCACCTCCTCACAACTTACTCTTTCTGTATCTTTGATAAACTACATGGGAATAATGTATTGTTGTTATGTGCTGTCGAGTTGATTTCAACTCATAGCAACCCTGTGCAGGGTTTCCAAGAGTGGTTGGTTAGTTTCACCCACCAACTCTGAGATTCAAACAGACCTTGTAGGCCAGGGCTTATCCTTGTTGTTGTTGTGAAGTACCATCGAGTCGATTCTGACCTATAGTGACTCTGTATGGGGTTTCCAAGGAGCAGCTGGTGAGCTTGAACCACTGACCTTGCAGTTCAAACTACTTTGCAGTCTGACACATTAACCCTAGGGCCACACTAGGACTCCAGTGTCCGTCCTACAGCTCCACAGTTGTACGGATTATGATGAAATGGGAATTCCGTATAAAACATTCAATTCCATATAAACTGCCAGGGATAAAGAGAGTACATCATACATAGTAACCTTTATTATAAACTTAATTATCGCTGCCACTATGATTTAATTATCATTTCAATACCTTTTTACCACTATTTCAATAACAATCTTCCTAAATTTTTATATCTTTTGTATGCATATGAAAATATTTTTTAAAGATGTGCATACAATTTGACATTGCTTTATCATGGTTACTAATGGTCCCTGTTTTACATTACAAATGGATCTAGGATCGTGAGCAATAAAGTTTGAGTACTGCAGTTTCATCATTTTTGAATATGATACTAAGTGATACTAAAGTTTGGCATGGTGCCTTGCCCATAGTAAACTCTTAATAAATATTTGATGATTGAATGAATAGTATTCATTGCACTAGTGCCCTGTTAGACATCAGACAGGAAATGCCAATACTAGTTCTAATGCCATGGTTAACCACAAGCACAGGAGGATATTCAGCCTAACTGAATAAACAAAAGGGTAAGTAAAAAAGTATTGCTCCAGAATCACATAAACTTTTATTAAACAAAAATATCAAAATGAAAAGTTATTGTGTCTTACATGGTCTGCATCTGGGTCTTTATACTTCTGAAAGTGGTTTCTATTTCTCTAACCCTTGCCAAAGAATTCTGTGCTCTTTGGTTTACATGTCAAAAATGGCAGTTTTGGCATCCTCAAAGGACGCAGATGGTGCTGCTTTGAAATATTCTTTGGGAACAAAAGGAAGTCTGAAGGAGCAAGATGGGGACTGTAAAGTGGATGAAGTAAGGTTTTACAAAAAAATTCTCATAAGACAGCCCTTGCAACCTGCAATAATAGGTGTGGCACCAATCATTCCTTCCACAGCCCTCTCTACTCCTCAGTTGGGTTCGAGAATCCATTCTAGTGGTCACACGGAACTTAGACACCATGCTAACAGTTTTGGGGTTCATTTGGGAAGTCAACAGGCTATAACGCAAGGTCAAAAAGTGCTCAGGACACAGTTGTCTCAGTCAGTTGCTGATAAATGCCCCCGACACACTGCTTGACAATAAGCCTCATTCTGAAAGCACTCAACTCTAACACCATAAGTCAGCAAACCTAGCTTCCTCACTTACGGGCCTTGAGATAGTCCACTGGTAGCAATACTTTTTGATTTACTTTATATATTTAAATCTAAAACATATTGCAAATATATATGCTTCAGGAGTTCAAAGAAGTTCCTGGGGACCAGGGGTGAGCCTGTGGGAGTAGTCAGTACAAGATCTACAAAAAAAGTGATTTTAAAAATAACAGGTTAATAGAATGGCCAAGATGGTCCATGCAATAATTAAGCCATTCATAGCATAAATAGAAGTGTAACTATTTAGCTTTAGTATTAATATAGTAAATTGTTAAATAGCCTTTTTCATTATTATGATCTGTTTAAATAATTATATAAACTTCATGTTTTTGTTTAGTGCCGTTAAGTGGTTTCCAATATCTAGCAACACTTTACAGGGTTTCTCAAGATTAGCTGAGGGATTTGAACTGCCAACTTTGAGGTAGCAGCCTAGTACTTATCCTATAACATCACATGTATGTTCATACCCACATGAAGTTTTAGTCAACTATTGTTATATTAATGTTACATAACAAACCACCAAAAAGTCAGTGACTTAAACAGTATGCCTTTATTCCCATGTTCTCCTGGTTAATAGTTGGGTATGGTTAAAGGCATTCTAGGCTATATTTACTGGGACTATGCTTCTATGTAAATGTTAACCAGACTTGGTGTATAATGCTGGTGGTGTTCAAACTTGTTGTGTATTTTTCTCATCCACCTCAAGCCAGAGGATACTTAGAGCTAATTCTTCTCATGATGAATGACAGGAAGCTAGAGGCTAATATAAAGGAAGTGTTTCTGTTTAATCAAATAACTTCCCATAGCCCAGAGTAAGTCATATTGCCAATCCAACCTCAACAGGACATTTAACTATGCTCCACACTCAAGTGCACCACAAGGAATAACACAGTAAAAATTGAGGAGTTTAATCCAACATACCATACATACAGATATGTTGCCATTTTGACCAAAGGAAAATAACATAATTTGACAAACTCTCTAAGGATTGGTTGTGGGCCAGTAATAGATAAACAATACAGTTAATCAAATAGGTGGGAGACAGCAGTATTTTGAGAAATTTGAGGCTTAAATGTAAATTGTATGTGCTACTCAAGAAAGCACATTTGAGGCACTATTCTTGGAGTCTAGAACAAAGAAATCCTAGAGTAGTTGGGCTTTCAAGTCAGGGCAGCAAAGTCCAGTTTGTGGGATTCTTCCTAAAATGAAACGCATATCCCTTCCATATAAATCACACTTTTCTAGCAGAGTATTGGTGGTGTAGTGGTTAAACTTAGCTACTAACTGAAAGGTTGGCAGTTCAAACCCACCACTTGCTCTGTAGGAAGAAGATGTGGCACTCTACTTCCATAAGAGTACAGCCTTGTAAATACTCGAGGGCAGTTTTACTGTGTCCTAAGGAGTTCTGGTAGCGTAGTGGTTACGAATCGGGCTGCGAACCTTAAGGTCAGCGGTTCAAAACTACCAGCCGCTCCGCGGGAGAAAGATGAGGCTTTCTA
>NW_006408540.1:5648953-5651113 GCF_000296735.1 Chrysochloris asiatica
CAAGAGATCAGAAGACATATTGCCTTAGGCAAATCTGTTGCACAAGACCTTTTTAAAGTGTTGAAGAGCAAAGATGTCAGCTAGAGGACTAAGGTGCGTCTGACCCAAGCCATGGTATTTTCAATAACCTGATATGCATGCGAAAGCTAGGCAGTGAATAAGGAAGACTGTAGAAGACTTGATGCCTTTGAGTTATGGTGCTGGAGGAGAATACTAAAAGTGCCATGGGCTGCCAAAAAAACCAATAGATCTGTTTTGGAAGAAGTGCAGCCAGAGTGATCCTTAGAGGTCAAGATGGCCAAACTTCGTCTCTCATACTTTGGACTTACTGTCCGGAGGGAACAGTCACTGGAGAAGGATATCGTGTTTGGTAAGATGGAGGGTCAGGGAAAAAGAGGAAGAGCCCCAACAAAATGAATTGGCCAGGTGGCAGCATTGATAGACTCAAGTGTGGCAACAGTAGTGAGGTTGGTGCAGGATGGGACATTGTTTCATTCTGTGCATAAGGTCACTATGAGTCGGTGCCAACTCGATGGCACCTAACAACAAACAACAATATATATATATACATATGTGCACACACATAGACCTGCACAAATGGGCTTTAAAAAGTTCATGGAAAAAAGTGTATTATCTTTTCATTTCTTTTTTTCCACAAAGTTTTGAAGCCCCAAATGTGTGTATAGATATATAAAAGGAACCCTGGTAACGTAGTGAGTTATATATTGGGCTGCTAACCACAAGGTCAACAGTTCAAATCCACCAGTTGCTTCATGAGAGAAAAATAAGCCTTTCTGCTCCCTTCAAGAATTATAGCATCTGAAAGCAAATACAGTCAAAACCGAGTCAACGGCATACAGCAGAAGCAGTATATATAGGTATATCTTACTACTATTTGTCTACATGCAGCACAAATTATAATACCTGCTTTGAAACATGAAATATCTCTTAATTATTAAATACATAAATCATATTAGTTTGATACCCTATTTATCAATAGTGGTTCAATGCTACTTTAATTTTCTATCTTCTATTCACTTTTCTCACTAAAATTTTGTTAGTTGCTCATAAAGCTAAACTGCTCTCTCATTCATATGTCAACATCTCATTTCTCAGTTTTTCCTAACTATATATTATTCTACCAATCAAATTCTGCCTGTCTTTCTATTGTAAGGCCTAACATTTTTTGTGCTGCATTGACATCTATCAAGGTCAGAAGTTCAGATCTACCAGTTGCTCAGTTGGAAAAGATGAAGCGTTCTGCTCCCATAAAGATTTACATCCTTGATAAACTTATATAGGGTCATTATGAGTCAAAATTGACTTGACAGCATTTCACCATCACCACCACCATTGACATTTTTGAGCATCACAACATCCCAAAGACCTCAAGACCAGTGCCTTTGATCTTGCCATATTTGCTCCCACCCAGAAAGAAAGGCTTCCCACTCAGAAAGCTCCCTGTCAATCAGATCATCTGTTTTGACCCATTTATCAGCCAATGTAGGTTTCTCCTTTCTACAATCCAGTAAAATCAAACAAGCTAGTTGCATCATGCTGCATCACCCCACCCTCATTCTTGCTGAGTCACTCATTTCCAAGTGCAATTCCAATGTGACCCTGCATGTTATGAGGTTTCCTCATCCTCTGGGCTGCAAACATCTTATACCTATGTGACCACTGTTGAGTAGGGTGGGGATCCCTCTGTCACCAAAGGAATGAAAGAAGGTAATAAAACAAATAGTGTCACAAACAGGATGGCTCAGCCAGGCTTAGGGCACCTGGAAAAAAAAAAAAAAAAAAAAGATGTAATGCAGAACAATGAGTTTTTCTATATATGGCCTTTTTGGTCCTGGATTTATAGTTCTGCTTAGGTGATTTGCTAGACCACAATCTTTGAAAGAAGCAGCTCTGGTACCATAGTGGTTATGAGTCAGACTGCTAACCTCAAGGTCAGCAATTTGAAACTACCAGCTGTTCCATGGGAGAAAGATGAGGCATTCTGCTCCCATAAAGATTTACAGCTTTAGAAACCCTATGCAGGGTTGCTATTGTGAGTATAAAAGTGGGCGGCTGAAAGTAGGGCTCAGAGCAAGAATCGCCACTTCAGGTATAAGAGCTTGCTCTGAGACCTGCTTCAGGCCGGGGCCATAAGAACAA
>NW_006408540.1:5651213-5652091 GCF_000296735.1 Chrysochloris asiatica
ATCAATAAAGCATGGGTAAACACCTCTAGTATTCTCTGCTTTCAGCCAAGATCCATCTGACATCAGCAATGATATGCCTCATCCAACATTTTCTTTGGAATCTGGCTGGAACCTCTGGAAGTTCTCAGTCAACATATGATTGCAGCAGTTTCTGTATTACCTTTAGTAAAACTTTACTCATGTGGCATATTAATGATATTGTCCAATGATTTCCACATTCCATTGGATCACCTGTCTTAGAAATGGACACAAATAAAGATCTCTTCCAATCCGTTGGCCAGATAGTTGTCTTCCAAATTTTTTGACATAGGTAAGTGAGTGTCTCCTGTGACACCTCATTTTCTTGAAAGATTTCAATTTGTGTCCCATCAATTCCTTATGCCTTGTTCTTTACTAATTCCTTCAATGTACCTTGGACTTCTTCAGTATCATTGGTTTTTGATCTTATACTCCCTCTTGAAACTGTTGAACATCAACCCTTTCCTTTTGGTAGTGACTCTGTATTCCTTCAATTTTCTTTTGATGCTTTCTTCAATCATTCAATAATTTGCCCAAGAATCCTTCAATAATGAAAGCCAAGGCTTGAATTTTTTCTTCAGTTACCCCAGCTTGAGAAATGCTGAGCGTGTTATTCCCTTTTGGTTTTCTAATTCCAGATCTTTGCACATTTCATTGTAATATTAGCTTTAGCTGACCTTTGAAATTTTCTGTTCAGCTCTTGGACCTCCTCATTTCTTCCATTTGTTTTAGTGTCTCTATGCTGGAGAGCAAGTTTCAGTGTCTCTCTGACATCCATTTTGATCTTTTCCTTCTTTCTTATCTTCTTAATGACTTTTTGCTTTCTGTATGTATGATGTTCTTGATGTCATCTCACAACT
>NW_006408540.1:5652214-5656296 GCF_000296735.1 Chrysochloris asiatica
GGCCAGGTGGCCAGAACAGATAACAGATAAGATGAGGGCGACAGGACTGGAAAAAGTCTTAGTACTATAGGTTACTTATGTGATGTTATGTTTAAATCTATTGGATCCCGCGGTTTCTGAATGCTCCATTGGGCATATCCCCCTCGCATGGTGTGTCCCAAAACCCTATATAAGGTGTGGTTTGTGAACTGCTTGGGGTCGAGCTTTGGTGAGCTGATGCAATAACACTGCTGTAACACCGCTGAACACTACACTGCCAGCCGCCACTCGACCCTAGCATGCTAGCTTGAATAAAGCCCGCCTGCTTTTGCATTATCTTTGTCTCTTGGTCTCCTTATTGGGTGGTGGTCTCGGACCCTAACACTATGAGTTGGAACCAACTCCACGACACACCACCACTACCACAAATCTTTTAACAGGTTTGGTTAGTTTACGACACAATTTTTCTGGCCTTTCCTCACCAAGGCAAATTTAAATTTTCTTAAACTTCTTCCCAAAGAGCTCCCATGATTATCCTGTGTTCTTCAAGAAGATGTTTCAAGATTAGCCCCTTCAAAGGCCCCCCAAATGCAGCAGCCATACATTCTGAGCTGACTTCTCTGCTTTGAATTTAACAGGTCCAACAAATCCCCTTAGAAGTCACTGTTTTGAGTGGACCTTGCTCTGTGGATCACATTAGTAAATCCAAGATTCATTCCCAGTTATGATTTCTTTGATAAAATTGTCTTCATTACCTTTGATCTTGTTTAAAACACTGATTAAAAGATTACCTCTTTCAGCTAACAGATTTTCATGAAATGCTTCTGACATCCAGGAAGCCAAAAGTTGGCAGAGACAAAGGCTTTTGTTTAAAATTGAAAATACTGACTCAGGTGAGATCTCACCTTCAGTAACTATCCCATCATTGGCAATTCTTCAGTTTCTTTTACCAGTTTCTGGACTTTAGTCACAGTTTCTTCATTCTTAGAGGCTGATGCGCTTCCCTCTCTTGCCTCATTTTTGAGGTCTTCCTAACCATTCTTTAAACAGCTGATAGATCTTAAAACTATTGTTTTATTTGGGGCAGCATTCTCCATAAATTTGCTACAAAGCTGCAATGATTTCGCAAGATGCCATTAAAGTTGTATTAATAACTTGATATTAGTCCTTTTTTTTCATGGCACAAAGTTTCCTATTTTTGAAGACATCTTAAGGAAACAAAGACAAGTATATTACGGAGAAAACTTGTCTGCCACCATTCACTAATCATTGTTGTTAGGTATCATCGAGTCAGTACCGACTCATAGAGACCTTATTTACAACAGAACGAAACACTGCCCAATCCTGGGCCAACCTCACAATTGTTGCCACGCTTGAGCCCATTGATGCTGTCACTTTGCCAATTCATCTCGCTGGAGGTCTTCCTCTTTTTCTCTGACCCTCTACCCTACCAAACATGATATCACAGATCATAGAGATATTTTTAAGCAAATTTTGTTTAGAATACATATGTGAATGTAAGAATTGGAACTCTAGTAAAAAAATAAAAAATAAATGAAGAGTCATATTCATATAAAGGAGCTCTGGTAGAGTAGTGGCTATGAATTGGGCTGCGAAACTTAAGGTCAGCAGTTCGAAACTACCAGTCACTCTGTGGGAGAAAGATGAGGCTTTCTGCTCCCTTAAACCCAGAACAGGGTTGCTATAGGTCAGAACTGACTCGACGGCACTTAACAACAACAACATAGATAGATAGATGTATTTGTAGAGTCCAAAATCTGTAAGTCAAGTGATAGGCTGGAGATTCTTTTAGTCTTTAGTCCAGTGTTGGGTGTACTGTATTTGGCAATTCCCAGAACATCAGAGTCAGTCTCCCTTTTTTATCAACAGAGTAAATAAATAGCAGGAAGCAAAGTTATCTTTCAAGAAACAGCAACAACAAAACAGAATCATCTCAATTCTGATAGATCTTAAAACTATTGTTTTATTTGGGGCAGCATTCTCCATAAATTTGCTACAAAGCTGCAATGATTTCGCAACAACAAAACAGGAGCTCATGTGTCACCAGGCACTTTTATTATAATGTATTGCAGATTTTTTTGCAATTTTTTTGTGCTGGTATGGTACTGTAGGATAATACATGGGACCACTAGCTAGGTTGGAACCACAAGATCCATGACTCAAATTCACCAGCTACTCCTCAGAAACCATATACAGGGTTGGTATGAGTCTGAACCAACTTGAAGACACTTAACAACACAAATAGCTATCCCACTTCTAGTCTAAAACAAAGTGAATCCCTTTGAGAAAAGGCTGTATCTCAGTCAGATTCTTAATACTCAAATCTTTGAGTCCAATGACGTTTACATTGTTGTTGTTAAGTTAGTTTGGACTCATAGCAACCCTCTAGGGTTTCCAAGGAGAAGCTGGTGGGTTTGAACTGCTGACCTACAGCACCAACTGAATTTACATACAATTCTATGTAAATTCTTTTATATAGACTTCCCAATTAATGTTTATTGAATTAATAAAACAGAATAATAATTTCTAGTGTCAACAAAAATTGAGAATGGACCATACTGAGAACGAGGTCATAGGCAATCACTCTGTTTACCTTATTTCTTCTATTTTGTTGTGGAATTTTCAATTAATTTTCTATAAATGAAGTAATAAGGTTCTGAATGTTGTTGTTGTTGTGCTACCCTTACAATGCAGCAGAAGGAATTTTAGGAATGCTGCACTCTATATTAGCATGGTACTCTTCGTTTTTTAGCACAACCTTATTTTTGCTTACCTCTACAGAGGAAAAGGGCTGGCACCACATAAAAATCACATCTGCTGTCATAACCATTGTTTCAGGGCCCTTTCGTTCTCCAAAATGGCAGCAGAAAAGCTGTTTTCAGAAAAAAATCCCGAAATGTGGGAGGCTGCCCAGGTATCCCATTGTCCTTTCTATACTGCTATAAATGAAACAAAAAGACAGTACAGGCAGTTGGCTAGAGATCCAACTGCCAAAAGTAATAAATAAAATGTTTAAGGATATGTCTTTTTCAAATAAGAACGTCTTAAGAATCTATTAAAAAAAAAAAGCAATATAAATTTTAACATACAGTGAATCTGTATACAGTAATATCAAAGTTTCTGATAGAAGCAATCAATTGAATTCAGTTGTCTGATAATATAGAAATTATGTGGTTAGACATGATGTAAGAAGAAAACTAGTTATTTCTTCCAAAATGTACCCAGTGTTAAGTTCAAATCTAATTTAAAATTTGGCATTAGAGCCTAAGAGGGGTGATGTACTGAGATAAAAGAAACAGCTCTCTGAAACCTCACAGAATTGGATTTAAATTCTGATTCTGGCATTCTATGCATGCTTTCATGTTATTTCACCTCTCTAGTCTTCAGTTTTGTTTTTGTGTATGTTTCCTTACAAATGGAGATGAAAGTAACCACTCTTGGATATGTGTTTTAACTATTAAATAGGTATTACATCTGGGACATATTTAATCAGTAAGCAATAGGTTTTTAAATTACTATTATTATTGCTATGTGAAAATATCATCAAGAATAACATATAAAAAATATTCTGGGGATACCCATTGAAATGAAGTGTGTAGGTCTCCATTATCTATTTCACCCACATGGAGAAGATCAATGCCATTTTTTTTTCTTGATCCTCAGTCTTTCACTTTCTGGTAGAATTAAGTCTTCAAATTGAACACTGAAATCAGTAAACAAACAAATAGGAGATGAATCAACATTTTGGAAGGAGTCTAAAACTTTTCTCCCAATTTTTCATAATTTTCAATTCTTTGAGATAAGTGCCTATTACTATGAATCCAAGTAGACAACCCCAGTGTTTATAACAGAGGAAATGGCAAGCTGTCTTACCAGTTCTAATTTTAAACTGAGATAAATATGACTACCTGCCTATACTTATTAGCTTTTAATTTTAGCAGAACACTCTGAAATGTGTTTATTAACTGATTGATTGATTTTTATTTCAATCAAAATATAACAAACATGTACTATATGATAGGAACTTGTAGTATATATATATATACTTGGGCTTCCTCTTAAGAATCCAACAGTTTAATATG
>NW_006408540.1:5657186-5659034 GCF_000296735.1 Chrysochloris asiatica
CCAGAACTCCACATTAATATGGGGGCTGGGGAGAACACTGACTTCTCAAGAACCCATCTAGGCTTCTTTAAACAGTTAAGAGGAAAACTGTGTTTTTTCTGGAAAAGTTAGGCAAAAACAATACAAAACAAAACATACATGATCTGTATTTCACTTAAGTTAGACAGTTTACCAAACTCACAAACTCAACCAAAGCACGTGAACTGATGTTTTATTTCCTATTCTCTGTTTAAGTGAATGATGTGGAAATGTACAAGATACTGTTAAAAATAATAGAAATATAACAAATTAAAAAATTGCAATTTAGCTTTATATGAGCTCAAGCCTATAAGATAGGGAGGCTTCTAGAAAACTTGAAACATATTGCACAATCCAACTCTTTGTCTCTCCATGTGTGCAAGAAAGGTGATTGATGAACATTGAAGATGCTTGGAATCAATTAGACCAATGGACTCATGGAACATGTGAACAACCATCTCCATGACTCTGAGACCAGAACCAGATGGTGCCCAACTATCACTACCAATTACTCTGAAACGGATCTAATTACAAGGTTCCACATAAAGTGGGAGACAGTGTGGAAGAAAACTCAAAATTATAAAAAAAAGACAGGGCTCGCTGGTCAGAGAGAGACTGGAGGAACCTGAGACTTTGGCCATCGTCCATCCATCATGTGTGGAATCACACTGACCCTGGTAACCTAAGTTTCAACCAAGCAGTAGATAGGTATAGAGGGAGGGCAACAACATTATTAAGATATGTTAACCATGGCGTGGTCAACTATTCAAGTTCAAAAGGGCAACATTTTTTTTTAGCTAGGGACAAAGTTCAGAAGGGTTTCAAAGGAGTGTGGAATTGAAATCAGAACCATAAGGATGAAGTGGGATAAATGGTGTTACATAAAGAGAATTGCAATCATTGAGCTGAAACAAAGTGTATGATTTATAAATGTAAAACTGATCATCTGCTCTGTAAACCTTCACTTAATTCACAAAAAGTTTTTTTGTTGTTGTTGTTGTTTTTTAAATGTACTACACAACCATGGAAGATATTATTTGAAGAGCTAAGGAAATGAATATTGAAATAGAATTGATGCATGTGAATTATGGTGCTGGCAAAGAATATTGAATATACCATAGACTGCCAAAAGAACTAAGATATGAGTCTTGGAAGAAATACAACTAGAAACATTGTCTTTGGCCCATAAACTTTGTGTATGTTATCAGGAGGGACCAATCCCTGGACGTCATTATACTTAATAAAATTGAGGATCAGTGAAAAAGAGGAAGAACATCAACAACAGAATGACTTCAACAATGGTCTAAACAGAACAGCGATTGTGAAGATGCTTCAGGACCAGGTAGAGTTTCCTCCTGTTTTATATGGGTTTTGTATGAATCAGAACCTACCCAGTGATAAATAACAATTACAACAGCAGGGATAATAAAAGAGTCGCTGGAAAATTAATGACCTGCAACTATTTCTGGTAACAGGAAACTAAAATTTCTGCCATAGATGATTCAAAAACTGTTCTGTAAATGTCTAAATTAAACATTGACCATTAGCAAGCAATATACATTTACACTGATGATGAGTCAAGTGATTTTTTTTGTTGTTCTAAATTTGACAGTATTTTACACACAGCTGAACTTCATTAAACATATTTTCATGCTTTTGAGAAAAGTAAGTACACAGACCAAAGGACTGTCTATATAATTGTTGTTAAGTGTATTGGAATGGGTTCCAACTCAGAGGCCTTGTATATGGTTTCAGAGGAGCATCTGGTGGGCTTGAACTGCCAACCTTGTGGTTTGAAGTCCACTGCTGATTCCAGCTAGAAATGAATCA
>NW_006408540.1:5664202-5684120 GCF_000296735.1 Chrysochloris asiatica
CAACAAAATCCTCCACCAGAAGGTGCTTGACTCTAGCTCCGTGGGTAGACAAACCTGGCTTTCCAGATTAAGTGCCTAAAAGTACTGCACCCTAAAAGCAAGCCTTCTGCCAAAAGGCACTCAACTTTACCCATTTCTTGGGTCAGGAAACCCACCAATCTGACTCATGCTCTGGCACTGGATTCTGATGCTGCCGCTCCACCGACACTCCTCACAGCTTCTCTCGTGTCACAGTGTTTAGTTCCCAGATCAAGGAGGCTCAATGTGCAGTGATCATGAGGTCCACTCCTGATTCTCTCTTGATTGTCGTGAAGCCTCCCATTCAGCTGATGAGATAGCTCATTTTATGACCAGCATGATGGCAAAATTGACCAATTCCAATGATAGTTTCAAACTTTTCCAATCACAATTAGCTTTATTAACAATCACTCACAACTAAATCATATAATCTTATCAATACCTTCCCACCACCTTCTCTTGCCTAAACCCATCAGGAAACTACTGTTTGATGGAAATTGCAAAGACTCTGGCTAAAAGAGCCAGGCTATAGAATTCATTGCACTGCACATAGCTTCTGTATCACACAATCAAGAACCTATTTGTTGTTGTTGTTAAGTGCCGTAGAGTCAGTTCCGACCCATAGCATTCTGACCCTAGGGTTTCCTAGGAGTGGCTGGTGAGCTTGAACCTGCAACCTTGCAGTTCAAACAGCTTTGCAGTCTGACACATTAGACAATAGCACCACACCAGGACTCCAAGAACCTTATGGATTGTCAAACATTGAACATTTGACCATACATTAAATTTACTGCAAATGCATTGCAAAATGAAGTAGTATTTTATTTTATAAATTAAAATAAAATGTATGATGGAGAATGCATGAGTTACTATGAAATTTAGTAGCTTTTTAGATTAGATTTATTTCAGTTGCCTTTTGTAGCTCCAGCTATACTTAGAAAGCCTCACATCTAATTCTGTTAGCTGCTCTCTAGCTGACCAGCACTCGTGACAACCTCATCTACAGCAGAAATAAATGCTACTGAGTTTATGTGCTGCAAGAGGGGTTGCAGAAGGAGGGGAGTGATTAACTTTTCAGTCTAGGAGCGGAAGTCCCTAGGACCATCAAAGGAGAAGAGCAGACAGCAGGACCCTACCCAGAGAAGCAGTGATGCCTGAAATGGAGGCAGAGATGATGACATGGAGCGATGGAGCAGCTGGAGACTTTAGATCCAGAGAGGGAGAGAGACTATGTGCTGAAGACCTAGGGGTTACAGGGGAAGGGTTGCATGGAGGGGATTGTAACCATGGCAATGAGACGATATACAATAGAATGAAGGTAAAACTAATGCTCTTCCATGTAAACTATCACATAATTCACAGTAAAACATTTAAGGAAAAAAAAATGTATTTGCAATGAAAAAAAAAATCAATGAACTAATTTTCATATTAAAGAAGAAAATTACATAATCATCTTTAATATTTGCAGAAAAATTGAAAAATGACAAGCACTTATTAGAATCACTAA
This sequence comes from Chrysochloris asiatica, assembly GCF_000296735.1. Taxonomy (NCBI): domain Eukaryota; kingdom Metazoa; phylum Chordata; class Mammalia; order Afrosoricida; family Chrysochloridae; genus Chrysochloris; species Chrysochloris asiatica. The sequence goes on from NW_006408540.1 coordinate 5,665,728, forward strand.
GCAATAAAAGCATAGAATGAAATACTCTTAGGCTGAAAAAAAAAAAAAAAATGCAGAGTAGACTTTCAGAATCCATAGGGTTTACATTGACTGATTTTCAGAAGGAGCTCACCAGGCTTTTCTTCCAGGTCCCTGTCAGTCTGGAAGCTGAACTGAAACCTGTTTAGCCTCATAGCAAAGCACAAACCTCCACTGACAAATGAGTGGAGGCTACACATGAGACACCTTGGCTGGGAATCAAACCTGACGCTCTAGAATTTTCTACTGAACCACATCTGGTTGTCACATCTCATACCCACTGAGATACCTTTCTTATGATTGGCAGCAAATCACATTTTTAAGTTTTATTATTTTTCATTCATTAATCTATTTTTTTAAAAAGTTTGTTGGACTTCATACTGAGCCAGACTTTGTTTTAAAATCTGGATTACAAAATTGAATAAGATAGATAAAAATCACTGCCTTCATACATTTCTTATTGAGTCAACATCTCAATTTATTCTCTTTTTGTCTCTGTCCACTATGTCTTCTGCAGCAATATGTGGACTTAACAAACCACCCCTGCAACATAATAGCCCTTCAAATATTTGAAAGCCGTTGTCAGGTCTCAGTTTAATCTTCTTTCTCTCTGTTAAAAACACCTAGGTTCTTTAGTGGTATTTTGTTTGACACAGCTTTGAAACCCATCACTAACCATCAACTTCACATGAGGCATCATGATTTCTGGATTACTTCCTCATCATTCTTTTCATCCTCTTTTAGTGCCCTCCTATAATTAGTTGGAGATGTTTTTAAAATATAGCTTTCCCAAAGTAGATATAGCATTCTAGATATACAGTGTGCACTTGTAGACAAGAGAGAGAGAATACATTTATATTCCTTGTTCAGGACATTGCACATTCATCCAAAAAGCCAAAAGTCATTCTAGCAGTTTTTTGATAGACACATAAAAGTTAATGGACACATTTAAGGTTTCCTTCATCCCAAATACCTCATATTATTTTAGCTAGACATGTTGCCAAATCAGATATTTTCAACCCTACGTTTCTTTAAAGTATCACTGGTGGCACAATGGGTTAAGCATTGGGCTACTAACCACCAACTTCTCCTGGGAAGCAAGATGAGACTGTCTGCTCCTCCAAATATTTACAGACTTAGAAACCCTGCGCGGCAATCTACAATCTAACCTACTGGGTTGCTATCAGTTGGAATTGACTCCATGGCAGGGACTTAGTTTTCTTTAAATGATTAGATCATTTTTAATACTGAAGGGCATCATATTTCCCTCTGGTATACTGCATCTTTTTATTTCAACCAAATGTTTTAATCTTTCAAGGCGATGCTGAATATAAATTCTGTTTGTCCTCGTCATCAACTTTGTTCCACTTACTAACTTGAGACAGAATTTGTTGCTCATCTTCTAATTAAAACACACATTTTAAATGATAATACAGAGACAAGCATAGATCCAACGATATCCTGCTGGAGACTGCCATGGTCTTCCCTTTTAGGTGTTGTGGTAATGTTGGATAAGCACTGGATTGCTAGCCACAAGGTTGGTGATTCAACACCAGGCACTCCTTGGAAAGTGTATGCAGGGTTTCTATGAGTCAGAGCCAATTCAACATCCCTAATGACAACAGAAAACTAGGTGTAAATAATTAAACTCTCAAATGCTAACTGAAAAGTTGAAACTTCTGATCTACCAAGCATCTCCCTGGGAGAATAACCTAGTGATCTGCTTTTGTAAAGATTGCTGTTGTTAAGTACCATGGAGCTGGGTCTGACTCCTAGCAACCTGTTTAGGGTTTCTAAAGAGTAACTGGTGGGTTTGAACTGCTGACCTTGTGGTTTGCAGTCCAGTGCTTATCTTACAGCACCACATGAGGTGTCCTAGAAAACCTTCTAGGGAAGTTTTACTCTGTCACATCATATAGTGTCACTAAGAATTGAAATAAATTCAATAGCACCTAACAACAGCAAGCCAGGTGTGTATTTTCCTTTATCTACCACTTAATTTATATTGTCCACGTTTATAATCAAGGAGCTCTGGTAGCGTAGTGGTTACGAATCGGGCTGCGAACCTTAAGGCCAGCAGTTCAACACCACCAGCTGCTCCGTGGAAGAAAGAAGAGGCATTCTGCTCCCGTAAAGATTTACAACCTCAGAAACCCTGTACAGAGTCGCTATGGGTCAGAAACAACTTGACGGCACTTAACAACAACAACACAAACAGTCATGAATGCACTGCTAATGTTTTTCTTGTGTCAGAATATACATTAGTTACAGCAATTCAGTATACTAATTTCTCCCAGAATAATTATGTAGCTCCCTCTAATATGAGCTCATTGTGCTTTTATGTATCTACATTATAACACCTGCTGTTGTTGCTAAGTGCTGTAGAGTCAGTTCTGAGTCATAGCCTCGTATTGAGTTTCTGAGGTGTAGCTGGTGGGTTTGAACTAGTAACTTTGCAAACTTAGCAGTCCAGTGATTATCCTACAGCTCCACACCAGTTATCCACTCAAAGTATATTAGTCATTTGTTTGCACAGCAGGCCAGACTGTGGGCCTTGATATTTATTAGTTGGATGAGTAAATAAATACTATATAAATTTGTGTGAAATTTTTAGTCACAGACCCAAACAGAAAATGCACAGGCCTGTCATCTTGTATATGCTGAATAACTTTCACAAGCACCTAAGGTCTTCGCTAACATTCTGATGATCATGTGGCTCTAGTTGTGTAGATGACAGAAATTGCTACTCGCATTTAGAGCTGGAGAAACTGGAGTAACTAAAATTATGACTGCTCTAGGGTCTATGACAAAGCAATTTAAAATAGGACTCACATGTCCTACTTTATAGAAATGTTACACTCAAATCAGGGACACATCTGTCAAACCAGAGGAGCAGCTTGGGGGCATATCATGTTTTGCCAATGCAAATTAATGTAACTGTTTGGAGTTAATGTTTTGTGTTATTATACGCCTTTTTTGTTTGTTAATTTTTATTAATAATCTATACAACTAGTTTTATCATTAAATATTGACAATGTTTCAGCTATGTAGTAGGTATTCTGCTAAGCATATATAGCAATGGGCAGGATCTATGGGAAGCATTAAATATATTTAATTTGTTATTCATAATGCATAGCTATATAGAACATTTCTCCTGACTCTAGGGAACTCACCATCTATTTGGGGAAGATGCAAGCATGGGGAAATTAAATAGCTAAATGGGTATATGACAGAATTCAACCAAAGTATTATAATGTAGCAATCATGGTATTTGGGGCTTTGATTAATTAATCACTAATCAACAAATATTTAAGGAATGATTACTAGTTATGGGATTAGCCCTTTGAACAAAATAATTACGGATTCTTCACTGTATTAATTCATAGAAAAATAGTAGAAACATTGCAGAAGTTCAGAGAAAAGAGATTTGTTTCAGTTGTTTGGTCACTAGAACAAGAGATATTGAACCTGTGTTGCATCTTAAAAATCAAATAGTCTCAGAATAGGGAAAAGCTCAATTCAGGGTAGAGAATAATTGACTTTTCCTATGAAACAGAAATAATGACACAGAGAAGCTGCATTTTTTGTGTGTGTTCCATCTTCCAGATATCAAATAGAAAAAAGATAATGATATCGCTTTCTGTATTTGTGTCATTGGGAGAGACCAAAGCTTGCACTGATGAAAGATGAGAACACAAATAGCTATACCCTGATTAAATGATTTTTAGTTGTCCTTTGAAAAAGTAAAATATTTACTGCTCTATTACATGAAGAAATTATTTTAAGTTTAAAACCTGAAGATCTCATTTGTCCGCTGAATCTAAATGTCAAACCTGGTGTGAAGACTAAAATGAAACATGACTTAAAGAGAGAAAACTCTCACACCACAAGTTTCCAAGTTACCTAGAAAAGGCCAATGCAGTGCAGTTTCAATGCTGGCTGTCATTCACTCTGCAAATTATAGGTCTTCCACTGAACATTGATGATCCATCACTGCCATGACAACAAAAAGGCTGCCTTAGCAACACTCACTACTACTGAGAGGTTGACACACTGATTATAAATACTATAGTTCAGATATTAGTGCAAATTCTCAACAAAGCAACATACTAAATCATACTTTGGAAATGCAATGGAAGGATGTCAATTTAGATGTGTGAAAACATATTCCAAATGTGTTTTATGCAGTCAAATTTTATTTACTGTTAAAAGTTCAGAGACGATACTGAAGACTATATAGACTTTGTAATTTCCTTAATTGATAGTGTACCACTATACTTTTAATTAGAGTTCAGAAAAATGTGCTAAGCATGATAGTGGTGGTTCTGTGCCATGGGAGCAGAAAGCTTCATCTTTCTCCTAGTGAGTGGCTGGTAGACTCAAACTCCTGACCTTACAGTTCACAGTCCAACACATGATCCACTATGCTACTAGGACTCTTTGCTAAATATGTTGTTGTTGTTATTAAGTGCTGTTAAATCTGTTCCAATTCATGTAATGGGTTTCCAAGGAGTGGCTAGTGGGTTTGAACCACAATCTTGGGGTTAGCAGTCCAGTGTTTATTCTTCTGCACTACCCCAGGACTCCATTGTTAAACATGTGTTTGGTGGTAGTTCTCTGCTGTGCAATTGGTTCAGACTCTTAGCAACCCTGTATAGGATTTCTGAGGCTGTAAATCTACCGGAGCAAGAAGTCTCATCTTTCTCCCTCAGAACAGCTGATAGTTTCGAACTGGTACATTACATTGTTCTTGTTGTTGTTGAGTGCCGTCGAGTCGGTTCCAACCCATAGCGACCCTGAACAGGGTTTCCAAGGCTGTAAATCTTTAGGGGAGCAGAAAGCCTCATCTTTCTCCCGCGGAGCAGCTGGTAGTTTCGAACCACTGACCTTGCTGTTCACAGCCCAATTCGTAATCACTATGCTGCCAGAGCTCCTTAGGTACATTACGTTACGAGAGCATAAAACTTGTGAATTTAACCAACATAATTTTGTCATGCATCCCCTGGTGCCTTTCTCCAGGAATATGAAAAGTCAGACTCAACTGGTGTCGCTGTTTCTCCAGTATGCAAGGACACTGGGCATTCACTCATACGTTTTACCACAAAGCGGTAGCATACTTAAGAGAGAGAGGAAAGGGTCTGTCAAAATGAGTGGGGAAGACCCAAAGGAATTAGAGAGCAAAGTTTCATAAACTCAGGACTCCTCCCTTAGATGAGTCATTCGTCCTAGAGAGGTCTCAGCTGGGTTTCATTAACCCTTTCTCTGCACTTGTATCAATTGTCTGTCCAGTTCAGGATTTTTAATTATATGCAGGGTGGATACATGTTAATCATATTACTAAAAGCTAGTGTCTGTCGAAAGGTAATGCTGAGGACTAGTTCTCCCATTCAGTGCAGGTGTTTCCATGCCATAAACTGCAAGGTTGTGCCAGGGATTTTTGTGGTCGATGTTCATGGTCTCAGTTTATTATAGTACCTCCTTTCCTTTGGTATGAGCCAGGGAGGCGGGGGAGGGGATCAGGATATCCCTAATCTTTTCCTATCAGTTAAGCATTTTTTTTATGAATGGGTTTCACTATGAGAAAGTAGGAACATTGTTAGCCATTATTATTTTATTATATTTACTGATTAAAAAATAGAAATATTTGGGACATTATTTACATTAATCTTTTTTCTATTATGCTTGTTTAATAATTGAATTAATTCTTTACAAGAAAATAGAGTCCTGTAGTTATGTGTTTAAAAACAAAAGCATTGACATTTGAAAAAGTTATCACAGAAAACAACTAAAACAGTATACTTACTTTAAGAGAAAAATTTATAAACTAACATATAAATTAAATATAAAATATGTGTTGTTGGAGCAGTTCCAACTCATAGTTTCAAAAGTCAGCCAGGCACCTTAACATAATTTGCCACTTTTCCCCATTCCAACCATGCCTCAATCCCTGTATCCCAGAGGTCTGTTGTTCCAAGGTTGTGCATACATGATTATTTACCTCTGTCCCATTTAGCCTATGCAAACCTGCCTAATTGTTCTCCCAATCCTCTTTCTTCTTCCATTCCCCTCCCCCTTCCTGTACATTGCTTCCCTCCCTAGCACCCAAACTATCCTGTGTCTATTCCCTACCCTGTGCTCCACCTTCTTCTTCCTCCCCTCACCTCACCCCCCACATCCCAGTAGCCAACAAAGTATCCCCTCACCCTCTTTAGTATGGGTTCTTTTCCTTAGTCTTTTATAGTAGTGGTCCTATACAGTATTTCTCATTTTGTCACTGACTAATTTCACTCAGCATAATTTCTTCAAGTTCATCCATGTTATGCGGTGGCTTGCAGCCTCCTTGTTATTCTTCAAGGTAGCATAATATTCCACTGTGTGTATGTACCACAGTTTGTTTATCCATTCTTCGGTTGATGGGCATTTTGGCTTTCTCCATCTCTTTGCTATTGTAAATAATGCTATTATAAACATTGGTGTGCGTCTATCTACTCATGTTATGGTTCGTATTTCTTGTGGGTAAATACCAAGTAGAGGAATTGCTGGATCATAAGTTATTTCTATTTCCAATCTTATTAAAAAGCGCCAAATTGCTTTCCAGAGACTTTGTACTATTTTGCAGTACCATCAGCAATACAGGAGTGTCCCAGTCTCTTCACATTCCCACCAACATTTATTGTCCTCTACTTTTTTGATCTTTGATGTTGTTGCTTGTGTGAGATGATATCTCAGTGTTATTTTGATTTATATATCTCTAATGGATAGTGGTTTTGAACATTTTTATCATATGTTGTTGGCTGCTTTGATCTCCTCCTTGGTGAAGTGTCTGTTTATGCACTGCACCCATTTTTTAATTGTCTTTTTCTTGTAAAGGTGTTGTAGTTTCCTATATATTTTAGAAAAGAGTCCCTTGTCTGATGTGTCATTGTAAAATATTTTTTCCCATTCTGTGGGTTCCCTTTTTATTCTTCTGGTGAAGTCTTTTGATGCACATAAGTTTTTAATTTTTAGTATGTCCCAATCATCTATTTTGTCTGCTTTTGTTTGTGTAGTTTTAAAAATGTTTGGTAGTCTGTTTATTCCCTGAATTAGTGCCCTCACATTTGTCCCTGTTTTTTCATTGATGGCCTTCATAATTCCGAGATTCACATTTAGGTCTTTAATCCATATTGAGTTGGTTTTTGTGTAAGACATGAGGTAAAGCTCTTGTTTCAATCTTTTGCATATCGCATTCCAGTTCTGCCAGCACCATCTGTTGAAGAGACTATTACTTCCCCATGCAATACAGTTAGGTATTTGTCAAAAATCATTTAGTTGTATGTAGATGGGTTAATTTCTGGATTCTCTATTCTGTTTTATTGATCTATGTATCTTTCATTGTAGCAGTACCAAGCTGTTTTGACCACTGTAGCCATGTAATAAATTTTGAAGTAGGGGAGTGAGAGGCCTCCAACCTTATTCTTCTTAAGTAGTGCTTTTTTTAGCCTGTGTCTCTTTCCTTTCCATATATAAGTTTGCAATTGCTTTTTCCATCTCTTTGAAGAATGTTGTAATCTGGATTGGGATTGCATTATATGTGTAAATTGCTTTGGGCAGTATTGACATTTTCACAATGTTAAGTCTTCCTAGACAGGAGCATGGTACATTCTTCCATTTTTGTAGGTCTCTTTTGGTTTCTTGTAAGAGTGTTTTGTCGTTTTCTTTGTATAAGCCCTTTATTTCTCTGGTTACATTTATTCCTAGATATTTCAATTTGGGTGGCTATTGTAAATGGCGGCTATTGTAAATTGCTTTCTTAATGTCCTAATGTCCTTTTCAATGTTGTCATTTTTGGTATAGGGGAATCTAACTGGTTTTGGTATCTTGATCTTATATCCTGCCACTTTGCTGAATCTTCCAGTTAGGTCTAGTAGCTTTTTTACTGAGTCTTTGCGGTTTTCTACATATAGGATCACATTGTCTGCAAATAGAGAGAGCTTTACTACCTCTTTGCCAATGTGGATGCCTTTAATTTCCCTGTCTTGTCGAATAGCTCTTGCTAAGACTTCTATCATAATATTGAATAGGATAGTGACAAAGGGCACCCTTGTCTGGTTCCTTTGCAGAGGGAAGGCTTTCAGTTTCTCTCCATTGAGGGCAATGTAGGCTGTTGGTCTTGTATATGTGCTCTTAATTATGTTGAGGAAATTCCCTTCAATTCCTTCTTTTTTGAGTGTTTTTATCAGGAATGGATGTTGGATTTTGTCAAATGCCTTTTCTGCATCAATCAACATGATCATGTGGTTCTTTTCTTTTTTCTTATTTATATGGTAGATATGGTTGATCATTTTTCTAATGTTGAACCATCCTTGCGTCCCTGATATGAATCCCACTGTATCATGATGTATTATCTTTTTGATGTGTTGCTGGATTCTATTGGCTAGGATTTTGTTTAGAATTTTTCCATCTATGTTCATGAGGGATATTGGTCTATAATTTTCTTTCTTAGTGACGTCCTACCCTGGTTTTGGTATGAGGGTTATGTTTGCTTCATAAAATGTGTTAGGAAGTTTTCCATACTCCTCTATATTTTGGAATAAAAAGAATTGGAGACAGCTCTTCTCTGAATGTTGAAGTCATCTGGGCCTGGACTTTTTTTGGTTGTGAGTTTTTTGATGACCTGATCAATTTCTTCTTTTGTTACTTCACTGTGTGTAGGTTTAGGTAGGTCGTGTTTATCCAAAAATGTATCCATCTCTTCTAAGTTTTCAAATTTGTTAGAGGACAACTCTTTACAGTCTTCTGTTATTATCCTTTTGATTTCCTTTGGTTCTGTTGTGACATCACCCATGTGATTTCTAATGCGTGTTATGTGTGTCTTCTCCCTCTTTCCTTTAGTTAGGTTTGCCAATGGTTTGTCAATTTTGTTAATCCTTTCAAAGAACCAGCTCCTTGTCTGGTTGATTCTTTCTATAGTTTTTCTATCTCATTTATTTCTGCTCTAATCTTTACTATTTATTTTATTTTGGTGACTGTAGGTTCCCTTTGTTGGTCTGTTTCTAATTGTTGTAGACGCTGTGTTAATGTTTTAATTTTGGTTCTTTCTTCTTTTTGGATGTGTGAGTTTATTGCAATAAATTGTCCTCTCAGTTCCTCTTTTGCCGTGTCCCAGAGATTTTGGTATGTTGTGTTTTCGTTCTAATTTGTTTCTAGGAACTTTGTGAATTCACGTTTAATTTCTTCTTCTACCCAGTTGCTTTACAACAGGGTGTTACCATGTATAGATATTTGAGATTATGAAATACTTATATGTTAGTGTAAAATATAAAAACCTTTTTCATAAGAGTAAAATATATATGCATATAAATAGACATTATTTTATAATGAGTTTTATACTTCTCTTTTTATCTTTTTATTTTTAAATAATTATACTCAAGAAGTTGCAAAAAATTGAGAAGTCCCATATTCCTAATACAAGCATCATAATCAACTACTTTATCATAATAAGGAAGTCATGATATTGATAAAATCTCCATAGATCTCATTCAAACATCACTAATTTTAAATAGACAGACTCTGACTCATGTTGGACTTGTGTATAACATCAAAATGTTGCCCAGTCCTGAAACATCCTTAATATCCCAGGCATGATTGTGTCAATTGTTGAGGTTACAACATATATGGTCCACCTCACTGAAGGTCTCCTTTAACCTCTGAACATCTCTACTTCACCAAACACAATATTCTTCTCTAGTTCTTGATATCTTTTGATGGTGTGCCACAAACAAGCAAGTTGGACAATGCTGTGTTGTGTTCCATAAGTTTTTCATGGCTTAAGTTTTAATATTAGATTACCAGGCCTGTCTTCCTAGTCTGTTGTAGTTTAGAAAGTTTTGTAGACATTTGTCCACAATGAGTGACCCTGTTGGCATTTGAATCACTAGTGGCATAATTTCCATCATCACAACAACAAACAAGTCATCATAGTATGACAAAGTGACAGACAGGTGGTAATGACCATTTTCACAAGCACTCCTCTGTGACTGTGTCTGTGCATTTTTAAAATTTTACGTCATTTTAGCCCATGTGCAAATTTGCATAAATACTACCACAATCAAACTGTTCTATGACCACAAAGGTCTCCCTCGTGCTGCTCCTTCATAGTCACATCTCTGACCCGACTAGTTTCTAACATCTGACAACTATTAATTTGTTTTCCATCTCTGCAATGTTGTCATTTTGAGAAAACTATAAATGGAATCATATGTTATATATCCATTTGATATTTTTTATTCAGCATAACACCCTTGAGAGTCATAGAACTTGTATCAATAGACCATTGCTTTTTATTTCTAAATAGTATTCTATGGTTGTTACTATGCTTTCATTTATTGAAAGACATTTTTTGTTCTTTTCAGTGTGTGGTTATTACAAATAAGGTTGCTATGAACATTTATATAAAGATTTTTATGTGACATAAGTTTTCCTGTTTCAGATGTATAAATGCCCAACAATGCTATTGTTAGTTTATATGGTAAGTGTCAGTTTAGTTTTTTAAGACATGCACAAGCTAATTTCCAGATCAAGTGAACCCTTTTACTTTCCCACCAGCAGTGTATGAGAGATTAATTTTCTCGACATTCTTTCCAACATGTGCTTTGCGATTCTTTTTATTTTCTAATGTACATATAAGGAATTTCAAAAAGCTCATGAAAAAAATCTATTACGTTTCAGTTACATATTTCTATGAGCTTTTTTAAACCCCTGAGGTGTGTATGCATATATTGCTGGAAGTGTCTTCAGTTGATTCAACAAATTGTTGCTATTGTTAAGTGCTGTCCAATGAATTCTGACTCATAGCAAACATAGCATAGGGTTTCCTAGGAGTGCCTCGTAAACCAGTTAGCAGTGCAGTGCTTACAGCACCACACCAGGACTTTATATAAAAGTATATTTGTTGTTGGGTGACTTCAAGTTGGTTCTGACTCATAGTGGCCCTGTTTAGGGTTTCTGAGGCTTTAAGTCTTCCCCAGAGCAGAAAGCCTCATCTTTCTCCTACAGAGAGGTTGGCTCAAACCATGGACCTTGTGATTCACATTCCAGTCTATTGTATGGAGTCACTGAGTTCCTATATATATAGGAGTGGTGTGGTGCTATAGTATAAGCACTCAACAGGTAACCACTGCTAACCAGTTCAAACTCACCAACCATTCCTCAGAAACCCAGTACAGAGTCACTATGAGTAGCACTGAAAAAAGAAGTTCAACACTATGCATGTGGGTTGCTGTAGGATAAGCACTGGACTGAGATCCACAAGGTTGGTGGTTCAAATCCACCAGCTATTCCTTGGAAATCATATACAGGGTTGCTATGAGTTGGAAAATACTCGATGACACTTAACAACAAGAACATATATATGGAGTACAGTGGCTTTGTATGATAAGTTTTGGACTGCCTGGGGTGGAGCCCACCAGCAGGTGAGTCTTCTGCTCCCTCAAATATTTGCTGCCTCTGAAATCCTATACGATAACTATGAGTAGGAATAGACTTAAGAGCACTTAACAACAATGTTGTTTATATACAATTTAAAGCCTCAGCTTTCTCCTGTGGAGCAGCTGATTGATTTGAACTGCCAACCTTGAGGTTAGCAGTTCAGTGCTTATCCTACAGATCCACACTAGGACCCCATATATGTGCATATATACACACACACATGCTTATATATGCACATGGGTATGTACAAACACATAAATATGTTCAATTCTATGACTATGATATTTAAAACAATTATTCTTTAAAATGGAGGTATAAAACAAAATGGGAATACAAGTGCACACATACACAAACAGCAATATATACTAATATATATCTGGTTTTGATTTCATTTTCACTTAATATTAGATTGTAGTTTATTATTTCTCCAAAAGTTCTGTTTTCTTTTTTTGAAGTATTTCTATATTGAAATAGTTGTAAGACATATAATATGTTTGAATATTTTCTTGTTATTAGGAAATTTATACTTTTAATATTTGAAGAAAATGGATACATACCTGAATTTTTTTCTCTGCAGAAAAAAACTTACATTTTGGAAAACTCTAAGTAATTTCAACTTCATTTCTACCTTTGAAAAATAGGCTTCCATGCTTACTATATTTATCTGTGTTTATTTAGAAAATATATGATAGTAAGTAATTTACACCTCAAAGTAACTCAATGAAGTATGAACTATTATCATTCCCATTATGAAAACTGAGGAACAGAAATGTTAAGTAATTACTGGCAGATGCAGTATTTAAATTCAGATTGATTGGTCTTAAAGCCCCTGATTTCTAACACTTGCTGTAACATACTAGTTATGTCTTGTCAAGATAAAACTATCAAAAAATTGTCAGTTGAGAGACACTACAAAATACCTGGAGTGTGATGACTCTGTAGGATAAACACAGTTCTTTAAACAACAAAGTGGGCATTTCAAGCCTACCAGCTGTTCCATGGGAGAAAGATGAGACTTTCTGTTCCTGTAAAGATTGGTGGTCTTGGAAATCACTGGGAGTCAGAATCAACTTGTCTGCACTTAACAACAGTACTTCAAAACTGTCAAAATTATCAAAAACAAAGAAAATGAGAAATTGTTACAGCCAAGAGGATCATAAGAAAACATGAAGAATACATGTAATATGGTATTCTAGATGGTTCCTGGAACATATAGGGACATTGTTATTGTGTGTGTTATGAAGTTGATTTTAGCTCATAGTAATCCCATGTGGCAGAATTGAACTTCATTGTAGAGTTTTCTAGGCTGTGATTCAATAATTTTAGAAGGCAGCTTCCTGACCAATCAAGTGGAAGAGATCCTTTTTTTTTTTTTTTTGGTCCATGTCATAAAAAGATAGTCAAATAAAAAGTGGGAATTATCAAGAAATATCATTAATATCACAAACAAGGTAATTTTTTGAAGATAATTGAAAAACAGTTGCAGAAGTAAATCCATAGGGAAATGACTGAAATTCAATTGCAATCCAGAAAAGAACATAGGATGAGGGATATTACTGATGTCAGTCAGATGTTGACTGAAAGCAGAGAATTATACTTACATGCAAAGGCATTAGACTGTGTGGATCATAACAAATTATGGATTAAATGGGGAGGAGTGGTAATTCTAGAACATATATATAATTGACTCATGAAAAAACTGAACATAGACCAGAAAGCAGTCTTTCAAACAGAACAAGAGGATACTGTAAGATTTAAAATCAGGAAAGATATGTATCAAGGTTGTAGCTTTTCACCAAATTTATCAAGTCTATATGCTGAGCTATAATATGAGAAGCTGTAGTCTATGAGGAACACAGCATCATGATTAGAGGAAACCTCATTAACAACCTATAATATGCAGACTACACAACTTTGCTTTCTGAAAGTGAACAGGACTTGAAGCAGTTACTGATAAAGACTACAATCATCAACATGGGTTCCACTTCAACATAAAGAAAACAATTCTCATAACTGATCCAATAAGTGATACCATGACAAATTAAGAAAATATAGAAATTCTCAAGAATTTTATTTTATTTGGACCCACAATCAATGCCCATGGAAGCAGCAATTAAGAAATCAAATAACATATTGCATTGGGCAAATCTGCTGCAAAAGAACTCTTTAAAATGTTCAAAAGAAAAATGTCACCTTCAGGACTGAAGTGTGCCTTCTCATGTAAGTGAAAATTGAACAATGATAAAGTAAGGTCATTGGATTGATGCCTTTGGATTATGGTTTTGGCAAAGAATAATGCATATACCACTGACTGAAAGAATGAACGTACCTGTCTTGTAAGAAATAGTCAGAATGTTCCTTAGAAAGTACCAGAAGAGAGGATGGTAAGACTTTGTTTTGTGTACTTTAGTCATGTTCTCAGAAGCAAACAGTCCCTGGAGAAAGACAACATGCTTATTTTGTTGTTGTTAGGTGCCATCGAGTTGGTACAAACTCATAGTGACCCTATGCATAACATAACCAAACACTGCCCTATCCTGGACCAACCACACAATTGTTGCCATGCTTGAGCCCATTGATGCTGCCATGTTGCAAATCATTTTGCTGGGGGTCTTCCTCTTTTTCTCTGACCCTCCACCTTACCAAACATGATATCCTTCTCCAGTGACTGGTTTCTCCTGACAATATGTCCAGAGTTTGAGAGGCAAAGTCTGGCCATCCTGGCCTCCAAGGAGCACTCTGGCTGCACTTCTTCCAACATAGATCTGTTGGTTCTTTTAGTAGCCCATGGCACTTTCATTATTTTCCTCCAACACCATAACTCAAAATTATCAATTCTTCTACGGTCTTACTTATTCACTGCCAGTTTTCACATACACATGAGGTTATTGAAAATACTATGGCTTGTGTCAGGTGCACCTTAGTCCTCAAACTGACATCTTTGTTCTTCAACGCTTTAAAAAGGTCTTGTGCAGCAGATTTGCCTAATGCAATACGTTGTTTGATTTCTTGACTGCTGTTTCCAGGAGTGTTGATAATTGATCCAAGAAGACTAAAGTACTTGACAACTTCAATCTTTTCTCCATTGATAAAAATGTTGCTGAGTGGTCCAGTGGTGAAGATTTTTGTTTTCTTGACATTGAGCTGCAATCTGTAGGCTGTGTTTTTGATCTTCATCAAGTATTTTATGTCCTCTTCACTTTCAGCAAGCAAGGTTGTATCATCTGCATATTGCAGAGTAATGATTCTTCCTCCAATCCTGATGCCACCTTTTTTTTTCATATACTCCAGCTTCTTGGATATGATGATTAGTGTTGTTGTTGTTGTTAGGTGCCATCGAGTCAGTACCAACTCATAGCGAACATATGCACAACAGAACAAAACACTGTCTGGTCCTGGACCAACCTCACAATTACCTCGCTTGAGCTTATCGATGCTACCACTTTGCCAATCCATCTTGCTGGAGGTCTTCCTCTTTTTCTCTGACCCTCCACCTTACCACACATGATATCCTTCTCCAGTGACTGTTCCCTCCTGACAATATGTCCAAAGTATGAGAGACGAAGTTTGGTCATCCTGGCTTCCAAGGAGCATTCTGGCTGCACTTCTTCCAATGTACATCTGTTTGTTCTTTTAGCAGCCCAATCATACTTAGTTGTTATTGTTGTTAAATTCCTTCAAGTCTATTCTAATCCATAGAGACCTTGTATAGGGTTTGCAAGGAGCAGTTAATGAGCTTGAACCACTGACTTTGAAGTTCAAACAACTTTGTAGTCTGATGCATTAGCCCACAGCACTACCAGTACACCAATCATACTTAGTAGAGGGTCAGAAAACATGTGGAAGACCCTCAAAGACATGGATTGACACTGTAGCTGCAAAAAGGGGCTTAAGCATAGTAGTAACTGTAAGGATGGCAAAGGACAGAGCAGTGTTTTCTTTTGGTGTACATATGGTCACTAGGAGTCAGCAATAACTCAAAGACACCTAAATACAACAAAACATTTCTTTACAGGAGCTGATTGCCAGATCGTTCCCCCTTGTGCAGAGTTCAGACTGCTGATCTTCTGGTTAGCAGCCAAACACTTAGCCTTTGTGCCACCAGAGCTATTTAAAAAAGAACACTAGGTACAAACAAAAGGACAATTTAATAAAGTATAGACTTTATTTCATAATAATCATAATCTATGTTGGTCATTAAAGAGCTCTGGTAGCATAGTGGTTACGAATCGGGCTGCGAACCTCAAGGTCAGCAGTTCAAAACTACCAGCTGTTCCATGGGAGAAAGATGAGGCTTTCTGCTCCTGTAAAGATTTACAGCCTCAGAAACCCTGTACAGGGTCGTTATGAGTTGGAATCGACTCCATGGCACACAGTCACCACGATGTTGGTCATTAATTGTGAAAAATAAACCATAATAATATTGTGTTGTTAAGTACAATTGAGTCAGTTTTGACTCATAGAGACCCTGTATAGGGTTTCCAAGGAGCAATTGGTGGGCTTGTATCACTGGTCTTGCAGTTCAAACTGACTTTGCATTCCAGTAAAGCAAGGCCTGGAAGGCCACACCAGGCCATGGTGTAGTACAGATGAGATCTCTGTATATTAACTCAAAATAATCCTATGAATTTAAAACTTCTAAAACATAGAAATTTTGTTTTTAAGAAAGCAAATTTCAGAGTAATTTTATATAATCTAATGTTGTTAAGCAAACCAGAACAATATACATAAATTGCACACCGATACATGAACACATGTCATAACTTTGGAAAAATGTGTAGAACTGTTGTTGTTTTAAGTGCAATGGTGTTGGATTCCAATTCATAACAACCTTGAATAGGGTTTCCAAATAGTAGCTCATGTGTTTGAACCACAGATTTTGTGGTTAGCAATCTAGTACTTATCCTACAGTACCATAGAACAGCTGTTAACATTCACTCCATTATTGGTTGCCTCAGTGAATGGAAGAAAGAGCTCCTGGAAGCAAATTGATCTATGTTTTGTTTTACACTAAAGACTTCAGGTTTGCTGAATACTTTAGACATTTCACTCTCTGAGTCAGACCTTTGTGTTAGGCTTTGATTACATGGAGAAACTCTAGACATAGGATTTAGTATACTCTTAGTTTCTGGTCAAATGCTATAGAAGCAATACTCAAAGCCTTCTATACAGAGACTATCTTCATTCATCCAAGATACTTGGACCCCCAAGAATTTTTATTTTTCTCTCCATTATGAGGATTTATAATTGAGTTTCTGTAAGTTCTACCAGGTTTCCATTTGA
This sequence comes from Chrysochloris asiatica, assembly GCF_000296735.1. Taxonomy (NCBI): domain Eukaryota; kingdom Metazoa; phylum Chordata; class Mammalia; order Afrosoricida; family Chrysochloridae; genus Chrysochloris; species Chrysochloris asiatica. Next base: position 5,682,498 of record NW_006408540.1, read on the forward strand.
ACAATGGAATCAGCTTTTTCACTAGCCTATCCTTCTTCCTTCCTAGTACAGGTTTACCCAGTAATCCAAAACATTTTAGAGTGTTTCTGTGAAACATTTTTTTAAGTCAACATAGCATAAGTGAAGAAGCAATTATCATTCATATATCCTTACCATCTCCCCTCTCTGAAAAAAACCCCACTGTCACCAAGATGATTCCAACTCACAGTGACCTTACAGGACAATGTATGTCCATAGTGTGTTTGAGATTGTAAATCTTTACAGGAGCAGGCAGCCTCACTTTTCTCCCTCAGAGCACCTGGTGGGTTTGGATCATCTAACCTGTGGTTAATAGCACAAAGCTTAACCCAGTGCACCACCATCTCTTTATCAGAGAAAATTTCTTGAGGGTTCCCAGACCCCAAAACACTATCCTACAAAATATCATATAAAGCATAACAAATAGCACATAAAATCTAAAATGATATGAACATATAGTGAAAATATGACTGATAGAAAAAACACATTGTTGTTTAATGCCAGGGAGTCAGTTCTAATTCATAGCGGCCTTTATAGGGTTTTTGAGGCTGTAACGCTTTATGGGATCAAAAAGCTTCATATTTCTCCTGCAGAATGGCTGGTAGTTTCAAGTTGCTGACCTTGACATTAGCAGACCAATTGGTAACCACTATGCTACCAGAGCTTTTTAATTAACATATGGTGGTTGTGGTGTGCTGTGGAGTCTGTTCCGACTATTAGCGATCCTGTACAGGGTTTCCAAGGCTGTAAATCTTGACAGGATCAGAAAGCCTCCTCTTTCTCCTATGGAACAGCTAGTAGGTTTGAACTGCTGACCTTGAGATTAGCAGCCCAATTCGTAAACACTAAGCTACCAGAGCTCCTTTAATTAACATATATCCCATATAAAATAGAAATTCATGTATAGTGTAGTTACCAAGGAAGGATCTTGGTGATACCAATCCTTTGTAATGGCTCTATAGGATATGCACTGGACACTGAACTACCAGCTGCTCCTTGGAAACCCTATATGGGCTGAACCAAGTCACTGGAATTTAGCAGCAACACCATACAATTCTGAACAATAATTTTGCCTTTCATATTTTTTCATAAAATCCTCTTTGTATTTATTTCAGTTAGCAAAAAAAAAAAAAAATACTAATATAAGTCTTTTGTAACAGTGAAGCAGCATAAAACACATTTCAAAAAGTGGAGAATATTTGCATCTTGTATTTTTCCCAATCTATTTTGGTTTTGATTTTCTTGAATGAATATTATGGACCTTGGATATTTTCATTACAAGTCCTGTTAGTCTTTAAGATACGAAATAATGAACTTTTCCATAAGCTATATAAAAAATTTGACCAAATGATTTGCTAGATAATTTTCTCATTTTCTTTATACATGGATCACATCTTTTTAAAAATGTTGCAAGTCTGTGGCCTACCTTGCTTTGATGAGATATCATAATCTCCTAATATGATGTAAGAAGGAAACATTGTTTAATGTCAGGAATTTTAGTCCTTATTTGGAGATTTCCAACAAACTATGGTATTGTGTTGGGCAAATCTGCTGCACAGGAACTTTTTAAAGTATTGAAGAGCAGAGATGTCAGCTTGAGGACTA
>NW_006408540.1:5684601-5686043 GCF_000296735.1 Chrysochloris asiatica
GTATAATCATTATATATTATTTTACAGATTGTTGTTGTATGCCATTGAGTTGGTTCCAACTCATACAAGCCCAGTATAGGGTTTCTGAGGCTGTAAATCTTTATGGGAGTAGAAAACCTCATCTTTGTCAAGAGGATTTGAATGCTGACCTTGAGGTTAGCAGACCGCAACACTACCAGGGATCTATTTAATAGGAAGAAAATATAAAATAAGCTGCATAGAAAATAAGGAAATTTTACAGAGCTTTGTACTGCTTGATTAGCTCAAGCTCAAAGTACATACTTTTTTTTTTTTTTTTTTTTGAGTTTGAATTGTTACTTATGTGGGTCTACATGGGAAAACATCAGTTTTACATTCATCCTATCATATTTCACTTCATTGCAATAATTACAATCCCCTCCATGCACCATCAAACTACCAAAATGTACACCCCACAGACCTGATCCTCGTCAGTCAGCACACAGCCGTGTGTCCCCTCCTCCAGGCTGGTCTACTTGTCCTTTCAAGTGGAAATTTCCCATCTCAGAGAATTCTGGATGGGGTTCAGGATTCAACCTATGGTCTTATGCAATGCAAAGGCTCCACAGGAAACCTCTTTCACTGGGCAACTTCTAGCCCCCTTTAAGGTATTCCAATCAGTTATAGGCAGAAGATGGAATTATAAGCTTTCTATTGTGATATTTCTCGCTATTCCTTTCTCTCCCCCTCAAGTGTCTATTTTACAAGGACAGGCAAGTGAAACGAAGATTCAAAAGACAGGCAAGCATCTTAACATTATTACCCTCTTTTACCCATTCAAACCTTGTCTCAATCCCTGTATCCCAGAGCCCTGTTGGTCAAAGTTTTTGCATACATCATTATTTATCTCTGTCCCACTTAGCTCATGCAAACCTTCCCATCCACCTTGTTCTTCCATTCCCCTCCCCCTTCTTGTGTATTGCCCCCTTTGCCCCCCTAGCACCCAAGCTATCCTGTATCTATTCCCTACCCTGTGCTCTATCTTCCACTCCCACCCTCCCCTCCCCTCATCCTATACATCCCAGTGATCAGCAAATATATAGATAGATAGATAGATAGATAGATAGATAGATAGATAGATAGATAGATAGATAGATAGATATTTTTTCTCCCTTTTTAGGGTGGGTTCTTTTTCTTAACCTTTTAAAATAATGATTCTATGCAGTATTTCTCCTTTCGTTACTGACTAATTTCACTCAGCATAATGTCCTCAAGGCTCATCCATGTTATACGGTGGCTTGCAACTTCCTTGTTGTTCTTCAAGGTAGCATAGTATTCCATTGTCTGTATATACCACAGTTTGTTTATCCATTATTCAGTTCACAGGAACTTAGGCTGTCTCCCCCTTTTTGCCATTGTAAATAGTGCTGCTATGAACATTGGTGTGCATATATCTACTCGTGTTATGGCTCATATTTCTTGTG
>NW_006408540.1:5704874-5722001 GCF_000296735.1 Chrysochloris asiatica
TTGATTTCTAATTTTATGGCATTGTGGTCTGAAAAAGATGCTTTGTTGTATTTTGATGTTTGTAAATTTATGGAGGCTTGCTTTGTGACCTAACACATGGTCAACTCTGGATATTGTTCCATGTACACTGGAAAAGAATATGTATTGTGCTCTTGTTGGATTGAATGCTCTATGCATGTCTATGAGGTCAAGTTGATTGATTGTGCTATTTGGTTCCTTTCTAGCTTTGTTGAGTTTCTTTCTAGTTGTTCTATCCCTTTTCAAAAGTGGCATATTTAAACCCCCCACTATAATTGTAGATTTATCTATTTCTTGCTTCAATTCTACTAGGGTTTGCTTCATATATCTTATTTTAGCATGTTGTTGTTGTTAAATACCATGGAGTCGGTTCCAACTCATAATGACCCTGCACAGGTTTCTGAGGCTGTAAATCTTTATGGGAGCTGAAAGCCTCATCTTTTTCCCATGGAACAGCTGGTAGTTTTGAACTGCTGACCATGCTGTTCACAGCCTGATTTGTAACCACTACGTTACGAGAGCATAAAGCATTAAAAAAAACAAAAAACTTGTGGTTAGCAGTCCAGTGCTTATACTATAGCACCACACCAGGATTCTCTTTTCACCCACATTATATTTTTTCAAATTGTTTTTCTCCTTTATTTACTATGCCTTCTACTGAACCCTATTTTATATTACATATATTACAAATAAATTTTCATAATGCTTATCTCTGTAGTCACCAAGCTGAGACTGGTTGACCCTTCCCTCTCAATTTTAATTACCAGTTTGTCATACTCTTATGGCTTGCATGTTGCTGTGATTCTGAAAGCTATGCAACTGTTATTTTTGTTTCCAAAAATTATTCTTTACCAATTCAGTTATCTTAAAGACACTTCTCTTGAGAAACTGAGTCTACTTCTTCCAAGGACAAGATAGAGGAATATGAATGGAATTTCCAATTATCATGCCTTTGCATTCAATGTTGAATGTTTTCAAGATAGCTCAACTTATCTCAATAATTTATTAAACTAGCTTCATGCTCTATATAAAGTAGGTCATAAATGGATAAAAGTGGGACTTATTAAATAATCATTTTGCTTTAGACCTTCATCTGGCATGCCAGTATACAACTGTGTATCTTAAGCCTTTCTTTGAATGTAAATAGGACTACTAAGGGATCATTCTAATACAACAAAATTCACAAGGTGAGAATACTAATAAATACAAAATGACCCTCAATGTGTACAATTAAATTAATCTAGGAAGAACATAAATACTATATCAGTAAAAATACTGTCAACATCTGGAATTATTATTATGTCCAAAATACAGCAAACTTTCCATACCTTTCCAGTGGAAATTAAATATATGTGATTAAAATGTATTCACTTTAACTTTATCTTGTAGAACGCTATAAGGCAGCCACTTACAAAATGTTATTACCAGCACTGATTGCAACTAACCAAATCGAATACTACTTATTGAATTAAATTTTCAAGTGGGTCACAAATTTAAAAAGTAACTTTCTGTTAATTTGGATCTATTCTACTGAGTTATCTGATCTGAATTATTTTGAATACTGCTTCTAACACATGTTATACAGGGCTACTATGAGTTTAAATGACTTGAGGGCACTTAATAATAAGAACATTGAAATGATTTACTGGATTTTTTTTCTTCTTCTACCATATAATCTGCCATTAATAGATGTATGGACTGCTAATCAATCACAGGGTCAAACCCAGCAGCTCGTCCACAGGAAAAACATGAGGATTTTTGTTCACATAAAGATTCACAGCACTTGAAATTATATACAGGGTTGTTATGAACCATAGTCAACATGATGGAAATGGATTTTAATTTAGAATATATGAGAGTAAGTAAAAGAAAGTATTACTACTAGGTTACCAGTAAGTACATCCATAGATTTCTAGCAAAAAAAAAAGTTTGAACGTGTCCATCCATATATCTCAGAGACAATTTCTTATGGTAATATACGGTCTTAGTTTCTTTGCTGTTGAGTGCCATCAAGTCATTTCTTACTCATAGTGATCCTATATATAGTTTCTGAGGAGTGAGTAGTGAGTTTGAACTGCCAACCTTAGCATTCAAACCTACTTTGCAGTCCTGTGCTTATCCCACACCAGAAGTCTGAAGAGGTAATCTTTCATCAATTCTTTCAAAAGCCATAGGAAAATTATGGGAGCTTATGAAGAGGATTTTAAAAAATTAAAACTGCATTGGTGAGAAAAAGGCCAGGAAAGTGATACTGAAGGGATTTTTTTTCCCATCATGACAATGCACTTACTATTTATTCTAAAAGAATTTGATTAGGAAACCTTATCCCATCTTGATCTTGCCCTTTCAGAGTTTTTATTGTTCACCAAACTCTAAGAAGGAACTCGATTTGAGTCCTTCAATGATGCCAAAACTGCAATTTTGATATAGTGTAAATTCAGGATCTCAGGATTCTGGGAAGGATTGTTGTTAAGTGTCTTTAAGTTGGTTCTGAATCATAACCGCCCAACATAGCATTTCCAACGAGTGGCTAGTGGGTTTGAACCACAGACCTTACAGTTAGCAATCCAGTGATTATCCTACAATCCCACACCAGGACTCTTGAGTGATGGAAACACTGCTTTCCAAAGTGTATAGACCTACATGTGGGATATGAGGAGATATAATAGATTCACATTTTGATATATTTTTTAGTAACAATTTTGTAGCAATTCTTTTTGAATTGCTATTTTTATTATGTGTTATCCAGTCAGATTTCTGATGCTTAGAGACCCTGTATGTTACAGAGTAAAACTGTGCCCTATAATTTTCTTGGCTGTAATCTTTTATACCAGCAGATTGCTGGGTCTTTTTTTCCTTGGAGTGACTGATAGGTTTTAACCTCCAACCTTTGGGTTAATCATCTGTGCCAGTTGGGCTTCTATCTATATAGTTCTAAACAAAGTTAAACTTGTTCATTTTGGCTTAGCTAATGGCTCCTTTTCCATCAAAACTTTATAAAATATCACTTCATATTAACCAAATTCTGGTATTCCACACAGATACTTACATTTTAATATACATCTGCTCTATTTGCATTCTATTGTTTTTCTTCTATTAGTTAGTCTAGGAAATACAATGTTGGCTTCTCAGCAGGTCTGAGACTTTTGCTATAGTTAAAACTAGCTGTGTCCCAATTTGTTGCCTTTTGATTTATTTGCAGTTTCTGAATCTTACTGTAAGAAGTTCAGTTTTTGCACAGTGTTGATCACAAGGAAGTCAAGTAGAATAAGAGCACACTATACAAAAATACATAATCAGAAGCACATGAAAGATTAATATGGATTGATAATAGATAACATTTTATTAAAACTGAAGCATGTTCTTCTTAAGTTTATACTCATTATTAGTTTAATATATTGTTTGTATACTGTTCTTGGAGGAGTTTTGTTGTGACACTGTGGGATAATGATCTGGACCACAAGATTAGTTTGAACTGCAAGGTCAGTGGTTCAAATTAACCAGCTGCTTCCTGAACGCCCTATACAGGATCACTCACTATGAGTTGGAATTGATTTGACTGAACTTAACAACTGTAATATATTTTTGGAAGCCAGACTTCACTACCCAAAAGTTTTTAATTTTTTTTTTTAAAAGCATGATTAAAAATTTGTATGTTGTTCTTGTTTAAAGTACCAAGCACAGTTGACTCAGTTCTGATTCATAGCGACCCTGTTTTTGAGGATTTCTGAGGTGGGTTTGAGCCAGTGAAAAATTACATCAACTTTAAACCACTTTCCACAATAATAATAAATGAGTAATCCCATTTACATCATTTCTTAGTCTTAACTAATAAAATATTGTGATAAGAATGCTTATCTTTATTTTTCATTTAAGATAAATGAAAAAGAAGTGCTAAGTTCTATTTTAGAACGTACCTACATTTTTGTGAATAGATGTAACAAAAAGGATAAAAAAGGGAAGTTGATACTCAGAATGTGGGGGAATGTAGAGCAAATACATAAAGACATAAATAACAATGCAGAATTGAAATGAACAAATTTGAGCTGTTGGCAACAGCTAATAGCAATTCCACAGGTCCGTGAGCATATGGAATCTATCTTGAAAAACTGATTTTTCAAGAGGTGGTTGGTTGGAGAATATATGCAACATAAATAAATGTGTGAATAGTGACCTTCAAAAGAAAATAATGATCATTATAAAGCATTTTATAAGGAGAAGTATGACAAGAATATTCTCCAATGCAGTTTGGTTTTGGTTTAGGTATCTCTTATTGGATTGATAGTATATTTTTTCCATATTTTTATTACAAACAAAACTTTAAAAAAATCTTTCTTATAGAATGTATATCTATCATAGGAATGCAAATGGTTGAAAACAAGGTACATCCAGATACATTGGAAAATAGCTACTTATATATGAAATCCACTGATATGCAAAATTCAATATGCATTTAAATATAACAGCATATTTGATTATCTGGGTTGGTGTCTTGCAAATACATTTATTTATATTCAAGGACTTGTGTTAATTAGAATAGCAGGGTGTATCTTTTGTTTTCTTGATAAAAAAATTAAAAATATAATTAAACACAAAAATGAAAGAGGATCATGTAAGAAGAGTTAATCAGAAAAAAGTACTTACTTAACTTTTGATTGTTCTTGGAAGTTAGGAACACCTTCGCTTGTAGAACATTTTTGTTGTTATTGTTGAATGTCATTGAGTCAATTTCAACTCATAGAAACCCTGCATAGAGTTTGAAAGATATAGCTGGTGGGTTTGAACCCACTGAACCTGGGGTTAGTAGTCTACTGTTTATCCTAAAGCACCATACCAGGACTCCAGAACATCTTTATAGGAAAAAAAAAAGCAACTTTATAATTTGTATCACTTTTACAGAACTGCTATAAACTTAGTTGAGAAGGAATCTGATTCAACACATTGAGCCAAAGGAAAAAAATGGTAACTTTTGTATTCATATTTCACTATTTACCTTTCCAAATTAAGAAAGAAGAAGTAACCTACCCCCTTTTTTCTCAAAAGCAAGTTGAATCAGTTTCCTCTTTTGGGACAAAAAAAAATCAATCTAAAGCCTGATTTATAGAAACTCTGATTGACTCAGAAAATGTTTCTTTCTTAACACATTTCATCACATTAAGTGACAGTCAGTTTGACTAAGTTACATTTTAAAAATATAAAAAAGATTAGCTTCTAATTTAGAATAAAATGGGTCACAGGTTAAAATCATAATTTGATAAAATAAATAACAGGCATTTATAGAAACAGTGTCATTTATATGTCCATTCATCCACCTGCTTGTTTTTTAGAAATGTGCTATTCTTCTCAAGTAAAAATTTAGAGATTAAAAAAAAAAAAAAAAAAAGGGGAAATCTGGAAATAAAATATAATTCATCTTAAATTTGGCTTCCCTGTGGATAGAATGGGCAGAGGTGTTACATACAAAATGTCTACCAACTCCAAAATAATATAAAAATGTATCTAATTGTTTTCAAGACTTATGAAAATGCTCAGTGTGACTTACTTCATAACACAATTCTATACTTTAACTTCCCTTATTCCTCATTTCTTATTTGGCACATCTAGTCACATCCAAAATAGATATTCCATTGTTTACATTGTCTATGCAAACTTGCCAAAATTTTCTTCTGATTCTAGCTCAATATTGACATGTTCTCATGTTTCTCATTTTGTCCTTTGTTACAATCTCTCCAACAATAAACTCTATGTCCGACTGTAAGTTAAGATGCTTGGGTAGCTCTTAATTCTTACACATACTCTAGTCATTTTGTGAACTAAGTATGTCACAAGCAGTCACTAGAAAAACTAGGAACTCTATAATACATAAAAGACAATCTTGGTGAACATTCCTATGTTGATATTTTCCAATTCACCAGCCTGCACACAGAGAAACATAAATACATGCATGTAAAAGATTACAAAGTAGCAAGTTATCAAGTTTACTACAATGAACCACATAAACATTAATTTGGTCAAGTTGATACTGGCTCAGGACAACCCCAGGTGTTATAGAGTAGAACTGCTCTATGGTTATATGAGCTCTGTTTTGTGGGGTTTTTTTTGTTTTTTTTTTCACTGTAATCTTTACAAAAGCATAAAGCCAAATTGTATTTGCACAGTACCACTGAGTAAGTTTAAAAAATCAACCTGTAAGTTAGTAACTTATATAAACCATTTATGCCACCCAGAGGCCTTACTTAAACTTGAGATAAACTATAGAAATGGTCAATCATGGTCAGGTTATAGTACTGTGATGACTTGTGTACTAATGTGAAGCAATGTCACCAATATTTCAAATACCAGCAGCATTATCCATGGTGGACAGGTTTCAGGAGAGCATATAGACTAAGGCAGACTAGAAAGAAAGATGAAGTTATTCACTTTTGAAAAGATAGTCATTGAAAGTTTATGAATAATTATGTGACACTGTCTGATATATTCCCAGAACATTAACTACTTAGATTAGAAAGCACTTAAAATGCAACCGGAGAAGAGTTGCTTCCTCAAAACATTCAACCTTAGTGACTTAGATGAAATAAAGTTTTCAAGACCTCTGTGTGCTGCTGTGACACAACTCAAACTGACAGGAAATAGCTGGAAATGTCCAGTAATAACTGGAATATGAAATGTATGACATCTGAATCAAGAAAAATTGGATGTCTTCAAAAGTGAAAAGGATTGCATAAAGATCAACATCATAGGCATTAGTGAGTTGCCATGGACTGACACCAGCTATTTTGAAGCAGGCAAATATATGGTCATCTATGAAGGGAGTCCACCAGCTGTTCCTTTGAAACCTTATACAGGGTTGTTTTGAGTTAGAACTGACTTGATGGCACTTAAAAACAACTATAAAGGGAATGACAAATTGAAGAGGAATGCCATTGCTCTCATTGTCAAAAAGAATATTTGAAGATCTATCCTGAAGTACAGTATTGACAGAATTAGGCTAATGTCAATACAACTACATGGAAAAGCAGTAATGCAACTGTTACTCTAATTTATGCACCAATCACTAATGCCAACAATGAAGAAATTGAATATTTTTATCAACATTTGTAATTGGAATGTAAAAGTTGTAAACAAGAAATATCAATGGTTGGAAATACTGTGTTGTTAATAAGAACGATGCCAGATATTGCATGATAGGATTATTGCGAACACCTGTTTTCTACAGCATAAATGGCTACTGTTGTTGTTCTTGTTTGTTGTTAACTGATGTTCAGTTGTCCTGACTTATAGTGATCTTTCTTATAGAGTACATATCTATTATAGGAATGCAAATGATTGAAAACATGGTACATCCAGAGACATTGGAAAATAGCTACTTATATACAAAATCCACTGTATAATGTTTCTGAGGAGTGGCTGGTGAGTTTGAACCACCAGTCTTACAGTTCAAACCAACCTTGTGGCTAAGTGTTTATCCTACAGCACCACACATAGAATCACAGAAGTCAAAGAGACTACATCAATGCAAGGAAACAATGGGGAAATGTCCACACAAGGTTAGAGGTTACCTGGAATGGATCATATATTGCTCCTATGCAAGTTCAAGTTGAAGCTGAAGAAAATTAAAACAATCCACAGGAGATAAAGTACAACTGTGTACATCTCATCTGAATTTAGTGACCATATCAAAAACAGTTTTCATGGATTGATCACTAATGACCATAGACCAGACAAGTTGTGGGATGACATCAAGGACACTATACCTTAAGAAAGCAAAGTGCCATTACAAAGACAGAAAAGAAATAATACCAGAATAGGTGTCACAAGAGATTGACACATGTTCCTTGACTTAAATAGCTGTTCTTGTGTACAATCAAATTGGTTCTGACTCATAGTGACCCTATATAGGATTTCTGAGAGCACCTGGTTGGTTGAACTGTCAGTCTTGTGGCTACTAGTACAGGGCTTAACATATAGCACCATATAAGGACTCAAGAGTAGCTAAAGCAAATGGAAGAAATGATGAAGCAAAATCACTGACTAGAAGATTTCAATGGACAGAAGTGAAGTATTTTAAAGAAATATGCAAATGCATGAAGTTGGAAAACAAAAGAGGAGAACATGTTTGGCTTTCCTCAAACTGAAAATCTGAATATGAAACACTGAAGAAAAAATTAAACCTCTGTGTCAGTATTGAAGAATTCTTTGGGCAAAATATTGGACAACACAGAAAGCGCCTAAGATGGAAGGAATGCATGGGATCACTGCACTTAAAGAACTGGTTGACTTTCAAACATTTCAGGAGGTAGCATATGATTAAGAACTGTCTGTACTGAAGGGAGAAGATCAAACTTCAGAGCAAGCATGGACAGAAAACATGGCCCCAGCAATGGACAGAATACAAACTGAGATGTTTCAGAAAATGGATGCCATGTTGGAAGTGCCCACTTGTCTGTGACAAGAAATTTGAAAGATGGCTACTTTTCCAACTGATTGAAAGAGATTCATGCTTGTACTCATTTAAAGAAAGTGATTCATCTGGATGTGGGAACTATAGAACAATATCATTAATATTACATGAAAGTAAAATTTTGATGAAGGTAACTCAGATATGGTCACAGTAGTACATCAACAGGAAACAGCTAGATAATTAAAGTCAGATAAGAGGAGGGATGTGGAGCGAAGGATATCATTGCAGATGACAGATAGACTTTGTCTTAAAGTCGATAATACCAGAAAGATGTGTACGTATGTTTTGGTATCATTTATTGATAATGTTAAGGCATTTGGTTGTATGAAGCCTAACAATTTATGGATAACATTGAAAAGAACAGAAATTAATTGTGCTTATACAAAGAACAAGAGGCAGTCATTTGAACAGAACCAGGGTGTTGCAGACTGCAGGTATTGGGGTGTTGAGGACCAGTGTCATGGACGAAAATCCAGCACGTGGCTGCACTACGACTTGCTAGCCAGAGACCCTGAGGGCTCTGGACGTTCCAGGTTCATTGGCTTTTACAAACTCACTGTTGGGCTAGCTTTGTATAATTCTCTTTAGTCCTATTAATTCATATTATGCTTCAAACCCCTGTAATTGTAGCTTCTGAGAAAATGGTTTCTTAATGTGCTTCTCTCAATGTCTCCACTGTATTGGCAGTGCTTAAGGTGTTCTGGGAACAAATCTCACTGAGGAACAAACTCTGGCTACTGGGCAAGCTCGTCCAAACTGTTCTTTATCAAATTATTTAGTTATATTTGATATTAACTTAATACATGAGCCTTTGATACTCATGGACAAATATTAAAACCTCTCCTAAAGCCGAGGCTGTAAAAAGTTCCAAAGGCAAGTTTGCTGGAGCCAGGCTGCCCAAGGAATTAACTTAAAGTAGATGGGCAACTTCAAGGGTTTTGTTCAAAGAACAAAAGGACTGCCATCTTAAAGCACTCCCAGGTGCAGCCCATTGACCTAGGTGTCTCGCTTCCTCCTGCAAACCTGGCCCAGGCAGCTGACACAGTGGGACTCCTCCCAATCCTTTTCACCTTCCCCCATTCGAGATTAGGTGCTATAGGTATGTTAATTAGCCTGGAGAAACCGAGTTGCTGGCCTGGGATTCGAACCCGAAAAGTACCATATAATAATTTGCTTGAATTTCTGGAAAATTAAGGATGTTAGATTATCAAGACAACTTGTGATGTATGTTCTAGAATTTGATTCCTGTAAATCATTGTGTGCTGTGTTGAGCGATTAATCACATTTCACTTCTGTACCCCGTCTTAATACACCCCACCTTCCTTTGTGTAAAGCTCCTCCCCGAAATAAAACTGGGGTGCAGACCGAAGCCCGCATGCATTACGACTGGCATGTGAGGCATTACAGCTGGCAAGGCATGCGTTAAGGTTTGCAGGGCGGTGCTTTACTGCCTGCAGGGGCCACGATGCCGGTAGTCCAGGGTCCGCCCGCCAGTGTCGTATCCACTCTGGTTTCGGGGTGTTTTGTGTTCTCACTCTTTGCATCTTTGTGTGTATTCTTTCTCTATCTCTGTCGCCGCCAGATCTCCCAATTTTGTGAACCAAACTCCCCTGTCGAGGCTGGTTCTCGACACCAGGGGACACTATGTGATTTAAAATTGGGAAAGGCATGCATCAGAGTTGTATTCTATCATCATACTTATTCAAGTCCACACTAAACTAAGATGCATGAAAAGTGAATGGGGAACTGGGCACATACTTCAATTCTCTAATAACAACTACCAGGGAGCAGGTAGCAAATACCTAAGACCACACCAACATACAGTAATCAATTAAATTCAAATACAAGAACACCACTCTATCTCAGAGAGAATAAACATTTTAAGTTCACGTGAAGAAGCAACACAGAGTGGCCCAGATAAGTGACTAAGGCAGAAAATGTTTTGGAAGAATAAATGTTCATAGAGCTACCTGATTCTTGTTGTTGTTGGTAAGTGCCTTCGTGTCAGTTCAGACTCATGGTGATCGTGTGCAGTGTTTCTGAGCAGCAACTGGTTTGCTCAAACTGCCAGCCTTGTGATTCTCATTCTAACATTGATCCTACAGCGCGCACACCAGAATTGCAAAGAATGATATGTAGGTATTTAAATGGATTGAGAGAAAGATTGAGAAAGCTGCAAAGGAAAGCAAGGAGAACAAGGGGAAAAACTTTAGAAGAAAACATGCAAGAATAAATTAACACAATAAATGAAAAAATAGAAAAAAATACCAAACCTGCAAAGAGATATACAAAAGATTAAAACTAATATTTCAGAGAGATGGATAATACGATGAAAAGCCAAATAAGTAGATTTGATAAGTGGAAAGTTGAATGAATGCTATTGAATACAAACCTTTCAGTATAAGTCTGATAGTAAAAAAAACAAAACAAAACAAAACAAAAAAACTAAAGAAAGCCTAAGATTTATATAAAAAAGAATCAAGAGGAATAACTTCAGGGTAACTTGAATTCTAGAACAGGAAATGACAGAAAAAAAACAAACCATGTTTGGAAGAAGACTTCCCTAACACCATGTAAGATGAGAAAATAAGAATTCAAGTTGCTGAGCCAATCCCAAACAGGATACACCTCAAAAGAAAATCACCAAGATGTACATAATCAGAATTTCCAAAACCAAAGATCCCAAAAGAAAATCATCAAATGTATCATAATCAAAATTTTCAAAACCACAGACCAGGAAAGAATCCTGAGAACAGCTCAGAAAAAATGAAGAGTTGTCTGATATTTCAGCTGAAACAATGCAGGGAAAAACACAATAGGATGACATATACAAAACTGTGAAAGAAACATAACTGCTAACCAAGAATCATATATTCAGAAAAATTTTTCCTAAGAAATGATGGCTAAATTGTTAACCCAACCTCAGGTACCATGCTTCAGTCTAACTCATATCATAGCATAATACTGGATTGTTCTACATCTGAGGAAAAGAGACGATGGAAAAGCGCCATATCATCAATGAAAACAAGGTCAGGGGCAGACTGTGGAACAGATCATCAATTACTCATATGCAAATTCAAACTGAAGATGAAGAAAATGAAAACAAGTTCACGAGAGCCAACATATATGAATATATCCCACCTGAATTTAGAGTTCATCTGAAGAACAGATTTGATACATTAAACACTAAAGACCAAAGACCATAAGAGTTGTGGTATGACATCAAGAACATCATACATGAAGAATGCAAAAAGTCATTGAAAAGAGCTCTTTGATAGCTAAACAAAAAGATATACATTTAACCACTCGGCAGTATCACAGAAGAAAAGGCTTGGTGATAAGTTATTATAATTGCAGCTGAGAAGAGGCTATAGGTTGGCAAGTGTTGGAATTGACTCAAAGGCATTTAACAACTATAACATATCATACTGATATAAGATACTAATAATAGGGGAACCGGGATTTAGAGAATATGGGAATATTATTTTTACAACTTGTTTGAAATTGAATTGGTTATAAAATAAAAGGAGTTAATTTTTTTAAAGAAGATTACATTGCAGGATATAAATTTGTAAATGGATTAGAAGAAAAAAATGGCTTAGAAAGTTTGCACTTGGATTTAAACTTTGCCTTGCTTTTCATATATCCTCTTGAAAAATGACTTAATTCCTCAAACATTTGCAATTCATAGGTACAATGGTAACTAAAGATTTCTTTTTAGGTGTGTCAGAGTCAGTTCTGACTCACAGAGACCCTATATAAAATAGAACTGAGTCATCCTTTCAAATGCTGTTATGCTTGGGCCCATGGAAAATCTCACTGTGTTAATGATCTATTTCACATGGAGACCTTCCTCTTTATCACTGACCCTCTATTTATTTTATCAAGCATGATGTCTGCTCTGGGATCTGGTCCCTCATGATAGTAAGTCTGAAATATGAGAGATGAAATCTTGCCATCCTGGTTTCTAAGAAGCATCTGGCTGTACTTCTTTCAACACAGATTTGCTTGTTCTTTCGGCAGTCCATAAGACTTTTACTCTCCTTCTCTAACAAATTAATTGATCTACTACCATCTTCCTTATTCATGTCCAACTTTCACATACATATGAAGCTATTGAAAATACTCTGACACACCTTAGTCCTCAAACTGATCTCTTTGCTTTTCAACACTTTGCAGAAAATTTTCTTAATGCAATATGTCATTTGATTTTCTTGACTGCTGTTTCTATTAGTGTTCATTGTGGATCAAAGCAAAATGAAATCTTTGACAACTTTAATCTTTTCTCCATTTATCATGATGTTATTTATTGGTCCAATCCTGAGGATTTTAGTTTTATTTACATTGCTGTGCACTCCATATTGAAGGGTGTAGTCTTTGATCTTCATTTGAAGTATTTCAAGTCCTCTTCGCTTTCATCAAGCAAGATTGTATCATCTATATATCACAGGCTGTTAATGAGTCTTCCTGTAATCCTGATGCCATATTATTTCTCATACAATCCAGTTTCTCATATTATTTCCTCAGTGTACAGATTGAATACATATGGCAAAAGGATATAACTCTGATTTTAAATACCAGTAGATTTCAGCTCACTAATGCCTAAGATATTGATATTTATGTGCTCTGTTCCATTTTGGACAACTTCCAGATTTCCCAGATTCATACTTCATACATTCCATGTTCAGTTTATTGATGAATATTTGCAATTGTTTCTTCTTATTTTTTGTTTTACCCCATCAGCAAATGGAGGCATTTTGGGTTGCAGTCCAGTGTTTATGCTACATCACCACACCAGAAGTTGAGGCCTAATTCTTTCCTTTAGTTATTTCAGCTTGAGAAATTCTGAGTATGTTCTTCTCTTTTGGTTTTATAACTCCTGGTCTTTGGATATTTCATTATAATGCTTGATTTTGACTTCTAGATCTGCTTTTTAAAATGTTCTGTTCTGCTCTTTTGCTTGCTCATTTCTACCAGTTGCTTTAGTTTTTTTACAATCAAGAACAAGTCTTAGTATCTCTTTTGACATTTGTTTTGGTTTCATCTTCTTTTCTGTTGTTTTCTTTGGCTTTCTTCCTATACCATGTTTCGATGCCATCCCTCAACTCTTTTGATCTGTGGTCATTAATATCTAATGCATTAAATCTGTTCTTGAGATGGTCTAAATTCAAGTGGGATATTAGCATAGTGATTACAAATCAGGCTGCTAACCTCAGAGTCAGCAGTTCAAAACTACCAGCTGTTTCATGGGAGAAAGATGAGGCTTTCTGATCCTATAAAGATTACAGTACTGGAAATCCTGTACAGGGTGGCTATGAGTCGGAACCGATTCCACAGCACAAAACAATAACAACAACATATTCAACATAAAGGTGTGGTGCACTGGGCTGCCATGTTGGTTTGAACCACAAGGTCAGCAGTTCAAACTCTCCAGCTAATCCTTGGAAACCCTATATAACAGCACTAAGCAGCAGGAACAATATCCAAAGTCATATTTTGGCTCTAGTGCACTTGCTTTAATTTTACTCATCTTCAACCTAAACTTACATATTAGTAATGTATGTTTTTTTTCCCACAGTCTTCCCAAAGCCTTGTTTTGGCTGACGATATTCAGCTTTTCCACCATCTCTGCCAGATGAAAATTTTCACTCTGGACAAATGGAGAAAATATTGAAATTGTCAAAGCCTTCATTTTTTTAAAATTTTTTTTTTGTATTCACAATCAATACTCATAGAAGCAGCAATTAAGAAATTAAACAACATTTTATATTGACAAATCTGCTGAACAAGACTTTTTAAAGTGTGAAAGAGCAGAGATGTCAGTTTAGAGACTAAAGTGTGTCTGACCCATGCCATGGCATTTTCAGTAGCCTCAAATGAATGTTGTGAAACATTTTTTGCATGTGAACATTGGACAATGAATAAGGAAGTCAGTGAAAGAATTGATGCCTTTGAGTTATGGTATTGGTGAAGAATATTAAAAATTTCATGGACTGTCTAAATATCAAAAAAATCTGTGTTGGATGAAGTATACCCAGAATACTTCTTAGAAGTCAGGATGGCGAGACTTTGTCTCTCATACATCAAACATATTAACAAAAGGGCCCAGTCCCTTGATAAGGACACCATGCTTGGTAAAATGGAGGGTCGTTAGAAAAGAGGAAGACCCCAAAGAGATGAATTGGCACAATGGCAGCAGCAATGGGCTCATGTGTGACAAGGATTGTGAGGATGAGCAGGACTGGAGTATGTGTTGTTCTGTTAAGCATAGGGTCTCTAAGAGTAGAAACAGACTTGATGGTACCTAACAGCAACAACCTTCTCTTCTAACTAATGAGGTGAATGTGTAGAGTCTGCAACAAAGAAGTCACTGTTCTTGTAAAATTCATTATGCGATCTTCAGTATCATTTCTATCACTAAGACCATTTACTGGTGAAAATCAAACAATTTATAGCCTTCAGTATGGATTTTACATTTATAACTCAATGTGAAGGAAACAAAATCATCACAATTAGCCCAATAAGCAACATCATAATGAATGGAAAAAATATTCTAGTTGTCAAAGATTTCATTTTACTTGAATCAATAATAAACAGTATAGGACCATTTGTATTGGGCAAATCTACTGTTAAAGAAGTGTTAAAGAACAATATATCATTTAGAGGAATAAAATGCACCTGATTCAAGTCATGGTAATTTTAAGCCCCTCAGATGCTTTTGAAAGCTGAACAATGAATAAGAAAAAAATGGAGAAGAATTTATATATTTGAATTATGGTCTTGACAAAGGATATGGAATATACCATAGATAGATAGAAGAATGAGCAGATCTGTTTTAGGAGAAATACAATTGGATTGCTCCTTAAAAGCAACAACAGTAAAACTTTGTCTTTTGTAATTTGGACAGGTTATCAGGAGGGATCAGTTCCTGGAAAAGAACATCATGCTTGGTAAATTAGAGAGAAGGTGAAAAAGAAGACCCTCAATGAAATGGATTAACACAGTGGCTACAGCAATGGGCTAAAACTTAACAATAGTGCAGATGACACAAGACTGGGAAGTGTTTCTTTTTGTTACACACAAGGTTTCTATGAGTCCAAACCGACTTGTTGGCACCTAACAACATCAAAAAGTTTGTTTAACAAAGGGAAAATATTAAATAAAATTGTAAGCAAATGCAAACTTCATTTCTTATGTGTGGATACCAGAATATGTACTTCCTTTAATTTTGTTCTACCTCTTTTAATAATGCTAACTATATGTTGTTGTTATGTGCCATGGAGTCGGTTCCGACCCATAGCGACCCTGCATAGGGTTTCTGAGGCTGTAAATCTTTACGGGAGCAGAAAGCCTCATCTTTCTCCTGCAGAACAGCTGGTAGTTTCGTACTGTTAACCTTGTGGCTCACAGCCCAATTCGTAACCACTACGCTACCAGAGCTTCTTGTTAACGATATAGGAACAGCTATTATATATATATAATCATGTGTGGGTCCGATTTTGAGTGAGTACCCAGTAATGACACATTCATTTTGACTTTAAACATTAAATTTAATTTAAATTGCTTGCTAGTTGTCACTAAACACTCATCCATGGATCTATATATAATTCTGCAAAGTGAGGCATGCATGCTTGATTGAGGACATGCATGCATCTATAAGGAAATAGAGTCCATTTCTTATTTTTATGTTATAGTTATATTCAATATTTCTAAGTTTGGTCTTGAATTTGATCTCATATATATCAAATGTAGCTTATCAAAATATTTTTAGTTGTACGCAGAGAGTTTCATATTAGAAGTTTGTATCAGCCTATCACAGTTAGCTATTCTCATACTGTCTATGAAACTTACAGCGTCAAGAAGCATGAATATTGGAACCTACAGGACAAGAAGAACATCATTTTAGAATCAGAAGATACTTTAGACAGCATCTCATCAGTCCTCTGAATTTTTTGATAAGGAAACTTGAAGAAGTAAAGTAAATTTCTCAACTTAAAATGTCTGAATTGAAAACAGAAACAACTCTTTACTTTTATTGGTCTCAAGTGAGAAATCCTTCATAGTTGTTCTATTCAAGTAATGACTTTGAATTGTCCATATTGTCTCACATGTCTTACCATCAAACACATATCTAAACAGGAGATTCAGATTCTGTCATAGCACACTTGAAAGTTATCCTTATAAAAACATTTTCTGAGTCTGAAGAAAATTATTAAGTCATGTTTGGTGCTTCCATCCAAATGACTTTAAAAATACTTTTAAGTTGAATACCTAAAAGGGGTTCTAGAATTTTCCCAGTGAAATAGACTTATTGCAGAGACTTTGTAGTATATAGGACCTTAGGTAGAATCCTGAGTTCCATCAGAACCTTCTGAGGTGGAACATTCCCACTTGAAAGGACAAGCATACCAGCCTGGAGCAGCTAGAAGAACAAAAGATACTTCTTGAAAGAAAGACCAACAGGAAAAATCCAAAACAAAAATGGCAATATGACTGGCTACTACAAGAACAAGCAAGTTGTTCGAAGGGGAGCAAAGTAAGTAATTAAGTCCCTTTAGGATAATCCTCATCCAAGACTGAAACTCAAAGAGAACACATAAGCAGGCATGTAAGCTTGCTGGTGACCACATTGATCTACTGGTGAGTGG
>NW_006408540.1:5723231-5724676 GCF_000296735.1 Chrysochloris asiatica
ACGGAATGGATTGCAATCATTACAATGAAATGATGAGTGTAAAACCAATGTTCTCCCATGTAAACAATCACTCAATTCACTACAAAAACTTAAAAAAAAAAATTTTGTAACAGTATTTTCTGGTTCTTGAATGGCTGTTATTGCTCCTTCTTCTCTGGCCAATTTTCTCTTAAAGGTATTTCTGTCACCTACATACCTGAATTCTTCATCTCAAAAGCATAATAGATTATCTAATACAAACTTTTTAAATGATTATAATAAAAACTAAAAATGCTAGTCACCAGGCATCATTTTGTTACTGTTATTCAACATTGACACATCACCTTAACATTATCAGAATGCTTACTAATCACTATCTCTGGCTATCTTTAGCTAATATGCAATGATTGTATAACTGCTAATGAAATATAAGATCAATTCATTCATGAACTGTCTGACCCTTCTATTTTTTAAACAACATGTTTTCTATCTAAACTAGATCCTCTCGTATGAAACTGTCAGCAAATCCTAAGGGTTGCACATCTGACCTGAAGTTTCTATCAAATTCCTTTATATTTGTGTACCTGCCTAGCATCAGCGTTACATTAAAATATCATTTTTCTTCAGCAGGTGAGGCTTTTGCAGTCTTATTTTTTGTTAATTTTTTTCCTTTTCCTTTTCCATTTTTCATAATGGTAGTATAGAATATGAAGCTACAAAACAAAAAGCAATAAAAATTAGACTTTAAATATCCTACATGTAAAATGAAGCAGTAAAGTGATTAAATATAGTAACTTACATCAAAAAGAGAAGGTTTTGATTATACTGTGAAGCATAGCAGACAATGACAATAATTATTCAATATTTATGCACATTTACTTATGCTCCATCAAATCTGCTTTATTGCTGATGGCCTATGATAAATCCTTTTCAAGGCCATATTACCATTTAGCATTTATATAAAAGGAAAAGTATCTATAAATCTGGAGGTATAAGGGTTTTATCATTATCACTGGTTAGGCATTGATATTTTTTAGTTCATATCCTTTTCAGCATACTCTTATTTCATATTTATATACGTCCTCTACTCAGAAAAATAAAATGAAAATTCATGGTATAATGAGAACACTAGTTTCAACTCAAGAGGTAATTTTTATGATATTAAACCTTTGTAATCTTCAGTATCTTTTCTGTAATGTGAGAACTTTGAAAATTTGACCTCTTAGCCCCACTGAGACTTACATTTACAGTCTTAATGAAATAATTTGAGTTTTTGAGTTTGGTTTTCATATTCTCTGAAAATGATAATTCAGGTGTCTTTTTTTTTTTTTTTAATCTTCATAGTCTTTTTTGCAGAAGATTTTCACCAATAATCAAAAGAGAATATCTGTTTTTCCAGAAATCTCAGACACTCCCATCAAATACATTTTATATTCTCCTTAAAATTAGACGATCAATTTGCTGAG
>NW_006408540.1:5730276-5735084 GCF_000296735.1 Chrysochloris asiatica
AAATATCATTCTAATACTGGCCCATCTTCTCTAACTTCCCTTTGAAATTATCTATTCATCTCTTTTATTTCCATTCACTTTAGTTTCTTTATGATCGAGGGCAAATTTGAGAGTCTTTTATGACATCCATCTTGCTTTTTTCTTTCTATCGTGTGGCCTTTTGCTTTCTTCATGTATAATGTTCTAGATGTATTTCCACAACTCTTCTTGCCTTCAGTAATTAGTGCCTAATGCATCAAATCTCTTTTTAAGATGGTCTCTAAACTCAGGAGGGATATATTTACGGTCATATTTTAACTCTCATGTACTTATTTTTATTTGCTTCAGCTTCAGTTTGAATTTACATATGGCTAGTTGATGGTCTAAACTTGGACTTATTTTGACTGATGGGGTTGAGCTTTTCCACCATCTCTTTCCACAAATATAGCCAATTTGATTCCTGTGTATTCCATCTGGTGAGATCCATGTGTATACCTGCTTTTAATATTATTTAGAAAAGGTGTTTGCCATGAATAAGTTGGTCTTTCAAGATTCTATCATGAAATCTCCACCATCATTTCTATAGCCAACATCATGTTTTTGAATGACTGACCCTTCCCTTTTGTTTCCAAAGTTCCATTCCAATCATCAGTAATTCTCAATGCATCATGATTGTATGTTTGAACAATTTTGACTGAAAAAGTTGTAGAATTCTTCAATTTCATAATCACTGGCTTTAGTGATTGGTGCATAAATTTGCATAGTGGTATCAAATGGTCTTCTTGGTAAACTTATTGCTATTAATCTATCACAGACAGCATTGTACTTCAAGATAGATCCTGAAATGTTATTTATGATAATGAATGCAATGCCATTGTTCTTCAATTTGACATTCACACCACAGTAAACCATATGACTGTCATAACCAATCCATTTTAGCTCATTCATTCTTAAGATGTCTATCTTTATGCATTCTACTTCAGTTTTGACAACTTCCAATTTTCCTAGCTTCATATTTAGTACATTCCATGTTTTGATTAATAATGGATATTTGTAGCTGTTTATCATTATTTTGAGTTGTGATCCATCAGCAAATGGAATTTCCACTGCTAAAAGTTTTATTCCATTTTTTGTCATATGGTTAATTCTGCTTTTAGAAGGTAGCTCTTCCCCAGTCATATTTTGGGTGCCCTCCAGCCTGAGGGGTTCATCTTTCAGTACTGTATCTGACAGTGCTCTGCTACTATTCATAATGTGTTCATCTTCTAACACTACAGTAGACAATTTTCTAATGCTACTCATAAGGTTTTCATTGGCTAACCATTCAGACATATTTCACCTCTCCTTCTTCCAAGTCTGTCTTAGTCTAGAAGTTCTGCTGAAACCTGTACATCATGGGTGACCCTGTTGTTATTTAAAATACCAGTGGCATACTTTCCAGCATCACAGCAACAGGTAAGTCATCAAAATACGACAAACTGACAGATGAGTATTGTATTCAAAGCACTAATGTGGCACTCATTGTGAAATGTCTATCCCAATTGAGTTTATAGTGTGATGAGTAATATGGATAAGATAGTCTCTTACCTATTATAATACAAATATCACAGGTATGTATCTTTAAAGAAGAAAAATGTGTTTTCTTACAGTTCTGAGGGGCTAGAACTTCATATTCAGAGTACATCTCTATGGGTTTGTTCCTTTTTTCTACTTAGTTTCTAGTAGTTGACAACACTTTAAGTCTCTATGCAATTAGATTCAAATATCTCCACAGTCATGAAATAGTGTCACTTTACCGTTCTATGTGTTTGTCTATCTCTGTTTATAACTAAGACATGATTAGATTTAGGATTACATTTCACTAATATAACAGAGAAGACCTTATGTCCTGGCAAGATATTGACAGGGGTATGTAGTTATTGCTACTGTGTGCCATTGAGTTAATTTTAATTTACAGCAGATTTTCTTATGATTTCTGATTGCAATCTTACTTATTTTATATGTAATCAGCTCATCAATGTGTTACTGTTATAATTCCATTAGAGTCAAGCTTGTCTCATTCACCTTATTTATCCAGTGTTTAAAATAGTTTTTGATATTTATAAACACTCAATATATAAATAATGAACTAAATTTTGTAGTTTTCTTTGCATAGGTCTTTTATTTATCTGGTTAGATTTATTCCTAATTATTTCATCCTTTGGAGTTCCTGATGTGCACTGTGGATTAATGTACTGAACTGTAAAGTCAGTTTGAACCACATGGTCAGTGGTCCAAGTTCACCAATCACTCCTCAGAAACCTTATACAGGGCTGCTATGGGTCAGAACCAACTCAACAGCTAATAACACCAATAGCAAAAATTTCATCTTTGGGGTAGCTATTATAAATGGTCATATGTCAGCCTGTTATACTGTGGTGGCTTGTGTGTTTCTGTAATGCTGGAAGCTTTGCCACCAGCATTTTAAATATCAACAGTGTTACCCATGGTTGCCAGGTTTCAGCAAATCTTCTAGACTAAGACCGTTTAATTGTACTCATGGGGAACTAGTACATAGACCAAAAGGCAGTTGTTACAACAGGACAAGGTGATACTGATTGATTTAAAATTACTAAAAGTGTGTGCCAAGGTTGTATTCTTCCACCATACTTTTTCAGTCTATATGCTGAACAAATATGTGACATCAAGATTGGAGAAAGACTCGCTTACAACTTGGGATATACAAATGATACAACCTTATTTTCTGGAAGTGAAAAGGACTTGATATACTTACTGATTAATATCAAAGACTATGATTTTTTGTATGTATTGCATCTTAATATAAAGAAAACAAAAATTCTCACAAATAGACCAATAAATAACATCATGGTAATTGGAAAAAAGATTAAAGCTTTTGAAGACTCTGTTTTCTTTGAATCCACAATCAACACTCATGGATGCAGCAGTCAAAAAGTCAATGTATACCAGTAGGATAATCTGCTGCAAAAGACCTCTATGAAGTGTTAAAGAACAAAGAGATGCTAATGACTAAGGTATACTTGACTCAAGTCAAGGAATTTCCAGTTTGTCTCACATGCATGGGAAACTTGGAAAATGAATGTAGAAGAATAAGTGCACTTGAATTATAGTGTTGAAGAATATTAAAAGTATCATGGGCTGCCAGTGAAAACAAAGCTGTGTTTCAAGAAGTACAGTCAGAATGCTCCTTAGAAGCCAAGATAACAAAACTTCCCCTTTCATACTTTGCATATGTTATCAGTAGGGATCAGTGCATGGAGAAGGACAACACGCTTGGTAAATTGGTAAAAGAGGAAGCCCTGCATGAGACAGAGTGACACAGTGGCAGCAGCAATGGGCTTAAGGGTAACAATTGTGAGGCTGGCACAGTACTGGGCAGTGGTTCTTTCTGATGTGGAAACATCACTATTTTTCCAAAGTTATTATTTTGTACTATTATATCCAGAGTACTGGTGTGGCATTGTAGGGTTAGCCCTCTACCATAATGTTAGTTTGAACCATACGTTTGGTGGCTCGAACTCACCATCTGCTTCTCAGAAACCCTATATACGGTTGTTGTGAGTCGGAACTGACTAGACGGCACTTAACAACAACAACATTATATCCAGTACTTTAAATGATAAATTATTTGATTCCAGTAATTTTGACCTGGATGAACAGTAGAGCAGAAATTGTCATCCACAATATTTAAATCACCATTTACTTATCCTAATCAATCATACTCAGTCTTCTAAAATATATGAATATTCTTCCTAAATAGAAAAATAACAATTTTGCCTTAACTCATCTGCTTTTCTTTTCTTTTTTTTCATTTTATTAAACACTTTAACTTAATAGCCTTCAATTTATTTCTTATTGAGTACTGAGCACTATTAACAACATGGATTGGGACCAACTCAACAGCACACAACAACAAGAGTTTGATAATGATGATGCTCCTTTTTGATTGCGTAGTGATTTGTAGTGTCTATAAGAAGGCAAATATGTTCATTGTAAAGAAATCTATGTATGCATAATGAGTACAATGAAGCAATGTTTCCTGAGTAAAACCACTTTATCTAAAATGAGGCATTAATAGCAAAATGATAGTCAAGAAAAAGTCTCAGAAAATGCAGGAATTGTTGTCTCTGCCATGTTGAAAATTGAGCCACATTTAGAACTCAACAGATCCAATGATAAGTGTAATTCATAACCCGGTGTAATTTCAAATTGTATTGATAATACTTCCGATATTTTTTAAACATAAAAGAGCTGTAATGTCAAAATCATGTTTTCTGCCAAGGATTGCTTTTAGCATGTGATTAATCTTCCCAATGCTTACATATTTGAAAAGGTTTTTTGGGGAGGTCACACTTTAGAACAGCAAATAGAGTGTAATGGCTGAAATGATTTACCAGCTACTACTGCTACTATTTGTTTGTGACATAAATGTTTGGACCCCATTTTACCATTTACGTAATGGTGATTATTAGCATATGGGTTTACAGTACTTCATATACAACGGAAAGAGAAAGAGTAAGTGAGTGATACTAATTTACTTAAAAAAACGGCAACTTGATGAAAAGTATTTTAGAAGAATAACATTTCCTTGAACTCATCTTTTCATAACTTCCATTTTGAAAGGCCTTTAAAAAGAGCCCTCTGTGTTCCAGTAAAAAATCCAAAGTGATAAATGTTCCATAAGATGTGCTTTTTTCAATCCGTTGCTTAAGAACTTCAGAATAACTATAATAATAATAATATGCTGCTATTAAGTTTTTGGCAGAGTTATTCCAGAAAGCTCATAGCATACTGTTGTTGTCAGGTTGTTG
>NW_006408540.1:5737269-5743244 GCF_000296735.1 Chrysochloris asiatica
TTTTTTTTTTTTTAAATCTCTTTTAAAACACTATGTAATTCATGGTGTTCATGGTGGTAGTTTTGTGGCACAGTCATTTCTGACTCACAGCAATCCTGCCTGGGGTTTCTGAGGCTGGCAATCTTTACGGAATGGTGGTGGTGTTTGTGCATTATGGAGTCAGTTCTGACTCATAGCGACCCTGTATCACGTTTCTGAGGCTATAAACCTTTATTGGAGCAGAAAGCCTCATCTTTCTCCTGAGGAACAGCTGATAATTTTGAATTGCTGACCTTGAGGTTAGCATCCTGACCAGTAATCACTACACTACTCAAGCTCCTTTTTATGGGAATAGACAGCCTCAATTTTCTCTGGCCAAGCACCTGGTAGATTCAAACTACTGACCTTTTGGTTACTCGCCCTGCTCACAATCCACTACACTACCAGAGATCCTATATATTTCATAGGGATCTTTTATTGTATTGTGGTTCCTGAAGAGAATGGACAAATGGAAATCATTTACTGTGACCAAGTTATGTTAATTAACTGAAAACTTCCCTAGGATAAATGACAGGTATCTTGTAAATGTTGACTAATTCAGCTTCAGCTTTGACAATTAAATTTTGTAAATGTTTCCATGAGTAAATGATTATTTTAAAGACTGTGCTTTTATGCCAACTTATAAAAGAGGAAAGAGTAAGTTGCAAGAAAACTGTATCCATAACTCCTCTTTGAATCACAGTGAGTTTCTCAGATTTTTCAAAGATAAAAGGGCCCAAGGTTTTAATAATTAATATTATTTTAGATTATACACTTAGCTGTATTAGAGCATATGGAAATATGTACTGACTCTCATGACTGCTTAATTGAAGTCTAAAGCGCTCTGACCTCCTTTGAAAGAGAGCTTCATAAATACAAGGCACTCATCACCAACACCAGGAAATTACAGATGAGTCAATTCAGGGCTACATTAAACAGGCTGAGAGGAAGTCACCTGGATGATGTTTTGGCTGTGGTTTGTTATTTTTGATTATGCTCCTCTGCTTTGTATGTCCATGCCAGATTTCCTTCAAGTAGTTGAGCTTGTATGCATTTATTGCTGCTGTTAGGTGCTCTCCAGTCAGTTTCAACTCATAGTGACTTTATGCCAACAGAACGAAACACTCCCAAGTCCTGCGTCATCCTCACAATCATTGTGAAGCTTGAGCCCATTGTTGCTGCCACTGTGCCATACATTTATAGATCATTTTAATTCTTGTGATGGTTTAGGCTTCTTATGTTCATATGCCTTTACAATAAATGAATAATGCCTCTCAACTTAGATGAGCTGTTGCTTTTCTCCTGAAAAATAGTAACTATTGAGGTTGAATCTTTGAAGAAGTACTTACAATTTATAGCGATTTTGCCATCATTGCAGTCTGTATGAGGGGTTGCAAGATATAATGCAAAACTTTCACCTTATCTTCTTTATTCACTTTAAATAACTCAATCTAAGACTTGGTTACCCATCATTAAAATGATAAATGGACATTCATGTTTCAGTGATAGAAACCTCACCTTCTGTGTAGGAGACCTGTATTCAACTTTAGCCAATATGCTTTATACAGAGTCACAACCTGTGAGCCAGTGATGCTCTGCATGTTACTATGGTGCTTACAAGAACTCACTGGCTTCAGAAGGTAAGTACTGCACTGTAAACCACAAAGTTGGTGGTTTAAGCCCACTAGCCTCTACTTAGGGAAAAAGATGAGGCTGTCTATTCCTGTAAAGATTTATAGCCTCAGGAATCCTTTACAGAGTGGCTATAAGTCAGAATGGACTCCAATTAGCAATAACAGCATGATTCCGAACAGGTTTTAGGAGAGCTTCTAGACTAAGATAGTATAGGAAGAAAGGCCTGGTGATCTACTTCCAAAATTGTTGCTGTTGTTAAATGCCATTGAGTAGATTCTGACCCACAGTTACCCCTTATAGGATTTCTGAGGAGTGGCAATTGGGTTTGAAGAGCTGACTTTCAGTTAGCAGTCTAGTGCTTATCCTACAGAGCCACACCAGTACTTCAATAATTCACGAATTAAAATTCTACAGGTCACAACAGTACCATCTGCAACCAAATAGGCAATGTTTCCTTCCCCTGTGTAGGGGATTGTTATGATGTAGGGGTCAACTAGACAGCAGTTAACAACAACATGATAATATTAATATATTCCTTGCTACTCAAGGTTGAACTTGTTTCTCACTATCTGATAATACATAATAATAATTTTTAAAAGGAATCCCACTTATAAGAACATTCAAATACATGGTTTTGGATGACAGTGATTTTCATTTCTCTGGAGTAAATACCCAAGAGTGCAAATGCTGAATCATTTATTGTTACACATATGCTTTTTGAGAAAATGCCAAGTGCTTTCCCAGAGTAACTACATCTTTTTATGTATCCACCAGCAATGTATTAAGATACATTTTTTCTGTCAACACTCACAGAAGCAGCAGTCAAGAATTCAAACAACGTATTGCATTAGGCAAATCTTCTGCCCAAGATCTTTTTAAACTGTTGAGCAACAAAGATGTCAGCTTGAGGACTAAGGTTCTCCTGACACAAGCCATGGTATTTTCAATAACCTCATATTTTGCAAGGGAAAGCTGGACAGTGAATAAGGAAGACCATAGTAAGAATTGATGCTTTTGAGTTATGGTGTTGAAGAAGAATATTGAAAGTGCCATGGGCTGCTAAAAGAACCAATAGATCTGTTTTGGAAGAAGTGCAGTCAGAATGCTCCTTGGAGGCCAAAATGGCCAAACTTTGTCTCTCATACTTGGGACATATTGTCAGGAGGGACCAGTCATTGGAGAAGGATATCATGTTTGGTAGGGTGGAGGGTCTAAGAAAAAGAGGAAGACCCCCAATGAGATGGATTGGCCAACTGGCAGCATCGATGGACTCAAGCATGGCAACAGTAGTGAGGTTGGCCCCGGATTGGACAGTGTTTTGTTTTGCTGTGCATAAGGTCGCTATGAGTTGGTACCAACCTGATGGCACCTAACAACAACAACAGGCCAATATACGGTTTTGTCACTATTTTTTTATTTTAGTCATTCTGTTAGTTATATAGTAACAGTTGATTGTGGGTTTAATTGACTTTTTCCTAATGGCTAATGATTTTGAAAATCTTTTCCCATACCTTTTGGCATCTGGTCATTAATGGTTTTTGAACAATTCAGAATTCAAATTTTGTTTTATATGTAGCTAGATATAGATATGGGATTGTGGTACCTTGAATTTACTGGATATGACTTTTCTATTCAATTTCTTCTTAATTTCTACCAAGTGATTGAATGGGACCACAGAAATAAGGTATACAAGACTCTAAAGATGGAATTGGTTAGTTTTGCCATCCAGCCTGATTTAAAAGAAGTCATCTCAGAAGCAGGAATGCAAGATTCCAGGATCATCAAGAAGGAAGAGCATGAGATCCCTACCTAGAAGAACAGCAACAGCTAAGATGAAGCAGAGGCAGTGGTATGGAGATCAGAGCAGCTGTAGGCTCTAGGCCCATGGATTTAGGCAGAAGCCAAGACAAGAGGAAGGTATACCTGCAGCACTGCAGACAAGAGGCATTCCTGACTGGAGAACTGCTGTGTCATGACTTGATTTTTTGTTTGTGGAAAGGTTTTTATTGGGGGTGGGGGGAACAAAATGGACAGGGACATGCTCAGCCACTTTCCTCATGGTGGACAGGATGTTGCTGAGCTCCTCTTGCTTCCTCTTGGCACAGATGTGTGTCCCCACTCTTTTCTTGATGAACTTGAGGGGCCCGCTTGTCATTGGAGACCTTGAGTAGCTCCATGGCCCAGTGTTCATAAGGCACAAAGCCACACACCTCCTGGATCATGTCCAACACAAACTTGGTGTGCTTGGTGAGGCACCCACAGCTGTGGCTGTGCCTTGGTTTGCTCATGTTCTTGGTTACTTCGTGGACTTTGTTGAGGCCAACACCCATAGGGTAGTGCACAGCCATGGTTGCTTTTCTTCAATGGCTGCTGCAGCACAAGGCCTGACTTGATTTTGATCCTGAATTGTACTCTGTTCACTTCTTTAATAAACCCCACAATCGCCAGGGCTGTTGTGAGTTCTGTGTGGCCTTTGCAGTGGATTGTCTAATCCAGATGTGAAGCAGAGAATGCAGTGGAAGTGATGGTTAGTGTCAGAATAGGGTAAGAAGGTTGTAGAGAGGAAGCATGTCAGACCTTTGTTTCATAGGAATCTGCTTTGGGCCGATTTTGAGTTTGATTCTCTCTCCTCTTTGTGAAGCCAGGAGTAGAGATATATGGTCCCAACCTGGTTTTTCTGAGGATCTTCAAAACGTCTGTGGAAAAAAATGGAATTGAAAAAATAATGGAATCTCTCCAAGATTTGTTGAAGCCCTGGAGGCATTTCAATCTGTTGCACATAGGGTTGCTCTGGGTTGGACTTGATGGTATCTAACAACAACTAAAATATCTTATAAAGATTGTACATTGGTCCATATGATAAGCACTAACTGAAAATCATAAACTTGGCAGTTCAAGCTCAGCAGCTGCTCTCCTGGATAAAGATGATGCTTTTTGATTACACAAAAGATTTTAAAGCCTCAGTAATCTTATACAGAGATGCTTTGAGTTGAAACCAACTCCATGGCACTTAACAACAACATGATATGTAATTGCAAATATTTCCTTCTCCTTCATAATTTATCTTTTCATTATCTCCATAGGTCTTTTTGCAGTTTTAAGCTTTTTTTTTTAAACCAAGTTGTTGTTGTTTAAAAGGTCAAATTTATCACTTTGTAATTTTATGGATCATGTTTTGTTTTTACTGTTAAAATACTTTTCTTGGCCTTGGAGAGCTCTGGGCATCTGATCACAACAGTGGAGATTTGAGTCCACCAACTGCTGTTGAGTGGAAGATGAGGCTTTCTGATCCTGCAATGATTTAAATCCTTGAAACCCCTCTATCAGGCTGCAAGGAGCTAGAATTGATTTGACAGCACTATACAACATATCATAGATTTTTCACCTTAACTTTTCTCTAGAAGTGTTACTGTATAAGTTTACATTTAAGATCATACAGGAATCATTTGCAATAGTATTGTGTAAAGTGTGAAAATTAGGCCAAAGTTCACTTTATTTTTGGCCAATTACTCTGGTACCATTTGTTGAAAAGGCTAGACATATGCCATTGAATTGCTTTTGCTGTTCTTTTAAAAAATTATTGGAAATTTATATTGATTTATTTCTGGGTTCCCATATTAATAACCTCAGATAATTGTCTCTATTTCACTCTCTCTATATTACCCACATTGGTTTTATTTAGTGCTTCCAACTAATTACTGTTGTTTTTAAATGCCATCGAATTGGTTATAACTTGTAGTGACCTTGTATAAGGTTTCAGAAGAAAAGATGATTGGTTTGAACTGTCAACCTAGAGGCTAGAAGTCATACACTACCAGAGTTCCTGCCAACCAAGCTTCTAACATAATTTCGACACAGACTAGCCATTCTGTAAATGTTTGTTAAAGTTATTAACACATTGTTTAAATCTGTAAATAATTATTTCATTTGTTTAATCATTTTATATAATCAACTAATTTATATGACATTCACTTTTTTAATTGAAAAGAAAAAAAACAAAAAACTCCTCAGAGTAACACAAAGGTAAGCTTACTCAATGTAACATAAATGACTATTTGAAGAAAAGATATTTGTGTCATCCATTTCCTCAATTATCATAATTAATCAAAATACATGTGCCTACCACTAAACTATGTATAATGGTTTAAAAACATAAGAGTAACTTAAAATTAAAATTTTAACTTAGTTAAGCAAGGAAGACATCTATTTGTATCCACGATATATAACGTATATATAAAAAATACAATGTGTATGTACATCAATGTTCACTACGGCACTATTCACAATAGCAAAAAGATGGAGACAGCCTAGATGCCCATCAA
>NW_006408540.1:5743947-5744538 GCF_000296735.1 Chrysochloris asiatica
CAGAACAGCTGGTAGTTTCGAACTGCTGACCTTGCGGTTCGCAGCCCGATTTGTAACCACTGCACTACCAGATTGGAATACCTAAAAGGAGTTCTAGAACTTGCTCAGTGAAATAGGCCTCCTGTGGAGCCTTTGCAATATATAGGACCTTAGTTTGAATCCTGGGCCCGATCCAGAACCTTCTGAGGTGGGACATTCTCACTAGAAAGGACAAGAAGACCAGCCTGGAACAGCTAGAGCAACATAAGATACATCTTCAAAGAAAGATCATCAGGAAAAACACAAAACAAAAATGGCAGTGTAATGGGGCACTACAAAAATAAGCAAGTTGTTCTCTGGGAAGCCATCAAGGCAGGCAACCAAGTTCCTTCAGGACAAACCCCTATCTAAGACTGAAACTCAAAGGGAACACATGAGTAGGCCTGTAAGATTGCTGATGACCACATTGGTCTACTGGTGAGTGGAAGAGGGGGAAAGGCAGCAATGAAGAAATGGTCTGAGTTCAACCACATTCCACAGTCTTCCATTGACCTGGAGATGAGAGAGAGAAGAGGAAGGACTGTTTGGTCCAAAGTGTGGTGAGACCTGGGG
>NW_006408540.1:5745173-5751360 GCF_000296735.1 Chrysochloris asiatica
GGGACATGCAGAAAGGGAGCAACTGAGGACTCTAGATTCATGAGTAGAGAGGACAAAGAGATGGTGACCAGGAGGCAGACTTGCAGAATGTGCCCTTTGGTGGTATAAATTATTATATATGCCTAAGTGTTTAAAAAAAAAAAAAAAAGAGCTAAAATGAATAGAAAGA
The DNA here is from genome assembly GCF_000296735.1 of Chrysochloris asiatica. Classification (NCBI taxonomy): domain Eukaryota; kingdom Metazoa; phylum Chordata; class Mammalia; order Afrosoricida; family Chrysochloridae; genus Chrysochloris; species Chrysochloris asiatica. The sequence goes on from NW_006408540.1 coordinate 5,745,343, forward strand.
TATACTGTTGTTAACTGATTGTCCAAAGAGGGAATTGCAATCATTGTTATGAAACAAGGTGCATGATTTGTTGAATGAAAAATTGATGATCTTCCCTGTAAACTTATACTCAATCCACGAAAAAACAAACAAATAATATGCTATCAGTATTATTAAAATATAGTTGCATTCATTTTGGCTTTAGATGGTTCTAAAATGGCACTACACAATAACTTAAAAAGTGAGTCCACATTTGTTGTCAAGATATGATTCAAAAGATATTTAGAACTTGGACTAAGTAGAATATAATGCCAGTACTAAGATATTTGTTATGAATATGTGTCTAAATTGAATGGAATTTGACTTTGAGTACCTCAATAAAATCTACACTTGGAAGAAAAATATGCATAAAGTACTATTTCACATTATAACCCCAGAAATATATTTGTTAGTTGGGGGCAGCAGAAAATAATGCAGACTTGATAATACAAATAAATAAATTATACTTTAGATGAGGAAAAAGCTCTATAAATAAGTAAATTGAAATAAAGCAATACAACAGGAACTTATGTAAGTATTGCACTGTTTTTGTTGCAAAGGGCCGTTGAGTTGGTTTGGATTCATAGCAACCTGTATATAGGGTTGTTGAGGAGCAGTTGGTGAGTTTGAACTGCCAACTTTGTGGTTTGCAGTCCAGGGTTGATCCTACAGTGCCACACCAGGAGTGCAGTATTGCATTGTTGTTGTTGTTAAGTACTGTCGGGTCGGTTGGTCCTAATATGTAGAGCTGATAGGAAACTCTTGTGTTGTGGGTGGATGTCAGCAACTAAATACATTTTCTAGCTATATATTTAAGGAACCCAGGTGGTGTGGTAGGATAAGCGTTGAACTGTAGTATCAGAGGTTCAAATCTACCAACCACTTTACAGGAGAAAGATGAGGCTGTTTGCTCCAGTTAAATCCAAAGTCTTAGAAACCATGTATAGGATCACTGTAAATCAAAATTGACTCAATGACATTGGGTGGTGAGGTAGTTGGTAACGTTTTAGTATAAGCACTAGATGGCCAACCACAAGGTGGCAATTCAAATCTACCAGTCACTCTTTGAGATAAAGATGAGACTTTCTGCTCCCATAAAGGTTTACAGACTCAGAAAACTTACACAGGTGGCTGAGTTGGAATTGACTCAATGGCAGTAAATCTTGGGGTTTAAGACTATATTTGTCAAGTGTAGACAAAGACTTAAGAGGTACGTCTAACAGTATTGCTACAAAATCATAGAAGCTTTAAAAAAAAAAATCAAAATATATTACTATTGTTTCTTGACATACCATCTAGCTAAGTCTATATACTTATGTAAATATGTATACTTATGTAAATATGAAGGCCATATTTCCATGTTTCTAGCCATTCCCTCAAGAATTCTGCCATCTTTGACTTATATCATTTCACAATGACAGATTTGACATTATCAAGGGACTCAAATCATGTTCCGTTTAAATCTTCTTAGAGTTTTGGGAATGTAAAGATATAAAGGGAACACTAAGGTTGTAGGTCAAATGGATTATATTTCCCAATGAAATTCTCTTAACCTTTGCTACCCTTGAAGAGTGAGTATGTCCAGTGTCAAGATGGAAAAAAATTTCTCAATGCCACTTTCCTGGCCTTTTTTCTCAACAATGCAGTTTTCAATTTTCTTAAAATTTCTTCCTAATAATCTCTCATGATTGCCCTGTGTCCTTTGAGAAAATTGATGAAAATTACCCCTATAGAGTTCCCAGAGGAAAAAAAAAAAAAATGGCTGGCATCACTTTCTGAGCTTTGAATTTAACTGGCCCAGTAGATCTCCTTGAAACAAATGCTTTGATAGAATCTCACTCATAGGATTGTATTAGCAAATCAAAGACTTAACCTCTGGTTGCTATTCATCCCATAAAATCATCTCCATTAACTCTGATATTGATTAAAATACAGATGGAAAAATTAGCAGCTTGAGCAAGCTGATCTTTATACAATACTTTTGGCACCCTTTGAGTCAAAATCTTGCTGAGGACAAATTGCTTTTTTAAAATGGAAAATGCTGATCCATATGAGAATCCAACTGTAGCAGCTATCACATCAAAAGTACTTCTATGATCTTCCACCACTTTCTGGACTTCTACCACCATTTCTTTAGGTCAAAGTTGATGGTCTTCCTTTCTTCATCTTTGAGGTCTTCTTGATGTTCCATTGAAAACTCTTATTCCATTGAAAACGATTTTTTTTTCATGTGAGGCAGCATTCCCATAAACTTGCTGCAATGGTTCAATGATGTAGAAAGATGTTCATTTGAGTTTTATTAAAAATTTGATATTTGCCCTTACCTCAAAATGTTTTTTTCCCCATAGAACAGAAAATATCTCTTTTTGAAGATACCCTAGCAAGGGTTTTACCAAGCAAATATGTCTATAGCTAGCGTAGTGGTTACGAATCGGGCTGCGAACCTTAAGGTCAGCGGTTCGAAACTACCAGCCGCTCCACGGGAGAAAGATGAGGCTTTCTACTCCCGTAAAGATTTACACCCTCGGAAACCCTGTACAGGGTCGCTATGGGTCGGACCCGACTTGACGGCACTTAACAACAACAACAACAAATCCACTGATTACTGAGACATGTGTAAAGATGTTTGTGGTTAGAATAAACCTATACATGTATGAACTAGAACCTAGTAGCAACAATTTTGACTTGCCTTCTTATAATTATACATTGATGTTATCAGTGTTCATTTTAATGTCAGATTTGTTGTGTAGGATTTTGTATTCTCCCAAACAAATCTAGACTCTTGTTTAATTTCTCAATAATAATAAAAAAATTTTCAGGAAATTAGAATAATTTCCTGTACTTCTTTATTTAACCAGAGTCCTCCAGATTCCTTGATATATTAAAATCTTCACCTCTAACTAGAAAGACCACCATGCATTTGTCAGTATGCCTTACTTTGGTGGCTTGTGTATTGTTGTGCCACCAGTATTTAAATTCCAGCGAAGTCACTCATGGTGGACATGTTTCAGTGGAGCTTCCAGACTAAGATAGACTAGGAAGAAGGAAAGGCAGACCACATCTGAATGGAGAGCCAAAGAAAACTTTATGAATAACAGTGGATCATTGTTGAAATAGTGCTGGATGAGACTCTCTGGTTAGAAGGCCCTCAAAATATAACTGGGGAAGAGCTGCCTCCTCAAAGTAGAGCTAACCTTGAGAATAAAGTTAATGGAGCAAAACTTTCCAGACATTCATTTCAATTTCAAGTCAAATTGAAAAGAAACAGCTACAAACATCCATTAATAATAGGAAGTTGGAATGTGCAAAGTATGAATCCAAGACTATTGGAAGTTGTAAAAAAATGAAATGGAATGGATGAAGATCAACAACCTAGGCTCTAAGCAGCTGAAATATAGAGGCATTGGTCATCTTGATACTGACAATCATATTGCTTATTATGTCAAGAAAATGAAATTGAAGAGGAAGAGTGTCACATTCATAATCAAAAAGAACATTTCAGGACGTATCTTAAAGTACAATGCTGTCTGTGATTGGATAATATCCATACGTTTACAATGAAGACAGGAGTCCTGGTGTGGTGCTGCAGGATAATATACAGGACTGAAAAGTTGATCAGATCAAACCCACAAGTCACGCCTCGGAAACCCTATATAGGGTCAGTATGAGTTAGAACCAACTTGATAGCACTTAACAACACCTACAACAACAAGGAGGACCAGTTAATACAACTAAATTTATGTTCCGAACATGAAAGTCAGTGATGATGATATTGAAGAATTCTAACAACTTCTTCAAGTTGTAATAGATCAATCATGAGTCCTGGTGTGGTGCTGTGGGTTAATGCTCCAGACTGCAAAGCCGTTTGAACTGCAAGTTTGGTGGTTCAAGATCACCAGACACTCCTCAGAAATGCTATGGGTTGGAACTGACTCAACGGCACTTAACAACAACAACAATCATGCAACCAAAATGCACTGATAGTTACTGGTGAATGGAATATGAAGATTGGAAACAAAGAGGAAGGATCAATAGTTGGAAAATATGGCCTTGCTGATAGAAAGGATGCTGGAGATCACATGATAGAAATTTTCAACACCAATAGTTTATTAATTGCAAATATCTTTTTTCAACAGCATGAAAGGTGACTATAAACATGGAACTCACCAGATGGAATACACAGGAATCAAATTGACTATATCTGTGTGAAATATTGATGAAGAAGCCCGATATTATCAGCTAAAAGAAAGCAGAGAAACTTCTGTGGGACACACCATCAATTGTGTATATGCAAATCAAACTAAATCTGAAGAAAATTAAAACAAGTCCCAACACCAGAATATGACCTTGAATATATTCCATCTAAATTTAGAGACCATCTCAATATCAGATATAATGCATAAGACACTAATGACCAAAGACCAGAAGAGTTATGGGATGACATCAAGAACATCATTTATTAAAAAAAACAAAACAAAAAAAAGGTCATTAAAAAGACAGGAAGGAAAGAAAAATAAATAAAGAAATAACTGTCAGACGAGGCTCTGAAACTTGTTCTTAAGCATAGAGAAGTTAAAGCAATTGAAAGGAAAGAGAAAGTAAAAGAGCTAAATAGAAAATTCCAAAGGGTTGCTTGAAAAGACAAAGGACTATATTATTGTGAAATGTGCCAAGACCTGGAGTTAAAAGACCAAAAGTGAGGAACACATTAAGTATTTCTCAAGCTGAAAGACCCTTAAAGAAAAATGCAAGCCTCAAGTTGCAATATCGAATGATACTATGCTTGAAATTATAGTGTTGGAGAAGAATATTGAAGGTACCATGGACTACAGGAAGAACAAAAAAATCTGTGATGGAAAAAGTACAGCTAGAATGCTCCTTAGAAGTCAGAATGGCAAGACTTTGTCTCTTATAGTTTGAACATGTTATCATGAAGGACCACTCCCTAGAAGAAGGCATCATGCTTAGGAAAGAGGATCAGGGAAAAAGAGAAAGACCTTCAACCAAATAGATTAACACAGTGAAGAATAACAACAATGTCAGGATGTCACAGGACCATGTAGTGTTTCATTCTGTTGTGCCCATTGTCATTATAAGTCAAAGCAATATCTATAGCATAATTATTCATGCATTCATAATTAAGTATATCATAAAATGGTATCGAAAAACAACCAGAGAAGTGATGATATCATTAATTTACTGGCATAAATTTTTGTCTTCTCATTGTAATAAGGATCTATACCAAATATTCTGCTGAAAACAGAAAGTTTCCCAATCATCTCTAATTTACAAAAGCCAGGGACGTGTTCAGTTTTATTTAGTAAATCTTTTGGCACTTTTTGGTATAGTGAACCACTTCCTTATTTAAATTCTGTTTGTTTGCTTGCCCTATTTTGTTGGCAGTCACTAATCAATTTTATTTCAGATGTGTGTTCCTCAGTTTATTCTTTACTTAAGTTTCTGACCCACACTCTGTCTTACTCAGTCCATCACCGTTAGCAATTTTGCCTTCTCTCATGGGTTGTATTTTAATCTATATTCCAATAACTGTTTAAACTATGTGTCTTGCTTGGCGTTAATTCCTGAGACCAACACCAATGTAGTTGACTGTCTTCCCATCACATAGATATGTCAAGGAAGTTTTAAACAGATTTTTCAGTCCAGTGAATACACCAGGGTTATATAGACCCCAAAATGCAAAAAAAGTAAAATAAAACCTAATAAAATAAATAATAAACTTCCAGACAATGTCAGGTGCTGTTAGGGATTCAGAGCAACAGAAATGCTCATACATTGCTGTAATTACAAAGTGCTACAATTAGTTTCTGTATTACCTTTAGTAAAACTTTACTTGCATAGGATATCAAAGATATTGTCCAATGATTTCTGCATTCCGTTGGGTCACCTCTCTTTGGAATAGGCACAAATATGGATCTCTTCCAATCAATCAACCAGATAGTTGTCTTCCAAATTCCTTGGCATAGATGAGTGAATGCCTCC
>NW_006408540.1:5752697-5753577 GCF_000296735.1 Chrysochloris asiatica
TACATTCCACATTCCAATTATTAATGGATGTTTACAGCTGTTTCTTTTCATTTTGAACTGTGCCCCATCAGTAAATGAAGGCACTACTGGTTTTACTCCCATGGACTTTACTCCATTCGTGTCATCACGGTCAGTTCTACTTTGAGGAGGCAGCTCTCCCCCAGTCTCCTTTGAGCACCTTTCAACCTGAGGGGCTCATTTTCTGGCATTATATCTGACAGTGTTTCTCTGCTATTCATAGGATTTAAGTGACTAAATATTTGGAAGCAGTTTGTCAATCCTTCTTCCTATTCTATCTTCGTCTGGAAGCGCATGTGAAACTTGTTTAACATGGGTGACCCTGCTGGTATTTAAAATACCCATGGCCTATTCCAGAATCAAAGAAACTCACAGAGAACTTCCAGAGATTCAAGCTGGATTCAGAAGAGGCTGTGGAAGCAGGAATATCATTGCTGTAGTCTGATGTATCTTTGCTGAAAGCAGAGAATACCAGAAAGATGTTTACCTGTGCTTTATTGACTACACAAAGGCTTTTGATTGTGTGTATCAAGACAAACTATGGGCAGCATTGCAAAACATGAATATTCCTGAACACTTAATTGTGCTCATGAGGAATCTGTACCGGGACCAAGAGGCAGTTGTTCGAACAGAACATGGGAACACTGAATGTTTTAAAATTAAGAATGTTGTGCGACAAGGTTGTATTCTTTCACCAAACTTATTCAACCTGTATGCTGAGCAAAGAATTCAAGAAGCTGGATTATATGAAGAAAAATGTGGCATCAGGATTGGAGGAAGACTCATTAACAACATGCAATATGAAGATGATACAACCTTGCTTGCTGAAAGTGAAGAGGACTTAAAACATTTACTGATGAAA
>NW_006408540.1:5754991-5755535 GCF_000296735.1 Chrysochloris asiatica
CACACTGGAACTCCATTACTAGGGCAGAGCTCTTTACTTTTAATATCATTTTAATGTGAAATAGCATTTACTTGCTTCCTAGATACATTAAGATAATGTGATTCTTTACCTGTAGGGAATAAAGATTCAATACATGTACAAATTGTGATATTGAATCAACTATAGGAACACAGTGTCTGTAAAGAAGTTTGTTGATTTAGTTGGAGGAATGTGTATATTATGAAAATAATCATGAAATAAAATTTGGTATTTCATGATATGCACATCATAATATTTGTTTTCTTAATGTGTTATGGAGAGTGAAATTCATAGCTTAAATCTTCGTAACAGTATACATCATTAAACCCTCTCATTGCCCAAGGGAGTAAAAATATATGTAGGGAAAGGATTAATTGACTCACATAGTTTGTTCATACAGTAGTAAACAAAATCACTGACATTAAATGAATGAAGTGATTACAGCAGGAAATAGAGAACATTTAAATGCAATGATTTCAAAAATTATCATTAAAATATTAGTCATTATTATACTGCTATATATAAG
>NW_006408540.1:5756515-5757782 GCF_000296735.1 Chrysochloris asiatica
GTAAAGTTTGTTCCAACCTACAGCGACCCTGTATAGGGTTTCTGTGAGCAGCTGTTGAGCTTGAACCACCGACCTTGCAGTTCAAATGGTTTTGCAGTCTGGAACATTAACCCACAGTGCCACACCAGGACTCCAAGAAGAGTATAAGTAGGCTTTTTCTTGATGGAGTTCACTATGAAGGACATAAAAGTTACTTTAAATCAAAAGCAAATACACAATTGTAACTAACTCAGCTATATCCTGTACATAGAAATCTTGTAGATAAAGACCCAATTTGTCTTCTCAGCGTGGATTGGTTCCCATTATTGATAATAAGAAAATGCTCTTCATGAAAACCTTTATTTTTTCGATAAGCACTTGATGAATAACTGGATAAGCTATATTAAAATTTTTTAGACAGATTTGCTTTGTTTAACTTATTTGACTTATATTTGTATATCTTGGTGTATATGAATTAGCATGTAGGTCATTATTGGGATTTTCAGTTATTTGGGTGTGGGAATTTAAACTTGACTAACTTAGTGCTATTACTTACACATTCCTAATTAAATATATGATACAAGGGAGAAGATGCTATTGTTATTAAGTGGCTTCAAGTTGGTTCCGATCACACAGAGAAACAATAGGGTGAAGATAACACTATTAATTTCTCCCCTTTAGTTTCCCTTTCTATTCACTCTCCACCCATATTTTACAGAAGTGTGTCAGTAAACTGATGCAACTCTGGAGACAGTCACTTATCTATGCCAAGATATTTGAAAAACAACTACCTGGCCAACTGATTAGAAGAGATCCATATTTGTTTCCGTTCCAAGGAAAGGTGACCCAACAGAATGCAAAAATCATCAAAGAATATCATTAATATTACATGAAAGTAAAAATTTTGAAGATAATTAAAAAATGATTGCAGCAATCTACCACAGGGGATTGCTGAAATTCAAGCCAGATTCAGAAGACAACGTGAAACTAGAGCTATCATTGCTGATGTCAGATGCATCTTGGCTGAAAGTAGAAAATATAAGAAAGATGCTTTCTTTTTGTTACTGTCGTTAAGCACCTTTTAGTTGGTTCTGACTCATAGTGACCCTGCATGTGGTTTACAGGAAGTGGCTAGTGGATTTTGAACCACTGACCTTACAAGTATCAGTCCAATGCTCATTCTACAGCATCTTTGGTTTATGGATCATGACAAACTATGAACAACATTGTAAAGAATGGGCATTCCAGAATACTTCATTGTGCTCTTGTGGAACCTATAAGTGACAGA
>NW_006408540.1:5759957-5761109 GCF_000296735.1 Chrysochloris asiatica
CCATTTTAGGTATTCTAATCAGTTATAGGCAGAAGATGGACTTACAAGCTTTCTATGGTGTGTTTATCGTACTTTTGATATGTTGTCAGGAAGGACCAGCCCCTGGAGAAAGATATCATTCTTGGTAAAGTGGAGGGTCAGCTAAAAAAGAGGAAAGCCCTTAATAAGATGTATTAACTAGATGGATTAACACCATGGCAGTAACAATGGCCTCAAACATAACTTTTATGAAGATGGTGAAGGACTGAGCAGTATTTTGTTCTGCTGTGCATAGGGCCACAATGAGTTGGAATTAACTTGACAGTACCTTAGAACAACAACAATATATTTGTTATCCTTTGTGTTATGTTAATTATCATGTACATTAATTATTATGATTGGAAACAATGTGGGTATGAATATTTAAATTTAACAATCTATACAGAGCTCTGGTAGTGTGGTTACGAATTGGGCTGTGAACCTTAAGGTCAGCAGTTTGAAACTACCAGCCGCTCTGTGGGAGAAAGATGAGGCTTTATGTTCCCATAAAGATTCACAGCCTCAGAACCCCTGTACAGGGTTGCTATGGGTTGGAACCAACTCAATGGCCCTTAACAACAACAACAACAACAACAACAACAAATCTTTATAGGGTCACTACTAATCAGAAACTATTCATTGACATTAACAATGTCTTTAGTGTTACTACTTATGCATTCCTAATTATGATACAAGGATGAAGATACCCATGTTAATTTGTACTCTTAATTTTCCCTTTTTATCCACTTCCACCCCTATTTGACTCGACAACACTTCATAACAACAAAACCCCTATTTTATAGCAATAAAAACAATCACACAAACAACAAAAAAATTATCTCTTTTAATTATAATGAGATTCCCAACTAAACCATAAGAGCAGAATTTTTGATGTCTGGAATCCTGGTGCAGTGCTGTAGGATCAGCACTGAACTGCTCACCACAAGGTTGGTGGTTCAAACCAACCAGCTGCTCCTGGAAACCCTATATAGGGTTGCTATGGGTCAGCATTGACTCAACAGCACTAAACAACAGCAATAACAAGAAGATAAATTTAGTAGTCCTGGTGTGACACTATAGGATAAGCACTGGACTGCTAAATAGAAGGTTGGCAGTTCAAACCCACCAACCACT
>NW_006408540.1:5761484-5775395 GCF_000296735.1 Chrysochloris asiatica
AATCTGATTGTGGAAGGAAAGCACGGTGAATTCTGAATTGATAGTGACATTGTTTGTGGGCTGCTAGGCCTGGACTGAGATCAGAGGGCAGAGCTACAGTCAGACACAGTGATAACAGATCTAAAAACTATGAAGGGACATCTGTAAAAAGAGTTATGACAGATTTTTCATTTTTCTTTCCTTCTCTCCCCTGTTGCACCCTCTCTGCCCAGCCCAGACACCTTCAGATAGGTGGGAGCACATCCCCAAAAGGGTCCAACGTTATACCCACAGCTTTCCTATTGTGCAGGGAATTCCAGCGGTCCCACAGGCTGATCCTTTGGCTGCTTCTACTGACTCTGGGACTCAGCCCTAAATTTAACCTGGGCGGGACCCTTAATTCCTGCCTTACCTAACAAGAAGCAGCAGATCTGGCCATACAGCCAAACCATATGTTCACCTTGTAAAACCCCAACATGAAAGGTAAGACCCAATACCAACTATTATACACAAGGACGCACCTAATTTGAGAATTATACTGTGCATACACAGATACCTAACTGACTTTCAGAGATAAAAATAGTAGGCAATCTTTCTTCCATTCATTTCTCAATATCTATTTGTGCACCTCCACGGTGGTGACAAGAGGAGGGGCCTAGACACACCCATCCACTGTTGGAGGTTTCTACTGTGCACACACACTGACCTGTGCAGCAAAGGCTACTGGAGAGTTGGCTCACAGTTTTATTTTTGTTTTTTAGTCTCTGATTTTATATTGTTTCTATTTTTGGTCCTTTTAGTCTCACTTTTATCCTGGAGGTGGGAGCTTTCTCTCCCTACCTTACCCAAGAAGATACAGCAATCATAGTCATATAGCCAAGCTACAAGCATACCCCATAATAACCCACCATCTGGGCAGGAGCCAATATCAGGTTCTAGGCATTACACCTGAAAAGGGAAGCCTATCTCCAGATCACATCCACCAGGAGACACTCCATAAGCTTAACACACATTCATTTAATTATTGAAAACACATCAAACTATTGAAAATGTCCAAGAGAAAACAACAAAAGATCTCAGCACATGTCCAAAACCAGAAGAGAGTTACTGAGACAAATGAGCTGGAGGCAAACATAGACTTTCCATTAGAAGAAAAGCAGACTTTGGATCTGCCTGCGAAGGAATTAAGAAGAATGATATGGAGACAAATCCAAATGCTCCACAGAGGGCTGGAGGGAAATAAGGAAGAAGTCAGGAAAGTGCTACAGGAGTAATCAAACAAGATAGATATAGCATTTGAAAGAATTCAAAACCTACAAAAAGAGGTCCAAATGATTAATAATAAAACTTCAGAAATGGGCAATCCACTGAAAGGGCAAAGAAAGGAGTAGAATTGAAAAGATGGACGCCAGAACTAGTGAGCTACAAGATAAATCTCTCAATACTGCTAAGATAGAAGAGCAAGCAGAAAAATGGATTAAAAAAAAAAAAATCTCAAGACAGTCTAAGATTCATGCTGGATAACATGAAGAGAAATAATTTAAGAATTATTGGCATTTCAAAACAGGAAGAATCACAGAAATCCATAGAGCAGATAGTCGAGAATCTTCTGGAAGAAAATTTCCCTAAAGTCCTGAAGGATGATACAATAAGCATTCAAGAAGCTGAACAAAACCAAGGAAGGATAGACCCCCAAAAGAAAATCACCAAGACATATCATAATCAAAACATTCCAGGATAAATGGAAGCTAAGATAATTTGTCAAAGCCAATCTAACACTTCAAAACATCCTAAAGTGAGTTCTTTGAATGAAAATCAACAAGAGCAGACAACAACCAGTGAATGACAGATGTGGCAACACCACCCAGAACTGAGCACAGGATAAAATTACAACAACAAATTCAGAGGATTTGTGAGGCCAATCAAAGATCAAAATAATAGCAATGTCACAGAAGGGAAAAATATAAGAACAGAAATTCAGGTGTTGAGGGGGTCAGGTAGATGGCAAGATACAATACTCTGTCTTAAATGGAGGAAAAAGTTAATAGACTATAGGATAACTCCAAAGAAAGTTAAGTTAATACTTCACAACTTTCCATGAAAATGAATATCCAACTAGAATAAGGAAACATTAAAATTAAGAAGAAATAAGACAAAAAACATGCACTCAGCACAAGAAGGCATGAAGAACAAAGGAATGAACAGCACCACAAAAAAATAACATAATGACAGCAATTAATTCATACCTATTGATAATTACAATAAATGTCAATTGATTAAATACACCAGTGAAGAGACAGAGAGTGGCAGAATGGATAAGAAACCAAGGCCCTTCAATACGTTGCCTGCAAGAGACACACCTTAAACACAAAGACAAAAACTAAAAAATAATAAAAGTTAAAGGATGGAAAATATATACCAAGCCAATTGCAATAAAAAAACAAGCAGGAGTGGCCATACTAATCTCTGATAAAATAAGCTTTAAGGCAAAAACCAGCATAAGAGAAGAAGGAGGACACTATCTTTACATTTATAAATTTACAAACAATAAAATACTACAGAGCATCTTTTCAGACCACAGTGCTATAAAACAAGAAATCAAAAATAAGAAGACCAAGGAAGTAAAGTCGAATACACAGAAACTGAGAAACACCCTGCTGAAAAGCAACAGGGTAGTAGAAGAAATTAAAAGTTAACTCACAAAGTTTCTAGAAAACCCCCTTCCAAGATTGAGACTCAAGGGGACTACACGAGCAGGCATGTCATCTTGCTGCTGACCACATTGTTCTACCGATAAGGGGAAATGGGGGAAAAACAGCAATGAAATTGTGAATGACATCCGGCCACATTCAATAGACTCCTATCAACCTGGGTTGAGACCTGGTTGGCCATCTATATGGAAAGACCTGGGGACTCCTGGGCCCAGAGACAGAGACATGGCCACAGAGGACTAGAATGGAAAGTGAAGCATCAAGCTGATATGAATTGAAGGAAGATGCACAAGAATACCCATAATTTCAGATAGCACCCACTTGACCTGGCTTCAATGGCTGGATGATTAGAACTCGACTAGAGGAAGAAAGAAGAGGAAAAAATAATAATAATCTGCTACAATAGGATGAACTTGACCTATAGCTTAAAAGAGGGAACAAATCTTTACAGTGAGATCATTCCCACTCCCTCTGTACACAGAGCTGACAGGGATGGGCAACTTAGACACTGACTACCCAAAATGGGGGAGGGGTCTACAAAGGCAAGAACTGACTGGCTTACAACTTTCAAGAGGGAGCCTAGTTCCAGAGGATGTGGGGAAAGGTAGAATTTCCACTGATTTCCAATCTGTCTAGATGGGGCTGATGAAAAGAGATGGGGATAAGGCTCTTGTGGTTCAGTAGTGAATAATTGTTATCAGGACTGCTGTGAGTGTTGAAAATGTAAAGGTAGACATTTTGTAACAAAAGGATGGGAGTGGTTGATTTCGCAGTCCAGGAGCGGGGGCCAATGGGACCATCAAGGGAGAAGAGCGGAATGCAGGACCTTACCCAGAGAAGCAGTGATGCCAGAGATGGAGTCAGAGACAATGACGTGGAGAGATGGAGCAGCTGGGGACTCTGGACTAAGGGAGGGAAAGGGTCTGTGTGCTGATGGCTGGGGGTGCAGGCTTGCAGGATGTACTCTTTGGTTGTTTGATGATGTATGGAGGGGATTCTAATAATTGCAATGAAACAAGAAAAGATAGGATGAATGTGAAGCTGATGTTCTCCCATGTAAATGTTCACTCAATTCACAATAAAAACTTAAAAGAAAAAAAAAACAAGTAGGAGTGGCAATATTAATCTCAGATAAAATAAACTTTAAGGAAAAAATCAACATAAGAGATGAAGAAGGGTATTATCTCATGGTTAAAGGAAAATTTTAATATACTCCTTTTGAAACAGGACAGAACAACCAAACAGAAGCTCAGCAGAGACACAGAGGAATTGAAAAACACAATCAACCTTACTTGACCTCATAGATTTGTACAGAGCATTCAATATAACAACAGCACAAAACACATTCTTTTCCAGCACACATGGAAAATTTTCCAGAATAGACTATGTACAGCCACAAAGCAAGTCTCTCTAAATTTAAAAATATCAAAATACTACAAATTATCGTCTCAGAAAATAATGGTCTAAAAAAACAAAAAAATGGGGTCTGGATCTCAGAATTTTATCATAGAATCTCAACATATTATGAAAATGAATTATTTGGCTATGAAGCTTATAAAACTAACCATAGTTAGAGCTCTGTACTACAAAATTTCAGAAGACCTCGAAGAACCAGAAGATGAAAAAATGAAAAGACCAACCCAAAAGTCATAATTTAGGGATATCAGTCTCTGCTCTATTCTGAATTTCTATAATTGATGTAAGTGTTGTTTACAAATCATATTCCACTATATTCCAGTATTATAAGATTAAGTAAAAGACATGAGCAGAAAATTTCAAAGGGCAGCTATAAAATACAGACTCAAGTATTATAATGGAATGTGAACAAACCTGGAGTTATAAAACCAAAAGGGATGAACATGCTTGTCATTTCTCAAGCTGAAAGAATTTAAATTCAAGCCTTGAGTTGCAATATTGAAGGATTCTATGGGCAATAAATATTTAACGATGTAGGAAGCACCTAAAGAACATGGAAGGAATACACACAATCACCATTCCAAAAAAAAAAAAAATTGTTTAATATTCAACCACTTCAAGAGGTGGTATGCAATCTAGAACCAATGGCATTGGAGGAAAAAGCCCAAGCTGCATGAAAGGAATTCGTTTAAAAAAAAAAAGAAAATGCAAAAAACAAAATTCCGTGAATTGATGGAAAACCAAGCCTCAGAAAAAGTTGTGGCAATTCAAAAAACTCAGCCATTGAAACCCTTATGAAGCACAGTTCTACTCTGATACACATCGGGTCATGCTGAGTCAGAATTGATTTGACAGCAGCTAGTTGTACTAGCAAAGAAGAAAAGATCAATGTTCAATGTTGTTGAGTGCTGCCAGGTCGGATCCAATTCATAGTGATCCTGTATGTATGCCACTCATAGTGACTAGGGAGCAGGTGGTGGGTTTGGGCCACCAACCTTGCAGTTCAAACCAACCTTATAGTCTGGCGCATTATCCCACAGTGCCACACCAAGACTCCCTAAAGAAGAAAAAATTAATAGTCCCCGTCAAGTGGAACTGTCTTAAGAGAGAAAACTTATATAGTGAAACCATAAAATGTCATGAATTTTCATTAGATGTGTGAGTAGTGACAGTCTAAATGAGTGGGCACTGTGAATTGAGTGTTGGATTGCTAACCATAAGGTTGTTGGTTCAAACTCACCGGCCACTTCACTGGAGAAGAATGAGGCTGTTTGATACTATATATAAAGGTTTACAGTGTTTTCACTGACCATAAGGGGCAGTTTTAAGGAACTCTGGTAGCGTAGTGATTACGAATCGGGCTGCGAACTGCAAGAGCAGCAGTTCGAAACTACCAGCAGTCCCGCAGAAGAAAGATGAGGCTTTCTGCTCCCATAAAGATTTACAGCCTTGGAAACTCTGTTCTCAGGGTCGCTATGAGTAGGAACCGACTCCACGGCACTTAACAACAACAACAAGGGGCAGTTCTGGAGTCCTGGTGTGGAGCTATGGACTAATGCGTCTGACTACAGGGTCGTTTGAACTCCAGGGTCAGTGGTTTGAGCTCACTAGCTGCTCCGTGGACACCCTAAACAGGGTCGCTGTGGGTCGGAATAGACTCAACGGCACACAACAACAACACAGAAGCAGTTCCACTCTGTCCTATAGGGTCACCAATGGGTTTGGGTTTGTTTTGAGTATGTTCCTTTATGCTATTCCAGAAATTGGTACATATTTATCATAGCAGTTATCTTGTTTTATTATAATTGTTTGTGCCTAGAGATGATTTGTGAAGCATGAACTGATGTGTATTTGTCTCTCATTGTATTTCCACGTTTTCTCATTTGGTATTACATGTATATAATAGTTTATATGGCAAGGGTAAGGGTTAAAAGTACACATGAGTAACACTGAGAACAATATTTGGCACATAATGCTGAATAAATGTTACTTTTGTTACAAAAATAAAGGAAAGATAAAAGCCTATTTACTACATACAATTGATACGAGTCAGAATTGACTTCATGGCAGTGGGTTTGGTTTTTGTTTTTGAAGATATATTTAAGAAACCCTGTTGTTAAGAGCTGGACTGCTAACCACAATGTCAGTGGTTTGAACCACCAGACACTCTGTGGGAGAAAAAAGAAACAGTTTGTTTTCATAAAGATTTACAGACTCAGAGCCCAGTGGAGCAGTTCTACTCTTGTCTTACAGGGTTGCCATTAGTCAAAATCAATTCAATGGCAGTAAGTTTGGATGATACAATGTCTAAGTGTTTGATGATAACAAAAAGGTCATTGATTCAAAGCCATCAGCCTCTCAGTGGGAGAAAGATGCTTAAGTCTGCTTCAGTAAATGTTATAACCTTAGAAACCATATGGACCAGTTCTATCCTGTTCTATAATGTTGCTATGAGTCGGAATTGACTCAATGACAAGGAGCTTTTGGTTTCATGACTTATTTGGAAGTAGATGCCACTTTCTTCTTGATAGCAATGGTTCCTATTAATTATTTCCTTAACTTTTGGTGCTTGAGCTAAGACCATTCAATTTCAATTGTAGAATACTATGCAAATGTTGGATGGCCACCTCACTCTACCTGATCTCACATCTTACCAAGGTGTTTCATCTCCTTATCCCCAAAGTGTACTTAATCTTTGCTTTCTTTGTCCAATGTCTTTGGTTATCAATCATAAGTCTGAGGCAAGTAAAATTCCAGCAATTTCCAAGAATAAAAAGAATACTATGCAAAATTCCTCTAAATATTATTTTAAAAAATACCAAGATAAAATTTTTGTTGTTAGTTGCCATCAAGTTGGTTCAGACTTCCTGTGTTTCAGAATATACCTTATCCATAGGACTTTCACCACGGGACAAAGATGAGGCTTTCTGTTCCCGTAAAGATTTACAACCTTGGAAACCATGTACAGGGTTGCTATGAGTGGGAACCAACTCCACACCACATAACAACAACAACAACTTCACACATTCCACATTCTGATTTTCAATGGATGTTTACAGCTGTTTCTCTTCATCTTGAAGTCCAGCATAGGACCTTCAAATTTGTGACCATTTGAAAGCAGATCTGTCTTTTAAAGTAGACTCAAAATAACTACCTGTTCATCAGTAGTTGAGGACTTAACCATTTGGGTCATCCAAGGACTACCATGAAAATAATATGGGAAAAAAGAGATTATATATCTTCTTTAAAAGAATAGTGTGAATGCTTTATGAAAATACAGGCATCTGACTTGATCTCTTGTTTGTCTAGGTGAAGGAAATATTTAGAATTTTAACAGTCACAATAGCTAAGTGACAGCAAATCAAATGCATCTTATTTCAATAGGCAATATTTACTTTCTTCCTCGGTGGAATTACTGGCTCTGACATGGTTTCTTGACTAGGCTTTTTTTTTATTTGGTTACATGCTATTTTTGTCAAACCAGTATCTGGGAGCTAAAAGTCAAATAATTAATCCACAGGGCAGCGCTTCAAATAGATGAAGACAGCATTGTGGTTACTGAGGAATTTCTTTCCTGCCTAAGCACCGCCAGTTCCTTCAAACATTCCTCATAAGAGTTGCATTCATGTCTTCTCACCATCATCCGTGGCAGGTTAGAAGCCTAAATTCATTTCTTCAGAGGCCTGCAGCTTTCACCACTCTGCTTCATCAGCAAATAGCAATCTGCTATCTGTCTCCTAGATACGCAAGCAAAATTCTAGTCTGTCTATGTTTTCATCACATTCTTCATGTACTTGTGGTGTTATAAGCAACAATTTATTAGTTTTGAAAAATGCTCATTCTCTCCAGTTTCCCTATAAAAAGTCTTAACACAATCACTGATAAGTGATATTATAAACAATTTTTATATGCTTATGATCGTTAATATTCTAACTTTCTATGATTACATTCTTCTTTTTTCCCCATCTCTCCTCTCACACAGACAGAAACACATACAACGTAAACACACACATTAGCTAACTTGTTTTTCTTCCAGAGATTTCTCTATGCTCGTGTTATATATTATACTAAACTAAGAGTACATTATACTTGTTTTTCTGTATAAAATTGAGATTTTAGTAAACATATTTGTCTTCATTTTAATTCAATTATGATACATTATTACTTCTAATCACTTAATATATCTCTAGTTTATTGTTTTTAATGGGGCTATAATGTGTGACAATACTGTAACTTATGCAATTAATTTCTTATAAGGATTCTTTGTAACTAAGCTCTGTAACTTTAGTGCTACAATAACATAATTTCCCCCAGGTTCTTATAATCAGTAACTACTTGATTCATAGCAACCCCAAGTGTTTGAGAGTGGGACTGGCTTCATAGAACTTGCAATGGAAGATTTTCCAGAAGTTGATGACCAAGTCTTTTTTCCAAAGTTCCTCTGAGTGGACTTAATCTCTGAATTAGCAGCTAAGTGCACTAACCAGTCAGTTTTTTTCTGTTGAATGGAGTAAGGTTGATACATAAATAGAAATATTCCATAAGGCTTTGCAATACACTGTGACAATCTATCAATTTATGTTTATATTTACACCAGCAATACATGGTTGTACGCACTTTTCCAACAGAAAACATTAGTTATAGGAAGTTTGATTCCTATACAAAGAGCATTCATTGTTACTTTACTTTGCATAACTATTCAAAGTAATGAGAGAGTGCTTCAAAAAAAATCATGGGAAAATCCTGATATCTTTAAATTCTATGTTTCTATGAACTTTTTTGCTCCCTTGCCTTCATTATGTACTGTTGTTATTACAGGAATACCATAATTGGATTCCTTTAACAAACAGAAATTCATTTTCTCATGGTTTAGGAGATTAAAATTCAAATTCAGAGTGTTGGGTGTAAAGGGAAACTTTCTTTGTCAGCTCTGAAGAAAGTTTCTTTTTAGCATCTGTAGTCTCAGAATTCCTTGGAGATCTCCACAGTTCTTGGCTTTAGACTTTCCCTAGGTCTAGATGCTTTAGGGTTCTGGGATTCCAGGCCCAAAGGATGCACTCCACTCAAAGCATTTCTTTCTTGGTGACAATGGTTGTTGTTTGCCACTGAGTCTGTTCTGATTCAGCATGACCATGTATAGAGTTCCTGAGGCTGTAAATCTTTACAGGAGCAGAAAATCTCATCTTTCTCCCATGAAATGACTGGTAGATTCAAACTGCTCACCTTGATAGTTGTTATTGTTGTTAAGTGCCATAGAGTTGGGTCCGACTAATAGCAGCCAAAAGTCAAAATGTGACCTTGAGCTTATCACACCTGCATTTAGAGATCATCTCAAGAACAAATTTGATGCATTAGATATTAATGACCAAAACCCAGAAGAATTGTGGGATGACATGAAGAACATCATACAGGAAGAAATCAAAAGATTATTTAAGACAAGAAAGAAGGAAAAGACCAAAGTCTCTGGATGTCAGAAGAGATTCTAAAATTTGCTTTCCAAAATTTGCTAAAGCAAATAGAAGAAATAAGAAGGTGCAAATGCTAAACCGAAAATTTCAAAGAGCAGCTTGAGAACACTAACTCAAATATTAAAATAAAATGTGCAAAGACCTAGAGTTAGATAACTAAAAGGGAAGTACATACTCAGTATTTCTCAAGCTGGGGGAATTGAAGAAAAAATTCAAGCCTCGACTTTTGCTATTAAAAGATCCAATGTGCAAAATATTGAATGATGCAAAAAGCATCAAAAGAAGATGGAAGGAATACACAGGGTCAGTATCAAAAATAGTAGTGTCACCACCAGTAGGTAGCATATGATCAAGTCCCAATGGAACTGAAGAAGTTGGCAAAGGCATTGGCAAAGAACAAGGCTTTGGGAATTGATTGAATACAAATAGAAAATTTTCAACAAACTGATGCAGCACTGAGGCACTCATTCATCTATGCCAAGAAATTTGTAAGACAGCTATGTGGCCAATTGAGTGGAAGAGATCCATATTGTAGACATCCCATAGAGGTGGCCCAATCACACGCAAAAATCATTTAAAATATCATTAATTTCATATGCAAGTATAATTGTGTTAAAGATCTTTCAAAAACAGTTACAACAATACATTGACAAGGAACTCCAGAGGTTCAAGTCAGATTCAGATGCGTCTTGGCTAGCAGAAAAAAATACCAGAAAGATATTTACCTGTACTATATTAATAATGCAAACTCTTTTGCTGTGTAGATCATGACATTATGAACAAAATTATAAAAGATAAATATCCCAGAACACCTAATTATGTTCATTGGGAACCTGTACATAGACCAAGAGGCAGGCATTTCATGAGAGCATGGGGACTCTGAAAGATTTAAAATCATTAAAGGATTGCTATTCTTTTGTCATACTTATTCAATCTCTATGCTGAATTGATAATCTGAGAAGCTGGATTATGTGAAGAAGAATGTGTCATCAGGTTTATGGACTCATTAACAACCTGTGATATGCAGATGATACAACTTTGCTTGCTTAAAGTGAAGAAGACTTAATATACTCACTGATGAAAACCAAAGACCACAGCCTTTGGTATGGGTTGTACCTCAATGTAAAGAATGCAAAAATCCTCAACACTGGACCAATAAATAACATCATGATCAATGGAGAAAAGAATGTGGTTGTCAAAGTAATCATTTTGTTTGGATATATCAATACTCATATAAGCAGTAAGAAATAAAACAATGTATAGTGTTAGGCAAATCTGCTTGCTGTACAAGTACCTTTAAAGTATTCAAAAGCAAAGGTATCAGTTTGAGGAATAAAGTTCATCTGACCCAAACCATGATATTTCCAGTAGCCTCATATGCATGTGAATTCCGCAGGACAAAGATGAGGCTTTCTGCTCCCACAAAGATTTACAGCCTCAGAAACCCTATACAGGGTTGCTATGAGTCAGAACTGACTCCACAGCACATAACCACCACGACCACCACCATATGCATGTGAAATCTGGACAAGGAAGACCATAGAAGAATTGATGCATTTAAGTTATGGTGTTGGAGAAGAATACTAAAGGTTCCACAGAATGACAGAAGAACAAATAAATCTAGTTGTAAGAAGTAAAACCAGAATGTTCTTTAGAAGCTGAGATGGCCAGACTTCATCTCTAATACTCTGGACATACTATCAGGAGGGACCAGTCCCTAATGATGAACATCATGCTAGGTAAAGTGGATGGTCAATGAAAAACAGAGAAACCCTCAAGCAATGGATTAGCAAAGTGGCAGCAACAATGGGCTAAAGTGTAGTAGCAAATGTGATGATGAGGCAGCACCAGGTGGTGTTTCATTCTGTTTTACGTAGGGTCACTATGAGTATGGAGTACTGGTGTAGCGATGTGGGCTGATGTGTCAGACTGCAAAGTCATTTGAACTGCAAGTTCATTGGCTCAAGCTCACCAGCTGCTCCTTGGAAACCCTATACAGGGTCACTATGGGTCAGAATTGACTCGACGATACTTAACAACAACAACTACGAGTAAGAACATCCTAAGGCACTAATTTTTATAGTAATAGTACAACACCACCACAACAAAAGGCTATTAAGTATCAAGTAGATTTGAAGACAATAAATATATAAATAAATAACAATTCTAACTGTATTCCTAAAATTAAACCAAGTCCTACTCCTAGTCTAACCCAACCCTTAACTAACCCTTACACTAACATTGTTATTGTAGGTGCTGTCAAATTGGTCCTGACTCATAGCAACCCTATGCAAAACAGAGCCGACTTTTTCTTCGGTTCTTTCACTAGAGAAATATTGTGTTCTTCCTTTTGGTTTTCTAACGCCATTTCTTTGCACATTTCATTATAATAATTGATTTTGTCTTCTCAAGATGCACTCTGGAAGGTTCTGTTAGTCTTTTAGTGTAGAGATGCTAAAACACTAACCCTAGTCCTAACCATAAACCTAACACTTCATGTAGTTGAATGGATTACTTCATATGTCTCTTCTACCCATAGTCCTTATAACTCACATTTGTCAACATTTTCATGTTACAACTAAGCCAGAAAAGATGGGACAATATCCCAATATGATGATATGATTCAGCTGTGATTGTTCACGAAGTCAGTTGTTGTTGTACAAACTTGAAACTTTGATCTGAGTTTAAAATAAGCCATCTAAGAAGCATGAAGATGATCTCACCACTATCAAAGAAAAGCCAAGGGTGAAACACGTCCTTCATATCCTGAGATTTCTGCACCTTGAATTTCCTCAACCCAGAGCAGAGCACATAGGGGTGACAGAGGAGAAGCATAATCAAGAGCTAGATCACAAGATAGAGCAGTGGGCTTCCCAGCCTACAGAGCATGTAAAGCTGAGTGACTTTGGGCAGGAGACTTCCTTTCAGAGTGTGCTGCTTCCAGACACTTAATTGGGTGGACTAGGTTGGCTGATGCATAGAGTTGGAGCCAAGTACCTTGCATAGAGGCTTATGGTAAAGTGATGCACCAATGAGCATTTAAAAAAATAGCTTTCTAGAATTAAAGAAAGAAGAGGCCGAATCAAGGTGCTGCATGCCAGTGAGAGAGGCCTATCTGTGGACATGTCATGGGAGATACTGTCTTGCCTGCAAAAACTGTGCCCTGAAAACATTTAACCCTGAATTATAACTTGTTAACTTTCCTAATTACCCCAGTAACTGTGACTATGGCATCTGAGTTCTGTGTTGCCCCTGGAATTAATCATTGAACCCAGCTGAGCAGAGTGTGCTATAGGAGGGATGGTTGATGTCTCTTTATTTTTTTCTTTTCTTGACTAAACAAAGCCTAGGCTTAGCCTTTACCTAGCCATAGTTCTAATAATAATACTAACTCCTTATTCCTATTCCCTAAAAAAAAACAAAAAAACCCTCATATAATTTTATCCAGATAAAATCAAGAGCACCTCTGGCAGGATTTTAATTAGAATTGATTAAAGTTACTACTTTATTTTTATGAGAATTTAACTTTTTAATGGTGGTGATGGTGGTTGTGTGTCACTGAGTTTGTTCCGACTCATAGAACCTGTTAAAGGGCTTCTAAAGCTGTAAATCTTTATGGGAGCAGAAAGTGTCATCTTTCTCCCATGGAGTGAGTGGTAGATTAGAACTACTGACCTTGCCATTAGCAGTCTAACTCACAATCCACTACGCTACTTTCTTTTGTCTCTATAAGAACATGAGTTTTCTTTGCATTATTAATGTCTCATTTTTCAAGTAGTTTTATGTAGGTCTTATACTTTTCTTGTTATTTTAAGTCCCAAGTAATATGTAATGATTGTGTGCTATAAAATATTTACTTTTTCAACAAGCAGGCCAGCCTAAAACAGCTAGAGGAACAGAAGATAATTCTCGAAAGAAAGACCAGCAGCAAAAATCCAAAAATAGAAAATAACAGTCCAATTGGCTACTACCAGAACAAGCACATTGTTCACCCAGGAGCCATCAAGGCAAGCAATTAAGTCCCTTCAGGACAAACCACCCTCCAAGTCTGACATTCAAAGAGAATACATGAGCAAGCATGTAAGCTTGCTGGTGAGTCAACTGGTCTGCTGGTGAGTGGAAGATGGGGGAAAGGCAGCAATGAAGAAATGGGCTGAGTAGGCTTCCGTCGAGCTGGAGATGAGAGAATTGGTCTGAAGTGTGGTGAGACCTGGGTACTCCTGAGCCCATGGACAAGGACATAGCCACAGAGGGCTAGAGCTGAGAGTGATATGAAGTGAGGGGAGATGAACAAGAATGTCCAAACTTGTAATTCAACCTAGCTTCAATAGCTTAAT
>NW_006408540.1:5776760-5785953 GCF_000296735.1 Chrysochloris asiatica
CAGGCTTGCAGAATGTGACCTTTGGTTGTTTAAGTGATTATATATTCCTGAGTGTTTTTGTGTACATCCAAAAAACAAAAACAAAAACAAAACAGAGGGAATAGAAGCAAATACTGCTGAATGATGAAGCACGGAGAAGACTGTAATCACTGTAATGATACGATGAGTTTAAAACTGATGTTCTCCCATGTAGGCTATCACTCAATTCACAATGAAAACTTAAATAAAAAGAAAAAAATCCTTTTCTATTAGCTTATTGATAAAATTAAGGAAAGCCACACCCAACTAATATCTAGTCATATTATCACACTTTTCATTTCACTATCATTTTAGAATAAATAAAATTTAGAAACATTTCCCCCCCCCCTTTTACTGTGGCTGTACCTTTTTAAATTCAATGCATGATAAGAGTGTTAAAAAAAAGTTAAGTAACAATAGTCATAAAAAAAACTAAGTAATAATAGTTATAAAGCAAAATTGTATCTAGATCTTGATGTTAATTAAAATTGACTTAATATTTTGATTCCACTTTAACTACAGTTTTATTAGTAATGAATAACATAGCAAATGTTTTAATAATTAATATGTTTCTTACTAGGTTTGTTTTTGTCTTTCAATTTTCTGAAGCAATAAATTATGATAATAGAATTCTGGATATTCATTGTCCTTTTCTTCATATATCAAATCATACCTAATCACAGTGTATTATACATAGCTTTTTCTCTTTGGTAGGTTCTATTATTCTTAATGTTCACATAGATGTTTACACATATTGTTGTTGTTAAGTGCCATGAAGTTGGTTCTGATCCATGGCAACTCTGTATTGGGTTTTCATGGCGTGGCTAGTGAGCTTGAACTATCAAACTTGCAGTTCAAATGACTTTGCAGTCCAGTGTATCCACAGTGCCACATGAGGACTCCATGCACACACACATATAGAGATGAATAATCTATAATTTTACTTTTAATTCTGTCAGTATTGACAATGTAGTTATTCCTTTTTCATAAAATGAAAGTGAGATTAAAAATAAATGTCTGAAAATAAGTTGAAAATGCCTGCTCTTTATAGGTAGATAAGCTATAATCACCTTTAACCGTCCAGGTAAATCTTTAATCTCTTTTTTCATAATCTTTATGATAACTATCATGTTTTCCACTTCATTTTGGATAGATTTTTCTAACTAAAATGTTTCCATGAAAGTAAGGTTTTCATATAAGTTTTAAAATGTTTACTATAGAAATGTATACACTATTGATTTATAATGTATATTTGCTCCTGTATTTGGAAGTTCACTCCCTTTCTCATTTCTAATGCTTTAAATTTTTTCCATTATTTTCTCTTTAATTGTATAGACCACTATTTTAATCAATCAATACACACTGAATGCCTACCATTGTTCTTAGCACATTTATTTTTATGTCTATTAGTTTACTGTTCAACAATTTATATACATTTTGTTCTATGATATTGATTATAATCCTTTCAATGTAACACCACTCTTTCCCTTTCCTCCCTGGTTTCACAGTCTCTATTCATCCTTTTTTTCTGTCCCTTTCTGCCTTCTGAGCTTTGTTTTTTGGTAATTACAGCTCTTTTGGTCTTGTATGGGTCATTGCATTGAGGAATACATTTATCCCTGGTGTCATTCTTTCATCTATAGACATTTCTATTGTTTGATTGAAACTTGATCCCTGGGAGTGGGTTCAGTTCCAGACTTGAACAGTGCCTATGAGCCATAGCATTGAGGGGTTCCACTAGTTTCTTTCAGACCAGTAAATTTATACTTTTTTTGTTTTTGAATTTTTTTTTCCTACATTTTTTCCTTCTTTGCCCAGGAGTTTCTTTTCTGATCCTAATCAGAGTAGTTGCTAGTGTTAGTTGGTCACCATCTAGTTCTTGTGATCTCTGGGTAGTGAAGCTTTACTTCACAAGGTCTGATAATATATTTGACAATTTTTTTCCTTGAATCATTGTTTTTTTTTTTTTCACCCTGGACAAGAAGAGACTGACAGTTGCATCATAGATAACCGCTTGTAAGCATACTCTCTGAAGTAGGATGTAAAACATTGTTTCTGTCGACTATGCTGGGCCAATTGATCTAGCTTTTCCCTAACAGTATGTTCCTAAGTCTCCAAGCCCAATTAATCATGCTCACAAAGTGTTTGGTTAAATCTAAGAAATTTATGAACTTTCCATGAAGTATGATCTATAATATCCTTGAATATATTACTGCACATAATAATGCATATGTAGAAATATACTTTCAAACCTATAAATACTCATTGGTGTAATCTCATTCACTATCCCCCACATATTCAGCTAGCTTGTCTACCTATCTGTCATCTACTTAAAGGTGTTTATTATTATTGCAGGAAATGCTGCACAGCCTCAGAAAAGCCTAAACATTGTCACTATGAATCAGAACAGACTAGAAGGGGCTTAACAACAACAAAATTTACAATATAGGAGTGCGGTAGTTCTGCAGGATAAGCACTAGACTGTGAGTCACAATTGATGGCTCGAGTCAACTAACCAGCTCTGCAGAAGAAAGATGAAGCTTTCTGCTCCTTAAAAGATTTACAGCCTCAGATGCTCTCTGTGGGATTGTTATGAGTTAAAAATGACTGGACAGCATTTAACAACAGAAAATGTATAATATTATTTACTTTTGTTGTTTCTTATTCTTGTGCATCTCCCAGGAGTCTTTTGCCATTGGACAACTTGTGCTGCCTTATCCTTTATTGTATACTGCCTTTCCATTCACCCATCCATATTACTATGTGTCTACTCTAAAGCATTGGAGGAAGACTCATTAATGAACTGCGATATGCAGATGATACAACCTTGCTTGCTGAAAGTGAAGAGGACTTAAAACATTTACTGATGAAGATCAAAGAGCACAGCCTTCGGTATGGATTTCACCTCAGTGTAAAGAAAACAAAAATCCTCACCTCACCACCGGACCAATAAACAACATTCTTATTAACAGAAAAAAAGATTGAAGTTGTCAAGGACTTCATTCTTCTTGGATCAACTATCAACACTCACGGAAGCAGCAGTCAAGAGATCAGATGATGTGTTACATTGGGCAAATCTGCTGCACAAGACCTTTTTAAAGTGCTGAAGAGCAAAGATGTCAGCTTGAGGACTAAGGTGCGCCTGACCCAAGCCATGGCATTTTCAATAACCTCATATGCATACAAAAGCTGGACAGTGAATAAGGAAGACCTTAGAAGAATTGATGCCTTTGAGTTATGGTGTTGAAGAATGATACTATGTTTGATAGAGCATCTGGGATCTTGTATCTCCAGCCACCACATGACAGCCATTTCCACTGTGGGTCTCCCATTCAACTGACCAGGGACCAGTGGTTGATCTAGTTCTTCAGTCTTGCCTCTGGTGCTCAGGGTTCCAGAGTTGTATTCTAAATCCCATTCACTTCTTTACTTCAGTCTGTCTTTACAAGAATGTCATGAGCTTTCTGCCTTAACAACAATCTTTGACTGCTTCCTTGTTCTCAGCATATTCAGAACAATGATGTCCAGTAGAACTTTCTGTGATCTGAATAATTCTATATCTGTACTGTCCAATATGTTAGTGATAATCATATATGGATTTTCAAGAACTTGCACTATGCCTAGTTAATTTGATGAACTGAAGTATAATTTTAATATATACAAATTTATAAAGGTACATATGGCTAATGGCTACTGTACAGGAAGTGCAGGTTTCCATATTGGGAATACAGCAATGAACAAATAAACAAGTAACCACATTCATGTAACTTACACTGTAAAAGAAAGAGAAAATTTACAAGCACATGCAACTTAAATATATATTTGATCAAATACTGAGAAGTATTTGTATAAGGAAAAAGGAAATAGTAGGAAGCAGGAAGTATTGCATTTTATATGATATAATCATGGAAGATCTGCTTTAAAAAAAAATGTGTAGTCCTAAAGAAGTGAGAGGACAAGATTTTAGAGGAATGTGTTTGGGCAAACTAAAGAATACAATAACCCAGAGATTGGATACACTTGTCATAGTAATTGTGTCAAGTGAGCAAAGGAGAGACTAGTAGTACAGTTTACTGGTGAGGCACTGTAGGATAAACACTGGACAGCAAACCATGAGGTTAGAGATTCAAGTCCACCAGATGCTCTTTGGAAACTCTTTGCAACCATGGAACAACAACATATGACCTGTAAACCATGGTAACAGGGAAAGATTGTAGGCCATTGCAGCTGTCTTGGTAAGAGTTATGTGTGGGTTTATCAAAGCAAAGAAAAGAGTTTGGATTCAGGATATATTTTAATTGTGTATGTACTATTAAATATGTATATTATATAGGAGATGCAAGAAAAATAGCCAATGATATTCCCAAGGTGAGGAGTCATGTTATGACAGTGGTTAAATCAGCTGACTAAATGCTGAAGAGTTGACAATATGAACCAACCAGTCCTCTGCATGAGAAAGATGTTTCAGTCTTCTTTCATATAGATTTACAGCCTTGGAAACCTTATGAAGCAGTTCTACTCTGACTTTAATGTGCTATCAGTTTAAATTGACTATAAGGCAATGGGTTCATTGGAAAGGTCTAAACAACTACATGATGTAATGAAATGGGAAAGGATGCAAGAGACACAAGTTTCTGAGTTAGCATCATAATTTGGAACTAATTTTAATCATTTAAGGAGGAATGTCAAATGGGAAGGTAAATATAGAGTCACAATTTTAGAGACGAGTGCCTAAGTTAGGAACTATTTATTAATCATCAAGTGTGTATACAAGTGTGAAAATGATTTGTGATAAAACAATGATTTATTTTGCTGTATCTAATACAATAATCAATAGTCACATGAGTCTTTTGAAGATTTTTAATGTAGTTAGTGCAACTGAAGAAGGGAATTTGTTTTTTCTTTTGTTAATTTAAATTTAAATTAAATTTAATAAGCACAAATAAATAAAACTACCATTTAAATAACATAAATATACCAGTTGCTTTCAAGTAGACTCCAAGGCATGGAAACCACATGAGTGGCAGAGTGGAGCTGTGCTCCATAGGATTTCAATGACTGCTGTCTTTAGAAGTACATAGCCAGATCTTTATTTCAAGTTATTTCTGGGTAGACTCAAACTTCTAACTTTTCAGTGAGCAACTGAGTGCCTTACCCATTTGCATCACCTAGCATGTTGCTGTAGGGTAAAACACTGTATTGCAAGGTCGGTTTGAACCACATGGTCGGCAATTCAAGCTCCCCATCTGCTCCTAGGAACCCCTATACAGGGTTGCTTTGAGTCAGAATCTATTCAGTGGCACTTAACTAGAAGAGACACCAACTTAAGGTATGTTACTGTTGTTAATAAGTGAAGTCGAGTCAGTTCATACTCATAGCGACCCTGTATACAGTTTCCAAGAAGAAGCCTGGTGGATTTGAACTAGCAATTTGCTGTTAGTAGTCCAGTGCTTATCTCATAGCACCAATATTTTTTTAAGTGCTGCCGAGTCAGTTCCAACCCATAGTGACACTATATAGGGTTTCCTAGGAGCAGCTGGTGAGCTTCAACAACCGACCTTGCAGTTCAAACTGATTTTGCAGTCCAGCACATTAACCCACAGTGTCACACTAGAACTCCAATATAGACAATATTAAAATACATGAGCTTGGATGAGATCACCTCAGGCAATGATTCACAAATGATTAGTCTCAACAACTTATATTTATAGCAAATATTTTCTAATGCTCTCTCCAACATTCTGAAATAAAACTCATAAATAATATAATGTACCCTTAAATATATTTAAATTTTTGACATAGTGTCCTAACCATAACTAGTATAATAAAAATTATAACAAAAATGTACTTTAGTATATAAATGATGAGAAACAACTAAGCATAGAAAATAGATACTTGCATACTTTCTTTGAGTTAACATGAATATGGCAACTACTAATGGGATATAATTTATGGATGTTTTATTAACAATTCAAGTTCTATGAGAAATTTTGCTGTCAGTAAGATACTTTTCAAAATGGAATATAGATCTTGGCAAAGTTCCAAACTGAACAAGTCTTTCTTCAATGCATATATATATATAGTAGTTACACACTGATATAAGTAAGTCAGTTTATATTAAAATTGTACTAACCCATTAATGTTTACATGTTAAATGCAGTCAGATTCTATATTTTGATCATATAAAAAGTTTTCACCACCATCAATGTTTAGTAGAACATTCAGAAATTGTGGAGGATGCAGAAAATGATAGGTTGACCTGGTCTGTCATGTACACTACTATACATTTAGGAACTCTTCACATTGCAAAGGTTTAAATATACATATTTGCACAGAACAAATTAAAATAAGCCAAATTAACAGCTAAAATTAAAGACCTGAGAGATCACATGCTGTTAAAGACAGTCACAGTTTTATGTATACTGATTTTAATAAGGATATTTTTCTACAGAAGCTAATTCTAGTCATATTTAATTGAATTTAAAAAGGAGAATATTCAATATAATTATATCAAATTCAGAGATTATAATTATAAGTTATCATTAGTAACCAGAACATGCACATTTTGATATAGATATTAAACTTTCCATTTATCATTTTGAATAATCAGGGTTATTTAAGTAATTGCCTTCTTAATATCTTATGACATTAGTGGAAGTGGGAAGAGCAGATCATATTGGAAGTAATGCCTAATAATTTTTTTTATTCTGGATTATCTGAACCTTAAAATTCTTCTTTTGTATCTGTTAACTTCATTCTCAGTCAGTGGGAATTTACTTTTTAAATAAGATTGGGACCATTGATTGTCCAGTTAATTTAAAAAAGTGTGATAATGCCAGGAATCAAAAAAATAATGCATTTCAAATATTATATGTCAATTTAAAGTATGTATGTATCATGAATTTATAGGCCAAAAAATACAAATAATAAATCATTAGTCTTTTGTGAGGGAATACAAAAAGCTCATGGAAAATTCAATTATCTACTAATTCCATTTTTTATGAACTTTTAAAAGCATATTTTATTTGTTTTTAAAATTAAGTAAGAACTTACAGGGAATTTTAAAAGCACTGTTGGTTATTGTTATTATTAAATGCCTTTGTGTGGTTGGGACTAATAGTGACTCTCTATATGGTTTCCGAAGAGCGGGTGGTGGGTTTGAACTGATGACCTTGTGGTCTAGTACATTATCTTGATGTGCCTGATTATTTGTGTTTGTAAAAAATTACATACAAGAAAACCCTACAGAGCAGTTCTACTTTTTAATGCATGTGGTTGTCATGAGTTAGAATTGATTCTCTAGCAAGTTGGGGCTATTTCTTTTTTTATTATTTTCTTTTAGTTTTTTTTTTGTTGTTGTTGTTGTTTAAAAATCTACTAGGTTTTTGAAGTCCTGGTTTGATGCTATAGGATAGGACTTCCAACCTCAAGGCCAGTGGTTTAAAACCACCTGTTGCTCCTTGAAAAACCTATACAGGCTTGATAAAAGTCAGAACCATTTTGACAGCACTTAACAACAGCTGCAAGGTTTATAGCAGAACAAGGTATATAGTGTTGTTGTTAAGTGCCATCAAATTGGTTCCAACTCATAGAGACCCAGTATAGGGTTTCCAAGGAGTGGCTGATGGGTGAAATTGAACCACTGGCCTTGTGGCTAAAACCAACTTTGCTGTCCAGAACATTAACCCTCAGTGTCACAGTAGATAGATTTAAAAAACAAAAACAAAAACAAACATTAAAAAGAAAAAGTGCAAACAGTCAAAATTGATAAAGAATGCATGGAGAACAATATCCTAGGAATTAGTGAGCTGACACAGACTATTATTGGTCATTTAGAATCAGAAAATCATATAGTCTACTATGTGAGCAGTGACAAATTGAAAAGGAAAGGGATCATAATTAGTGCAAAAAAAAAGAAAATTAAAAGATCGCTCCTGAGGTACAACACTGCCAGTGATAGAAAAAGTATTCCTATGCTTACAAAGCATACTAAAGTCCTGGTAGGCACTGTAGGGTAAACAATGAACTGCTAAACTCAAGGTTGTTGGTTCAAACCCATCAGTTGCTCCTTGGAAAACATATATAGGGTCCTTATGAGTTGGAACTAACTTGACTTCACATACCAACAACAGGGAAGATCAGGCATTACAACTATTATTCAAATTTATACACCAATCACTATGCTAATGATTAAGAAATTGAAGATTTTAACTATCTTCTGCAGTGTGAAATTGATCAAGCATGTCATTAAGATGCTTTGATAATTACTGATGACTGAAATGCAGAAGTTAGAAACAAAGAAAGATCAGTAGTTGCAAAAATATGGCCTTAATTAAAGAAATAGTGCCAGATTGTACTATAGGCTTTTGTAAGATCAATGTTTTATTCATTGCAAATAGTGTGTCTTTTTTAACAATTAGAATGGTAACTATATTCCTAGACTTTACCAAATGAAATACACAGGAATCAAATCAATTACATCTGTGGAAAGAGGTTATGGAGAAGCTCAATATCATTAGTCAGATCAACATGGGAGACTGACTGTGGAACACACTATCAATTGCTCAGATCAAAGTTTAAGTTGAAAGTGAAGAAAATTCATACATGTTCCCAAGAGCCAAATTGTAACCTAAGGTATATACTACCTGATTTTTTATACTATCTCAAGAATAGAATTGACACACTGAACAATATGACCAAGGATCAGATGAGTTGTGGGATATAACAAGGCTATCATTAGAAACACAGGAAATTGATTGAAGAGACCCCATTACTTACTCTTTAATATAGAGTAGTTAAAGCAAATGGAAGACATGATAGAGTTTAAGAGCTGCAAAAATATCGATGTGTGGCTCAAGAATAATAAAGTGTTTTATGAAATGTTCAAAGACCTGGGATTTACAAACCAAAAGGGAAGAACAAACTCTGGTTTTTCATGCAGAATGAGCTATATCCTCAAGGTAGAGTTGACCATCATGACTCAAATGAAATAAAGGTTTCTGGGCTTTCATTTGCTGATGGGGCAAAGTTCAAATTGAGGAGAAAAAACTGAAAAGGGCCATTAATAATCAGAATGTGATATGTATGAAGTACAAATCTAGGAAAATTGGAAGTTGTCAAAAGTGAAATGGAACACATAAACATTAATATCCTAGGCATTAGTCAGCTGGAATGG
>NW_006408540.1:5786988-5798540 GCF_000296735.1 Chrysochloris asiatica
CCCAAAGGACAACTCAAAAAAGCCAGGCATTCAACTGAAATGAGCAAAGATCTGGAGATAGAAAACCAAATGGGAAGAAGATGCTCAGCATTTCTCAAGCTGAAAGAACTGAAGCAAAACTCCAAGCCTTGACTTGAAATATTGAAATATTCTATGAGCAAAATTTGGAGTCCTGATGTGGCACTGTGGGTTAATTCACTGGTTTGCAAGGTTGATTTGAACTGCAAGGTTGGTGGTTATATCTCACCAGGTATTCATTAGAAATGAATTATGCAGTCTCACTATGAGTTGGAATAGACTCAACAGCACTTAACAACAACATGGGCAAAATACTGAATGATGCAGAATGCATCAAAAGAAGATGGAAGTTATGCACAGAATCATTTTATCAAAAAAAAAAAATGATTGATGTTCAACCATTATGTTGTTGTTATGTGCCATCGAATCGGTTCTGACCCATGACAATCCTGTATAGGGTTTCTGAGGAGCAGCTGGTAGCTTGAACTGCTGACCTTGCAGTTCAAACAGCTTTGCAGTCTGGTACATTAACCCACAACACCACACCATTATAAAAGATAGCATAGAGTCAAGAACCAATGGTACTGATGGAAGAAGTACAAACTGCACTGAAGGCATTGGTGATAAACAAGGCTCCATGAATGGATGGAATACAAATAGAAAGCTTTCAGCAAACTAAAGCAGCTTTGGAGGTGCTCACTCATCTATGCCAAGGAATTTGGAAGACCGCTACCTGGTTAACCGATTGGAAGAGATCCATATTTTTGCTCATTTAAAGAAAAGTGATCCAACCAAATGAGCCAAATGAAGTACTGTTGCAGCCATTTTTGAAATATCTTCAGCAAATTTTTTCTTGCTGATATTGATACTATTACTGTGGTGCTGGAGAAAAATAGTGAAGGTACCAAGGATTACCAGAAGAACAAACAGGTTTGTATTGGATAATGTGATGTCACAGTGCTTCTTGGAAGCCAGGAAGGTGTGTTCTTTTTTCATACTTCTGACATGCTGTTAGAAGGGATCAGTCTCAGGAGAAGGCTATTATGCTTGGCACAGTGGAAGACCAGAAAAAAGGGGAAGAACCCCAATGAGATGGACTGGCACAGTGGTAGCAGCAATGGGCTCAAGCATAACAATTGTGAGGATGGTACAGGATCAAGCAGTGTTTCATTTTTGTTGGAACCAACTCAATAGCACCTAACCACAACAACAATAGCATAAGAAGGAACAAATTTGTCTTTGAATAAATATAGGGAGGATATACTTAGATAAGGATGGAAGTACTTCATCTAATGTATTTTGAAGATGTTATCAGGAAAAAGCAGTCCATGGAGAACTTCTTGGTTGGTAATATAGATGATAGTGACAAAGAGAAAAATCTTTAATGTCATGAACTTACTGTTCACCAGAATTATCTTATATATCATAATGATTTTAGGAAGGCAGAAGACCAAGCAATGTTTTGTTCTGTTGTTCATGGGCTTGCTATTAATTGAAACAAACTCTATAGATCCCTACATAACCATCACCACTCAGGAAGAGAAGACTGAAGTTTCCTGAGAATTCCTTGAATTGAGGAAACATAATGGAGCCAGCTACGAGACCATGGCCACTAAATTTCATAGGAAAAAGAATCAGAAAGACAAAACTTCCCAACCAAATAAACTTGCGATCTAATCATGAAGCATAATTGAATGAACTACCTAAAGCTATAGAAAGAGCCATTCAAATAATTAGGGAGTAGAGTAACTAACACAAATGAGCTACATGGTATCTAATACAAAGACAGACCTAGACATCCCACTGGAAGGAGGTAGGCTTTGGAATTTCCTGAGAAAGAATTCAGGAGAATGATACTGAAGTGTATCCAAAGTCTCCAAAAAGGGATTGAGAAAAATAAGGAAGAAGTCAGGAAAGTGCTGTGGGAACAATCAAATAAGATAGATACAGCATTGGAAACAATTCAAAACCTGCTAAAAGAGGTTCAAATTATTAATAATAAAATATCAGAAATGGACAATACACTGAAAGGGCAAAGAAGTAGAATTGATGAGCTGGAAGCCAGAAGCAGCGAGCTGGAAGACAAATTTCTCAATACCGTTAAGGTAGAAGAGCAAGCAGAAAAAAAGTATAAGAAAATCTGAAGAAAGTCTAAGTTGGACAACATGAAGAGGAATAACAAGAATTATTGGCATTCTGGAACAGAAAGAATCACACAAGTCCACAGAGGAGATAGTTGAAAAGCTGCTGGAAGAAATTTTCCCTAACATCCTGAAAAATGAAGAAATACGCATTTAAGAAGCTCAACAAACCCCAGGAAGGATAGACCCCAAAATAAAATCACCAAGACATATCATAATCAAGCTCTCCAAAATCAAGGGAAAGGAGAGAATACTGAAAGCAGCTAGGGAAAAGAGAAGTGTTACTTACAAAGGCAAGCAAATCAGATTAAGCTCTGATCTCTCAGCAGAAAGCATGCAAGCAAGAAGGCAATGAGGAGACATATATAAAACCCTGAAAGAAAAAAAATAAAAACAAAAAATTGCCAACCAAGAATCATATACTTGGCAAAGCTGTCAGTTAAATATGACAGTGTAATAAAAACATTCCCAGATAAACAGAAGCTAACAGATGATGCCAAGGCCAATCCAGCACTTCAAAACATTCTAAAAGGTGTTCTTTGGACAGAGAACCAACAAGAACAGACAACCAGAGATTGACATACATGGAAGCACCACCTGGAACTCAATCATCAGATGAAAGAGTCCAGAACAGAACAAAACTATAAGAACGAATTCTGAGGATCTGAGAGGTCAGTTTATGATCAAAACAATTATAATGTAAAAAAAGATAAAAACATGGGAACAGAGATCCAGGTGGTGACGAGGTCAAGTAGACTGCAGGATAAAATAGACTGTTCTATATGGAGGAAAAAGTTAATAGAATATAAGATAATCTGAAAAAAAAAAAAAGAATACTTCACAACATACAAAGAAAATGTAACTTCAAGAACATGGAAACATTTAAAACTATGAATAAACTGTCAAGAAAGAATACAAAAAAACATGAACTCAGCAAAATAATTAGGAACAACAGTGTCTGTTCCCACCAACGTGACTGAAAAATGTCATAATGTCCACAAGCTGGGTAGAGTTGTCAGAAAGGTCTTGCCTTAATAGTGGGAAGAATTAACCCAAGACTAGCACTGTTTCACATCTAACAAATCCTAACAGAAATGCCCACATGTATGAAATATTTTCCATATAACTTACTGTATCGCAAAACAAAGCTTGTGAAGATTTATGAGTAAAAAATGTCAAGCTTCCAGCAAGGTAAAATTATAATATCTGGTATTTAATCAAAACTTATCAGACATGCACAGAAGTAGAAGTAGGCCCACAATAAAAGTAATCAGTTCTCAAACTCTCAACCAGCAATATAGGGAGATATTTGATTCTCTCCCATTCCTAATGTAGTTTCCATTAAAGAATTTATCAAGTCCTCACCTTATTTGGGGAAGCATGGAGACAATTCTCTGTGAGATTTTCATTACCACTTTAATGATATATACATATAAATTTCTGAGCATTTCCTGATATGAAAAAGCATATGTATAATATTTAACTTAGATAAACTACATACTAAAGATATTAAAGGAATCCTGGAGTGGAGCTGTAGGATAAGCACTGGACAGTTAACTGCTAGGTCAGAAGTTCAAACCCCACAAACACTCCTTGGTCGATTAATCAGTACTGATTTGATTACAAGATTATCTTTCATATCAATAGAAATCTGATATATTCATGAGACAATAGTTTCTGAAAGTACTAAATCAAGGCAGGAAAAATCTGATTTTTGATTGAACTATAGCTATTGTAACACTTAGCAAAAATTCTACCTTGAGCAAGTGAATGTCAATCAAATTGGTTAATGATTCAGTTGACTGAAGCCAGAACCAAATTAATCCTTTGCTAAGTAGTTTTCAAGATATTAGCAATTTCTTGTAAACTATGAAATAATTAATCTAGACACACATAAATTAGGAAATAAAATATATGTATAATGAATAACGTGTTTACTAAACCCAAAGAACCTTGGTGGTCTAACAATTCAGATGCTAACTAAAAGGCTGGAGGAGGTTCAAATCTACCCAGTAGCTGTGCAGTAGTAAGAGCTGGTAATTTACTACCATAAAGACTACAGTCTAGAAAACCCTATCAGGTAGTTAGTTATACCCTGTCACATGGAATCATTATGAGTCATAAGTTGACTTGAGAGCACTTAATAAGAACAACATAACTTGCTAGTTGCTGTTGAGTTGATTTGAACTCATGTGTAACAGAGTAGAAAAGCTCCCTAAGGTTTTCTTGACTGAAATTTTCATGGAAAGGAGCTCTAGTTATTTGACGACTCTAAAATGTCATAGATTATAAGACTGATCTTTATTTTACTTATTTCATGTCCTGATGTGGCACTGTAGGATAATCACTGGAGTGCAAGATTGGTTTGAACTACAGTGGACAGTGGTTCAAATCCACAAGTTGCTCTTCAGAAACCCTATGCAGGGTCTCTATGAATCAGAACAAACTTGACAGCACTAAGCAATAACAACAACACAAAGAAAAAAAAAATCTTAACAATCAAACTGTGACATTCCATCAATTATAACATGAATCACGAGTTCAGAGATGCTAAGCTTTAAAAACAAAAAAACAAAAAGAGAATAATTAATTGAATTTAAATTGCTGAAATACAGTAAGATTGCAAGGTATTACATGAGATAATAAATGTACAATGCTTAAAGTATGCAGGAAAAGTCAGAGCTCAATAATATTAACTAGAATGTAAAATTCTAGAAATTTATGCTATTTTTAAAATAAGTGAGAAACATAATACAAGCCATCAAAATGTTTTTATTGTTGTTCTGTATCATGTACTTTTAAAGATTTTCTTTAATACTAGGTATACTAATAAGATTATAATAATTTTTGGTTTGATCATTTAATTTCCTTTGTCCTTTCCAATATATTGCATTTGGTTTTTAAATTCTACTGTAGTGCTTTTAACTTAACAATAAAGGAAAGGAAGAAATGACTAAAATGAAAATATTCTCTAAAAAGGTTTGCAAATCAAATGTTTCTGGCTTAGTTTGATGTATGTTTGTTCATTTTGTTAAAACTTGCTTGGATGTTTAAATACATTATTGATGCTTTATCACGTGATTCTTGCTTGTCATTTACACTTCTAACCATCTATCATATTTGTCAAATACTTCAAGCTTCCATCATGGGGCATAATTCTGCTTTGATGATCACATGTATATTTTCTAACTGCATGCATTTCTGAAAATTGGCCAGCTTCTAAATAAAAGAACCACTCACTAAATATAATTTTGTGAAGTGTTTATTATTGTAGTTGTCTACTTTTATAAATCAAATTGGTTTTAACTTAGCATAACAGCATATTCTGAAAGACCTACCTACATTAAAATAAATTACTGATGTTTTACAAAACTCTTTGTAATAAATCAGATACCTAAATGTAATACTTTTAGAATTAGAAATAAAGTAAGATGGATTTTGGTTCCTTCAGATGACCAGTAAGAACAACCTTAGTATACAAAATTATTGCTACTTTTACAGTTGTTATTTCTACAGTTTTAATTTGTTTAGATCCATTTTTGCCACAGATCAATTCTTAATCATCTCTTTCTGCTTCTGGTTTTTATTTTCATATCTCCTCTCCTTTAAATAACGATCGAAAATATATAAATGTTTTAAGAAGATTATTAAAAAACAAATTCTAAAATATAACAGATGATCATAGTATAATATATGCTAATATGTTGTTGTTGTATGTGCCATTGAGTTGGTACCGACTCATAGTGACACTATGCACAAAAGAAGGAAACACTACTTTGTCCTGGGACACCCTCACAATTGTTGCCATGCTTGATCCCATTAATGCTGTCACTTTACTAATCCATCTCACTGGGGGTCTTCCTCTTTGTCTCTGACACTTCACCTTACCAAAAATGATATTCTTCTCTAGTGACTGGTCCCTCCTGACAACATGTCCAAAGTATGAGAGATGAAGTTTGGCCATCCTGGCCTCCAAGAAGCAGTCTGGCTGCATTTCTTCCAAAACAGATCTATTCGTTCTTTTGGTAGCCCATGGTACTTTCAATATTCTCCTCCAACACCATAACTCAAAAGCATCAATTCTTCTACGGTCTTCCTTATTCATTGTCCAGCTTTTGCATGCATATGAGGTTATTGAAAATACTATGGCTTGGGTCAGGTGCACCTTAGTCCTCAAGCTGACATCTTTGCTCTTCAACACTTGAAAAAGATCTTGTACAGCAGATTTGCCTAATACAATACATCATTTGATTTCTTGGCTGCTGCTTCCACGAGTGATGATAGTTGATCCAAGAAGAATGAACTTCTTGACAACTTCAATCTTTTCTCCATTGATAAGAATGTTGTTTATTGGTCCAGTGGTGAGGATTTTTGTTTTCTTTACATTGAGATGCAATCCATACCGAAGGCTGTGGTTTTGATATTCATCAGTAAGTATTTTAAGTTCTCTTCACTTTCAGCAAGCAAAGTTGTATCATCTGCTTATCACAGGTTGTTAATGAGTCTTCCTCCTATCCTGACATCACATTTTTCTTCATATAACTCAGGTTCTCAGATTATTTGCTCAGCATACAGGTTGAATAAGTATATTGAAAGAATATACTCCTGACGCACACCTTTCTTAATTTGAAACCATTCAGTGTTCCCATGTTCTGTTGGAACAACTGCCTCTTGGTGCATGTACAGATTCCTCATGAGCACAATTAAATGTTCAGGAATACTCATAATTTTCAATGTTGTCTATAGCTTGTCATAATCCACACAATTGAAAGCTTTTGCATTGTCAATAAAGCACAAGTAAACATCTTTTTGGTATTCTCTGCTTCCAGCCAAAGATCCACTGGACACCAGCAAGGATATCCTTCATTCCACGTCCTCGTCTGAATCTGGCTTGAACCTCTTGAAGTTCTCTGTCAATGTATGCTTGCAGCTGTTTCTGTGTTACCTTTAGTAAATCTTTATTCACCTGGGGTGTGTGTCTGTGTATATATATCGTGTTTTCGTTTTTCGTTGGTTCCAATTCATAATCACTCAGTATAGGACTCAGTACCACACCAGGACTTTCTCTTTCTCTTTTTCTCTCAGTCTCTCTTAGATCCTGTATAGTGTTTCTGAGAAGCGGCTGGTGAGCTTGAACTGCTGACCTTGCAATCCAGTGCATTAGCCCACAGAGAGAGAAAAAGTGAGTCCTGGTGTCCTGGTGTGGCACTGTGGGTTAATGTGCTGGACTGCAGAGCGTCTTTGAACTTCAAAGTCAGTGGTTCAAGCTTACCAGTTGCTCCTCAGAAGCTATGGATCAGAAATGACTCGATAGCACTTAACAGCAACAACAAAGCCAGTATAGCATTTACAAGGAGCAACTGATGGATTTAGACTGCTAACCTTATGGTTAGCAGTCCAATGCTTATTGGACAGCACCATACCAGGATTCCAGATACATATACTTCAATCCATCTTGCTAGGGGTCTACCTCTTTCTTGTTGACCCTTCACTTTGTCAACCATGATGTCCTTGTACAGGGACTGGTCCCTCCAGATAACATGTCGGAAATATGGGATGTGAAGTTTCATCATCCTGGCTTTTACGGGCACTCTAACTGTGTTTCTTCCAACCCAGACATGTTTGTTCTTCTGGCAGTCCATGGTACCTTCAATATTCTTTTCTAATACCACAATTCAAATGCATCATCAATTCTTCTGCAGTCTTTATTATTCATTGTCCAATTTTAATATGCTTATGAGGCAATTGAGAGGAGCTCTGGCAGCATAGTGGTTACGAATCGGGCTGCAAACCTCAGGGACAGCAGTTCAAAACTACCAGCTGTTCCACGGGAGAAAGATGAGGCTTTCTGCTCCCGTACAGATTTACAGACTTGGAAACCCTGTGCAGGGTCACTATGAGTCAGAACCAACTCCAAGGCACATAACAACAACAAAAACATTGAGGCAATTGAAACATATGGCGTGGGTGAAGGTGCACCTTAGCCCTCTAACTGATAACTTAAAAGAGGTCTTATACAGCAGATTTGCCTAATGCAATACTTCATTGCATTTCTTGGCAATTGCTTGCACGAGTGCTGATTGTGGATCCAAGCAAAATGAAGCATTTGACAATTTTAATCTTTTCATCATTTATCATGATTTTATTTAGTAACACAATTATGAGGATTTTGTGTATTCTTTACATTGAGGTGCAAATCATACTGAAGGCTATAGCCTTTGATCTTCATCTGTAAGTATTTTAAGTCCTCTTTGCTTTCAGAAAGCAAAGCTGTATTAGCTTCATATCTTCCTCAAATCTTGCTGCCATGTTCTTCTTCATATAATCCAGTTTCTATCATTTTGTCATAGTGTGGTACTATGGTGACTTTTGTGTTGCTGTAATACTGGAAGCTATGTTACTGGTATTTTAAATACCAGCAATGTCACACATTGTAGAAAGGTTTCTGGTGAGCTTCTAGACTAATACAGACTAGTCAGAAGTAGAGGTGGACTACTTCTGAATGTTCAACCACTGTGAACCTTATGAATAGCAGTGAAACATAATTAGATATATGGCCAGAAGATGAAAAAAATATAAATAGCACCAGAATACCGTCAGATACAGTGCCAGAAGATGAGTCCCTCTGATTGGAAGACACTCAAAATATGACAGGGGAAGAGCTTCCTTCTCAAAGCAGAGTTGATCGTGATGATGTGGAATAAAGCTTTTGGGACCTTCATTTTCTGACGGGACACAACTTAAAATGAGGAGAAATAGCTAAAGATCCAGTAATAATTAGAACATTGAAAATACAAAGTACTAATCTAGATAGTTGTCAAAATTGAAATGGAAAACATAAATATTGTTATCTTAGGCTTTAGTGTTCTGGTAGATGCTGTAGGATAAGCACTGGGTTGCAAGGTCGTCAGTTCATACTCACCAGTCACTCCTTGAAAACCCTATACAGGGAAGCTATGAGTAGGAACCAACTCTACAGCATCTTGGTTATTTTAAATAAGACAGTCATAATACTTACTATGCCAGGTCCTTTTCCTCCATGGAACAAAATCGTTAAGCCACTGAGAGAAATCAGTATGAATAAATAATCACTGTCATTGGAAGATGACTGAAAGAAATACTTTACAGGTGGGTGAGGGTAAGGGAAAAAAAAAAAGTTCTAGATTCAGAATTATTCTATACTAATCTTATTAGAAATTTCTTACTGATTAAGAGAGAAGGAGACTTTTCCACACAAGAATTTCAAAAAATAAAAGGAAGAGTGTGGTTATCAGAGAGAACAGGTAGGTTCACCGAGAAAACTCAACCTCAAGATTTTTATTTGTTTCCTCCTTACACTCCCTCCCTTTCCATCAAAGTTCAGAGCCACAAGTCCTGGTTCAGACAGAGAACAATAGCATCACGTGTTTCCCACCACTAAGCTACTACTTTATTGAAATAAATGACTTACTTTATATTATAAGTAGTCTGGTGTGGCATCGTAGAAAAAGTACTGAACTGCTAACCTCCAGTTTGGGGATTCAAAACCACCAGTTGCTGCTCAGAAACCCTGTACAGGGTCACTATAAGTTGGAATCAATTCAATATCACTTAACAACCACATACTGTAAGAAATAAGAAAAAGAATAGCAAATCAAACCCAAAGCAATTGGTGGTGGTTATGTGCCGTGGAGTCAGAACCGACTCATAGCGACCCTATACAGAGTTTCCAAGGCTGTAAATATTTACGGGAGCAGAAAACCTTATCTTTTTCCCACGGAACAGCTGGTAGTTTTGAACTACTGACCTTGCGGTTCGCAGCTGGATTTGTAACCACTACACTAGCAGAGCTCCTTAAGCAATTAGAGGGAATAAAACAATGATTGGCATAGAATATTTCTGAATCTAGGGTTTCTTTGTTTTGTTGTTGTTCAATATAGTTGTATGTGTCCCTTTATAATCCAACCCTCACAATGTAACTTGCCCCAGAGTCTGTATATTACTAGCCAGCCATAGATATCCTTTTCATTACCATAGACTAGTTTACATTTTCTAGAATTTTTGTGAATTAATTCACATGCAAATACTTTTTGTTTCTTGGTCTGACAATTCCACGTAGTTATTTTGAGACTCATCACTTTATTTACAGTTGTAGCAATTAGGTCTTTGATTCATTTCTTGTGCAAAGTTAAATTAAAGAGTACAAATTAATCCTTTTGGTTGTAAATATCCAGATGTCCTAGCATTGATTTTTGTTGGTCATAAATGTACCGTCTATGTCTGAGCTCTTAATTCAAGACAAAGACTATTCTCAGTAGAAAAGAATTCCGAATTCAGACCTAGTCCGTACATTTATGATCAACAAGAAAACAAGTACTAAGAGATCATAAAACAAAAAGGTCAAGTATTTGCAGAAATGACTTCATAAAATAAATATTTTTATTTAAGAATAAGAAGGCATTGTCTGGATGACATCCATCCTCTTCATTTATTGACTAAATGAGTTAGTTCATTGGTCAGATTTCTACTTTGCGTCCTACAACTAAGAGGAATATCTAGATGGTTCAAATGGTTAAAGTGATAGCCTACTGACTGGAATGTCAAGCTCACCCGAGTTCCCTTGGAATAAAGGTCTAGAGATTTACTTCTGAGAAATCAACCATTGAAAACTATGGAGAACAGTTTTACTAAGACAGTCATGGAATCAGAATGGGCTTGGGCTATTGGTTTGCTGAGTTATACCAATAAGAATAAAATCCAGAAATGTTATTCTTCCACCTGGCAAAAATAGAAGTACAATTTCATTATATTACTTGAGGGCTAAATCACATGGTTCACTTCATGTCAACTTATTTTTTTAATAAGAAGAGACATTCTACATTGAAATAAAAAGGCTTCCAAGATTCTGGACATTGGGGACCCATTTTTCACATTCTAATGACTAGTTCTTTGGCTGACCCATAAGTGTCAAAGCAAAAGAAAGCCAGTTTATCTAACCTATAGAGAAGTAATTGAAGGGTCTTCTTTTTGGAAGAACTAGAAAGACTGTGGCCTCATAATCAGTTATAGAAATAAGTTTAGTTGTTTTTTATAGATTTTTTGTGGTAGCTACAGATTTTCCTTTCTCTCCTTTATTATTTCTTATCATATAAAATCTATTTTGAAGGTTGGCTTTCTAATTTACTTGTAGGATACCAAGTAGAAATCTGACCAATGAACTAACTAAATGAATGAATAAATGAGGAGGATGAATGTCATCCAGACAATACCTTCTTATTCTTTTTTTCATGTTGACATCTTTGCTTTTAAGTTTGTTTGTTTTTTTAATTTAAGGTTTTTATTGTGGATTGAGTGAAAGTTTACAGGGCACATCATCAGTTTCACATTCAACAATTCATATAACTTGTTTCATTA
>NW_006408540.1:5802047-5806908 GCF_000296735.1 Chrysochloris asiatica
CTTGTTTCTTATTTAGA
This sequence comes from Chrysochloris asiatica, assembly GCF_000296735.1. Taxonomy (NCBI): domain Eukaryota; kingdom Metazoa; phylum Chordata; class Mammalia; order Afrosoricida; family Chrysochloridae; genus Chrysochloris; species Chrysochloris asiatica. The sequence continues at coordinate 5,802,065 of NW_006408540.1, forward strand.
TAGTTTTGTGCACTATCCAAAACTGGGAATTAAAGACTAAAGAAGAAAAAAAGTGCTTCAAGTCAGAATCATTTTCAAATTCAAGTTAGTTCCAATGGCTGGGAGTGGCACATGTATTAAGGCATAGGAGGGATGGTTGTTTTGAACATATAACATAACCACAATATGCCAGGCTTTAAAGTCATATTTGGGAGAAGTACATTCAGATGAGTATAGTTTCTCTCCTGCAAAAGTCAGTGAGGTTTTAAAGTACTGTTTCAGTGAAGCCACATATGGCATTTATGGGCAACCACAGGAAACTATGACAGGCATATTGTGAAAACTGGACAAGAGCCACAACTCCTGCATCTTCACAGGTGTGTGAAACAGCAAATCTATAAATGAGAAAACTGGAACAACGACTTACATTTAATGGAGATTCCATGCCTCAGGGACTCGAAAGTGACTGCCTGCAATTTGATTTCTTTATCAGGCAGATGCTGTTGAATGGGGTTGGTACAGTTGTCTCTCCCCACCCTCTTTTGGGATCAGATTTCAAAATTGTACCTGTTCCTTTTAGTGGATGTCTGTAGGTCTGGAAAGGTGACATGCTGGTATGGCACATCAAGAGATATACTTAGACCAAATAAGTTGAAGAGAGACACGTTAGCCAAAATGCAGAGAAAGAGGAAGATGGGAGACCCAGGGAGTTTTAAAAACAGTGGAAGTTGACATGTCACATAAATAGGTGTCATTATGTATGAATAAATATTCATTATGCATACATTATGTATAAATAAATAAATGATGAACTGTCTGCCATAGATTAATATAAGAACAGGTATATCCTTACCAGAATTGATAATATAATTCTTGAAAATGTTCTGTCTAAAAGTTTATTAAAGGTAAATTGATAGCATAGTGATAAAAAGACTACTCTTGGGAGCCAGTGTTACATACATTCTGTGATGGGCTATAATCATTCTGAGGTTTTGTCACACCTTATAGAAATGGAACTAACGCTATGAAGGAAAAATGTTCACCATCAACAGTGTTCATTATAGGTGATGCTCACAGAAGAGCTAAAGCCTAAACTTCGGACTAAACACACAGGACAACTGTTCAAGAGCATGGCAGTCTTGCATGACACTGCACAATCTGCTCTTATAGTTGACACTCTGCAAAAACTGTGCTTTGAGGTGTTAAATCATCCTCCCCATATTCCTGAATTTACTCCATCAGATTTCAACCTATCCGGTCCCCTGAACACAGCGCTTCAAGGATGAAGATACACCTCTGATGAAGAAGTGAGGGCAACGGTGTCTTTGTGGTTTGTAGCTCAGCCTAAACCATTTTAAAATAAGGGACTATGAAAGCTTGTTGAGAGATGGACAAAGTGTATTGAAAAGCAATGAGATAACATCCCAAAATGATGCATTTGTCTTTTCTGATAGTTGATGAAAATAAAATCTATAGTCAGAGTGTGGATAATTCTTGACTCACCTATGATTAATCTCATTATGTAGCTACTTCTAGTTGCTTAATGCAAACTAAGTGTTTAATAATATATATTTGTACTTAAGCTTATGGTGTTTAGCTATTTGCAACTATTATTTTTTTCTGCTTTATAAAATTTTGAGTTAATAGAACTTTACAAAGCAGAATTAAAGCAATTAAACTAGGGAATGTAATGAATAGTTGCAATCAAATTCCTGATATTCACAGATAAAAAATATGGCCACTTTTTTTGACAACCCTGAATCAAGAAATATTCCAGTTCCAAGGTGCCCTTCATTGCCCTGGACATTGACCCCAAAATTACAGTACTCTTCATCTATTTAAAATTAAATATTTCTGTAGTAGTAAGATGTAATTCCAGATACCTTTCATTACACAGTCACAGGAAATTTAATCCCCATTAAATTGAGTTGCCACTTCACTTGTGATGGTTCTTTGAATCATATTTACTCAAGGAGGAAGGCAAAGTTTTTCTAAGGGCAAGTATCTTCATGTTAATTAAACTTAAATTGCAGAATTAGAATCTCTGAGAAACTAGAATCATGTAGAAGAAGGTCACCAGTGTATTTAATGTTTGTTCAGAGCCAGATTAGTCAGAGTTTTGGCTTTAACCAAATATTACCCGACAGGAACTGTACTGTTGAACTATTACCCAATATCCAGTAAAGTGAGTGAATAATCAACCAAATCCATGAAGAGAAATGGCATATTGATTAAGTAGTTTGACAATCTTTCTTTAGACTACACTTGAACAGACATCCTGAAAATCAATGACAAACAGAGAATAAAATAAAGGAAATCTTTATAGTGTTTCTCCATTGATTCTAAAGAGGCTTGGAAACAAAGCCATCAGAAAAAGCCCCAACTGGGTGATTTTATAAGCACAGGACTACTAACCACAAGATCTACTGTATAAACCCAGCTGCCATTCCTCAGAAAACGTATACAGTATCATTATAAACCAACTCAAAGACATTTAACAAGAACAACAACAATTACAGGAGAAGATTAAAAGGCAAGCAAAGACTTTTTAAAAAGATGAAAATTATTATCTGATATTTAAACACGATTAAATAAATGTATGTTTTTAGCTAATAAACTTTTCTTTGCAAATGGCATTCTAGCATTTTTCCAAGACAGTACAATTTAATACTATGCACAAAATATATTTGTTTTTATAAACTCGTGCTAACATACATGCATGCATATATATATGTATGTTCAAATTCATCAACCACTCATTGGAAACATTTTGCAGGGTTGCTATAAGTGGGAACTGACTCTACAGCACGTAACAACAACAATAGCATATAATATCAGCCTATTTATTATATTTTCTCTACTCACAGGAAATTAGCATTTTAAGGACAGATATTTACATACATAAAGGAGCCTAGTAGTGCTGTGCCTTATAAGCATTGGGCTGATAACTGAAAGTTTGGCTATTCAAACTCACCATCCCATAAGCTAAAGGAGGATGAGGCTATCTGTAAATATTTCAAGTATTAGAAACCATATATATATACATAAGGAGCTCTGGTGCGTAGTGGTTACCAATTGGGCTGCAAACCTTAAGGTCAGCAGTTTGAAACTACCAGCCGCTACAAGGGAGAAAGATGAGTCTTTCTGCTCCCATAAAGATTTACAGCCTCAGAAACCCTGTACAGGGTCGCTATGGGTCGGAACCGACTCGATGGCACTTAGAAACAACAACAATACATATACATACATATATGTGTGTGTATACACAAATATGGAGTCCTGCTGTGGTGCTGTAGGATGAGCACCCAATGCAAGAACCATTCCTCAGAAACCCTATATGGGGTCACTACTAGTTGGAACTGACTCTTGGGCACTTAGCAACAACAACAAACACAAATATACACATGCAAGTGAGAGGGCTTCAAAAAGTTAATGGGAAAATTTCATTATTTTAAATTCTATTTTCCATGAACTTTTGAAATATTTATCTAAAATAATGACACTAATATATATGTATTAGAACTTAAAGTCAAGCACTTGGTCTGGGAGGAAACTCTAATTTCCTTTTGAGTCTTGACATGAATTCTGCTTCCATTTGAGTTCTTTCTGACCATTGACTTGTATTGTATTAAAGTTTTGCCCTCAGGCAGAGTATACTTAAAAGCAGACTACAAATGCCCTACCATCCTTGGGAGGGGCTTGCCTGGACATGCTCTTATTGGGGCACCAGGGTCCATTGGTCATGAGCTATAGCCTGATCAAGCTCGTTTAAGGGGCCCAGAACCAATCCTGTAAACTGATTTAATCTGTGATAGTGCACAAATCCCTTTCCTGGCCCCTTTCCCTCTTCTATTGTCCTGCCTGTAACAGCGATAAAGTGATCTTCCACCAATCTCATTTTTGGGAGGAATTTGCTTTGTTTTTTGTGTTCTATAATTAGCAACATGGTAATGAATACTTTTAACACCATTATGGACTCATGCCTATGGTCTTTCTCATCTGGATGATTTTTTTGTCTTGCTTTTGTCCTTTTTAAGAACTAATAAAGGAATCCCTATAAAATATATTTCATTTTGGGTCATTTTTCCTTCTAGAATACATATGTTGTATTTAGATCTGTCTGTCGTGCTATGGTAGATTGAGTTGCTGTGATTCTGAGGGCTATGCCACCGGTATTTTAAATAACCGGCAGGGTCATCCATGGTGGACAGGTTTCAGATGAGCTTCCAGAAAAAGACAGACTAGGAAAAAAGAGTGACAAATTACTTCCAAATTGCTAGTCACTGAAAACTCTATGAATAGCAGAGAAACATTGTCAGATACAGGACCAGAAGGTGGGAAGGCACTTAGAATGTGACTGGGAGAAAAACATGCCTCCTCAAAGTAGAGTTGACCAGGATGATGTCAATAGAGAAGCTCGGGGGAGGAAAGTGCACAGAACCTTCATTTGCTGATGGGCCACAACTCAAAATGAAGAGAAACAGTTGTAAACATCCATTGAAAATCAGAAAATGGAATGTACGAAGTATGAATCTGGAAAAATTGGAAGTTGTCAAAAATGAAATGGAACACATCAACATCGATATCTTAGGCATTAGTGAGCTAAAATGGACTGGTATTTGCCATTTTGAATCTGACAACCACAATGTTTACTATGCGGGGAATGACAAATTGAAAAGGAATGATGTTGCCTTCATTGTCAAAAAGAACATATCCAGATCAGTCATGAGGTATAATGCCATAAGTGATAGGATAATATCCATGCACCTACAGGGAAGCCCAGTTAATACCACTTTTATTCAAATTTATACACCAACCACTAAAGCCAGTGAAGATGAAATAGAAGAATTCTACCAACTTCTTCA
>NW_006408540.1:5807988-5814796 GCF_000296735.1 Chrysochloris asiatica
CCAAAGAGAGGTGACCCAACAGAATGCGGAAATCATCGGACAATCTCTTTGATATCTCAAGCGAGCAAAGTTTTGCTAAAGGTAATACAGAAACGGCCATAATCATACATTGACAGAGAACTTCCAGAGGTTCAAGCTGGATTCAGAAGAGGTTGTGGAACGAGAAATATCATTGCTAATGTCCGGTGGATCTTGGCTGAAAACAGAGAATATCAGAAAGATGTGTACTTGTGCTTTATTGACTACGCAAGGGTTTTCAATTGTGTGGATCATGACAAGCTATGGACAACATTGAGAAGTATGTGTATTCCAGAACACTTTCTTGTACTTCTCAGAAATCTGCACCTGGACCAAGAAGCAGTTGTTCGAACAGAAGATGGGAACACTGAATGTTTTAAAATTGGCAAAGGTGTGCGACAAAGTTGTGTTCTTTCACCATTCTCATTCAACCTGTATGCTGAGCAAATAATACGAGAAGCTGGGTTCTATGAAGAAAAACATGGCTCCAGGATTGGAGGAAGACTCATTAACAATCTGCAATATGCAGATGATACAACCTTGCTTGCTGAAAGTGAAGAGGACTTGAAGCATTTACTGATGAAGATCAAATAGCACAGCCTTCAGTATGGGTTGCATCTCAATGTCAGGAAAACAAAAATCCTCACCTCTGGACCAATAAACAACATTCTTTTCAACAGAGAAAAGATTGAAGTTGTCAAGGACTTCATTCTTCTTGGATCAACTATCAACACTCAAGGAAGCAGTAGTCAAGAGATCAGACAACATATTGCACTGGGCAAATCTGCTGCACAGGAACTTTTTAAAATGTTGAAGAGCACAGATGTCAGCTTGAGGACTAAGGTGCACCTTACCCAAGCCATGGTATTTTCAATAACCTCATATGGATGTGAAAGTTGGACAGTGAATAAGGAATATTGTAGAAGAATTGATTCCTTTGAGTTGTGGTGTTGGAGGAGAATACTAAAGGTGCCATGGACTGCCAAAAGAACCAATAGATCTGTTTTGGAAGAGGTGCAGCCAGGGTGCTCCTTGGAGGCCAAGATGACTAAGCTTCGTCTTTCATACTTTGGCCATATTGTCAGGAGGGAATAGTCGCTGGAGAAGGATGTCATGCTGGGTAAGATGGAGGGTCAGAGTAAAAGAGGAAGACCACCAATGAGATGGATCGGCCAGGAGGCATCATTGATGGTATCAAGTGTGCCAGTGGTAGTGAGGTTGGCCCAGGATCGGACATTTTTTCGTTCTGTTGTGCATGGGGTTGCTGTGAGTCGGTTCTGACTCAATGGCACTGACAACAACAACAACAACATTTAGATCTAGGTATTTATGGTATGATACCTTTCACACCATGAACATCTAGATCTAAATGCAACATATATGTTCTAGAAGAAAATACATAGCACATATAGGATAAACACTGTATTGTTAACTGGAAGGTCTGGAGTTCAATGCCACCTGCCATACCTACAGAGAAAGATGAGGCTTTCTGTTCTGGGAAAGATTTATAATATCAGAAACTTTATGGACAGTTTCTCTAAGTCAGAACTGACTTGAAAGCAGTGAGTTTGGATATTTGTGCAGTATTTTAGATAAATTTAAATATCATCATAGCTATTACAAGAGAGATTCAAATCCCAAAGATAGATGAAGAAACTTCAAAAAGTTCCTGAAAAAATGAAATCAAAAGATTATGGACTTTTTCAGGTAGCTTTTTTAAGCACTCTATATACTCAAGCAAGGAACTCTGGTAATGTAGCGGGCTACTGGTTAGGCTGTTAAATGCAAGGTGAGCAGTTCAAATCTGTGAGTCGTTACAGAGGAGAAAGGTGAGACTTTCTGCTCCTACAAATATTTACAGTCTCAAAAACACATTTTGTTGTTGCTTAGTGCCATCAAGTGAGTTCTTACTCATAGCAACCCTGTACAGGGTTTCCAAGGAGTGGCTGGTGGGTCTGAACCACCAACCTTGTGGTTAGAAGTCCAATGCTGATACTGCAGTACCACACCAAGACTCCAAGAACAAACCATTTAGGGATATTGTTGTTAAGTGTCATTGAGCGGGTTCTGACTATTGTTGTTAGGTGCCATCAAGTCAGTACTGACTCATCGTGACCCTATGTACAACAAAACGAAACACTGCCCATTCCTGGGCCAACCTCACAATTGTTGCCATGCTTGAGCCCACTGTTGCTGCCACTTTGTCAACGCATCTCGCTGGGGGTCTTCCTCTTTTTCTCTGACCCTCCACTTAACCAAATATGATATCCTTCTCCAGTGACTGGTTCCTCTTAACAATATGTCTGCAGTATGAGAGATGAAGTTTGGCCATCCTGGAATCCAAGAAGCACTCTGGCTGCATTTCTTCCAACACAGATCTGTTGGTTCCTTTGGCAACCTAAGGAACTTTCAATATTCTCCTCCAACACCATAACTCAAAAGCATCAATTTTTCTAGGGTTTTTTCTTATTCATTGTCCAGCTTTCACATGCATATGACTCTTAATGGCCCTATATATGGCTTCCAAGGAGTTGCTGATGGGTTTGAACCACCAACCTCTCTGTTAGCAGACAAGTGCTTATCCTACAGTGCCACACTAGAACCCCCGGAAACCCTATACAGAGTGACTATGAGTCGGAACCAACTCAACAGCACAATTCCACCAATATAAATAATGATGATACATAATAAGCATGGCACACATAGATGCTAACATGTAAGGGTTGTATGTTATTTGCATAAATGTATGTACATTATTTGCATGAAATGCATGCATGTTATTGGCATAAAAATAAGTATATGTGCAGTTTCTGCACTATGAATGAAATCCATTCCTAACTGTATGCTCAAGAATTTGTAAGTCAGTCAGACCATATACATATCTTTCTTATTGGCATTACGTTAGTACAAGAAAATGCTCTAAGACTTTTCAATGATTTAAAAGCTGAACATTCAGCAAGAAAAGATGAATGTGGTGATGAATTAGTTGTGACCAGGAGTGGTTTCAATCATTTCACAGTAAGAGCAAATTTGCATAAGAATAAAATGGATTTTGTGCTGAAACAACACTGCACTGCATTAAGATAACAGCACCCTGTTTTCATGAGTTTGCCAATAACCCAGTCTTATAAATCAAGCTCCTAAATGGGGTCTCTACAACTCATCTTCGTCTTGCATTCCAAGTCTTTGATCACTACCTTTTTCCATTCTGATTACTGAAAGACTCCCCCCAAATTATAAAAAGTCAGGCCTATTCCTTTTGCTTTGTCAATGATGATAGAATAGGTTTGAGTTGGTTAAAACTTTTGCTTAAATGGCAAATCTGTACGTTAGACATTCATAACTCTTGGACTATCTATAAATGTTGTTGTAATTATTAGGTATTATAAAGCTGGTTTCGATTCATATGCACAACAGAACTCTACTTGGATCTGAGTCATCTCATAATCATATGTTTGAACCCATTGTTGCAGCCACAATATCAGTACATATCTTAAGGGTCATCCTATTTTCTGCTGACTCTCTACTCAGAATAATATCCTTCTCCAGGGACTAGTCCCTCTTGATAACGTGTCCAAAATATGTGAAAGAAGTCTTATCATTCTCCTTAGAAGAAGTATTCTAACTGTACTTCTTCCAAGATAGATTTGTTCATTCTTTTGGCAGTTCAAGGTACATTCAATATTCTTTGCCAGTATCATAAGCCAAAGGCATCAATTATTTTTCAGTATTCCTTATTCATTGCCTAGCTTCCCTGGGCATATGAGGTGATTGAATATACCATGACTTGAATCAGACACACCTTAATCTGAAAGTGATGTCTTTGCTTTTAACACTTTAAAGAGCTAATTTAGAGTTCTGGTGTGGTGTTACAAGATGGACTGCTATACTGGACTACTAATTGCAAGATTTGTGGATCAAACCCACCAATCACTCCTCAGAAACCTGATATAGGGTCACTATGAGTCAAAACCAACTCAATGGCACTTAACAACAACAACTCATTTATAGCAGATGTGTCCAATGCACTATATTGTTTGATATCTTGACTACTGTTTCCATGTTAAAAATAGATATATTGTTAAGCACCATAGAGTAGGTTCTGACCCATAAGAACCCTGTATCAGGTTTCCAAGGAACGGCTGGTGGGCTTGAACCACCAATATTGCAATTCAAACTGATCTTGAAGTCCAGTGCATTATCCTGAAGTGGCACACCAGGATCCAAGTAAAACGAAATTCTTGACAATTTCAATCTTTTCTCCATTTATCATGATTTTGTTTATTGGTCCACTTTTGAGGAATTTTGTATTTCTAAACATATTATGTATATATATATACATTTTGGATACTGTTGACATTTTCACAATATTTAGTATTACTATCCATGAGCATAATGTATACTTCAATTTCTGTAAATCTCTAATACTCTTTGGTTATATTATATTCTTAAATATTTAATCTTTTGGGTGGTTATTGTGAATGGTATTGTTTTACTAATTTCCTTTTCAGAACTGTCTTTATTAGTATATAGGAATCCAACTGATTTTGTATATTGATCTTGTACTGAATCTTTGCTGAATCTTTCAATAAGTTTCAAAGTTTTTCTGGCTGAGTCTTTGGGATTTTGTATGTATTCTTGTTAAGCGCTGTTGAGTCAATTCTGACCCATAGCAACCCTGCATAGGGTTTCCAAGGAGCATCTGGTGAGCTTGAACCATCTACCTTGCAGTTCAAATGACTTTGCAGTCTTAGGCATTAGGCCACAGATCCACACCAGGATCATATCATCTGCAAATAAAGAGAGTTTACCTTCTTTTTTTTTTTTTTTACCAATTTGGATATCTTTAATTTTCCTTTTTGCCTTATAGCTTTGGCTAAGTCTCCCAACACAATATTGCATAGGAGTGGTGATAAAAGACATCCTTGTCTGGTTCCTGTTCACAAATGGAATGCTTTCCATTTCTGTACACTGAGAAAGAACAGTGTTGACTATTGGATTTGTATATATGCTCTTAATTATGTTGAGGAATTTCCCTTTAATTCCTACTTTGCCGAGTGTTGTTATCAGGAACAGATGTTGGATTCTGTCAATTTCCTTTTCTGTAATAATCAATATGACCATGTGTTTCTTTTCCTTCGTGTCATTTGTATAGTGGATTACATTGATTAGTGCTCTAATATTTAGTCATCCTTGCATCCCTGGTATGAGTCCCACTTGGTCATGATGGTTTTTTTTTTTGTTTTTTGTTTTAAATATGTTATTGAATTCTATTGGCTAGGATTTTGTTGAGAGTTTTTGCATCTGTGTTCATGAGGAATATTGGTCTATAATTTTCTTTTTTAAATTTTATTCCTTTGCTTGGTTATAAAATTTATAATTTTATTCCTTTGCTTGGTTTTGGTTTGAGGTTTATGCTTGATTCATAAAATGTATTCAGGAGTTTTCCATCCTTTTCTGTGTTCTGGAATGGTGTTGTTGTTGTTGTTGTTAGGTGCCATCAAGTTGGTACTGACTCATAGCGACCCTATGTACAACAGAATGAAACACTGCCTAATCCTGGGCCAACCTCACCATTGTTGCCACACTTGAACCCATTGATGCTGCCACTTTGCCAATCCATCTCTCTGGGGATCTTCTTCTCTGACTGTCCACCTTACCAAACATGATGTCCTTCCCCAGCGATTGGTCCCTCAGGACAATGTGTCTGAACTATGAGAGATGAAGTTTGGTCATCCTGGCCTCCAAGAAGCACTCTGGCTGCACTTCTTCCAACTTTTGGTACTTTTGGCAGCCCATGGCACTTTCAATATTCTCCTCCAACACCACAACTCAAAAGCATCAATACTTCTATGGCCGTCCTTATTCACTGTCCAGCTTTCACATGCTTATGAGGTTGTTGAAAATATCATGGCTTGGGTCAGGTGCACCTTAGTCTTCAAGCTGACATCTTTGCTCTTCAGTATTTTTAAAAGGTCTTATGCAGCAGATTTTTCTAATGCAATACATTGTTAGATTTTTTTCACTGCTGCTTCAATGAGTGTTGAAAGTTGACAACTTCAATCTTTTCTCCATTGATAAGAATGTTATTTATTGGTCCAGTGGTGAGGATTTTTGTTTTCTTTACATTGAGATGCAATCTATACCGAAGACTATGCTCTTTTATCTTCATCGGTAAATATTTTAAGTCTTTTTCACTTTCAGCAAGCAAGGTTGTATCATATGCACATCACAGATTGTTAATGAGTCTTCCTCCAATCCTGATGCCATGTTTTCCTTCATATAATTCAACTTCTTGGGTTATTTGCTCAGCATACAGGTTGATAAGTATGGTGAAAGAATACAACCCTGTTGCACACCTTTCTTAATTTTCAAACATTCAGTGTTCCCATGTTCTGTTCAATCAAGTACCTCTTGATCCGTGTACAGATTCCTCATGAGTACAATTAAGTGTTCAGGGATACTCATACTTTGCAATGTTGTTCATAGCTTGTCATGATCCACAAAATTGAAAGCTTTTGTAAGGTCAATAAAGCACAGGTAAACATCTTTCTGGTATTCTTCTATTTCAGCCAAGATCCATCGGGCATCAGCAATGATATGCCTAGTTCCACATCCTCTTCTGAATCCAGCTTGAACCACTGGCAGTTCTCTGTCAATGTATGCTTGCAGCTGTTTTTGTATTACCTTTAGTAAAACTTTACTCGTCAGATGATTTCTGCATTCCATTGGGTCACCTCTCTTTGGAATGGACACAAATACGCATCTCTTCCAATCAGTTAGCCAGATA
>NW_006408540.1:5816191-5818342 GCF_000296735.1 Chrysochloris asiatica
TTTTTGTATTCTCTATGTTGAGGTGTAGTCTATGTTGAAGTCTTTGATTTCATCAGGAAGTGCTTCATATCCTCTTTGCTTTCAGCAAACAAGGTTGTGTCATCTTCAAATGAGAGGTTATTAATGAGTCATCCTCCAGTCCTGATGTTCATTTGTCTTCATATAATCCAGTTTTTTGAACTATGTGCTCAATATACAGACTGAATAAATATGGTGAAAGATAAAAGACCAATTCACATCCTTCCTGATTTTCAAGCCCACAGAAGCACTTGTTCTTTTGTAAAGATGGCTTCTTGGTCTATGTGCAAGTTCCATGTAACCATATTTAAGTGTTCTGGAATTCCCATTTCTCACAATTTTATCTATAATTTGCTATGATCTACATAGTCAGACACCTTTTTGAGGCAATAAAGTACAGGTAAATATGTTTCTGTTATTCTCTGCTTTAAGCCAAGTTCTATCTGACATTAGCAATGATATTACTAGTTTCATAGTCTCTTTTGAATCTGACCTGAATTTATGACAGTTCTTTGTTGATGAATTTAAAATTTTTGAATTACTTTCTGCAAAATTTTACTTGTATATGATACTAATGATATGATTTGTTAATTTATAACCTTCTTTGAAATGGACACAAATAAGGATGTGTTCCATTTGGCTGGCCACTTCCAAATGTCTTGACATAGATAAGTGAACTTCTCCAGCTTTGCATCCCTTTGTTGAAATGTCTCAGTTGATATTCTATCAAGTCCTGAAAACTTGTTTTTCACCAATGTTTTCAGTGTAGCTTGGACTTCTTTTTCAATATTAATTCTTGGTCATATGATACCTTCTAAAATTGTTGAACATTTAACAAAAGTTTTTGGTGCAGTAATTGCATTCCTTTCATCTTCTTTGGATGTTTCCTGCATCATTCAATATTTTTCCTATAAAATCATTCAATATTACCTCTCATAGTTTGAATTTTTCTTTCAGAATTAGAAATAATGAGCATATTTCCATTTTTAATTTTCTAACTCCAGTTCTTTGCATATGTCATTAAAATTCTTTGTCTTCTTGATCAGGCATTGAAATTTTCTGTTCAGTTTTTAATATATATTTTTTTCCATTTCTTCCATTTGTTTTAAATATTTCACATTCAAGACAAAGTTTTGGAGTCTCTTCTGCCATCATTTTTGTCTTACCTTTCTTTCCTGTCTGTTTCTTTCCTGACTTTTTGCTTTCTTCATGCATGATGCCCTTTATATCATCCCAATCTGTTGATGATATGATCTCTAAATTCAGGTGAGATATACTCAAGGTCATAATTTTGACTTGTATGTAGTTTTTGAGCCACTGAGTTGGTTCTATCTCCCAGTGATCCTGTATAGGGTTTTCAAGGAGCAGTTAGTGGATTTTAAATGCTCACCTTGAGGCTTGCAGTCCAGTGCTTATCCTCTTGTCATACCAGAACTCCTTGGCTCATGTGGACTTTTTTTAACTTTTCTTCCACTTCAACTTGAACTTGTATACAAGCCACTGATGGTTTGTTGAACAGTCCAACCCTTGCATTGTTTAGACTGATGATACTGAGAGTCTCCATCACCTGTTACCACATATGAAGAAAATTTGATCCTTAGCCATTCCATTCAATAAAACCCACATGTATAGTCGTCATTTATGTTGTTGAAAAAAGTATTCTAATTAAATCAGTCACTAGTCTTGAAAACATTTATCATGCCATCTCTGACATCATTTATATCTCATGTTCTTATTGTGTGGAGTCATAAGATAAGCACTTAACTTTAAGGTCAGTTTGAACCTCAAGGCTGGCAGTTAAAACTCAGCAGCTGTTCCTCAGAAACCCTATATGGGTTCACTATGAGTCAGAACTGACTCTAAGGCACTTAACAACAATAATAACAATCTTTCTCCAGGACTCCTGGTATAGCACCGTAGGATAAGCACAGGACTGCTTAGCCATAAGGTTAGTGGTTCAAACCCACCAGCTGCCCCTAGGAAATCCTATATAGGATTGCTATGAGTCAGAACAGACTTGACATCAACAATCCCTATCTGTTTTCAACTTTCAAATTCTAATCACCAGTAATTATTAAAGCATCTTGACTGTATGTTTGATCAATTTCATATTGCAAAAGTTGGTAAAAATCT
>NW_006408540.1:5818627-5821618 GCF_000296735.1 Chrysochloris asiatica
TCCATTTCAGCTCATTAATGCCTAGTATATTCATTTTTATGCATTCCATTTCATTTTTGTTGGCTTTCCAGTTTCCTAGATGCATACTTTGTACTTTTGAGTAAGGCTGCTACTCTCACAGTCAGCAGTTCGAAACTGCCAGCTGTTCCACTGGAGAACAACGAGGCTTTCTGATCCTGTAAAGTTTTCCAGCTTCGGAAACCCTATACAGGCTTGCTATGAGTCGGAATCGACTCCACGGCACATAACCACCACCAACGACCATCTTCTGATTAGTAATGGATGTTTGCAGCTGTATCTTCTTATTTTGAGTCATTCCTATATAGAGAGATAGAGAGCTCAAGAGGGAAGGCCAGCTCTGATAGCATACTCATTACCAGCTGGGTTGCTAACCTCAAGGTCAGTAGTTAGAAACTACCAGTTGTTCTGTAGGAGAAAAGTGAGGCTTCCTCTTCTTGTAATGTTACAGCTTCTGAAACCCTATGCAGAGTCACCATGAGTTGGAGCCGACTCCACAGCACACCATCATATACTATATATATATAGTGCATGTATTTACACCCTCGGAAACCCTGTACGGGGTCGCTATGGGTCGGAACCGACTCGAAGGCACTTAACAACAACAACAACAACATATATATATACACACATATACATATACACACATATATATATTGTTGTTGTCAAGTTCATTCTGACCCATAGCGACCCTGCAGAGGGTTTCCAAGGATCAACTGGTGAGCTTGAACCGCCGACCTTACGGTTCAAACAGACTTTGCAGTCCACTGCATTCATTAGCCCACAGCGCGACACCGGGACTATAAATACGGAAATCCGCTCCTCTCTCCGGATCGCTATGGGTCAGAACAGACTCAATGGCACTGAACAACAACAATGCATAAATTCTACTGTCTCTATTTAAAATTTTCATTATAAATATTACAAGACCAATGCAGACTAAAGTATTTCAGACAATAGATCTGTAAGAGAAAAAAGTTATATGAATAATACTTCTTTTATCTCTTTTCATTTCACTACTCAAAGCCATATGATAAAAGAACAGGAGAAAAATATGAAAATAATTATAGTAGTTAAGGAAATTAAGGAATTCACTGGTTGTTTTTTGTTGTTATTATTCTTGAAATGGGTAATTTTTGTTTTAATTTTGTTTCTTAATTAGAAAAATATTATAATTTGCCCATTCATTTACAGATTTAATTTTTTCTCATGTAAACACAAATTAATTCTGCTTTAAGTTGTAAATGGAATGTTTGAGATAATATCACAAAAATGTTTGTCATCCACATTCGTTATCAAATGTAACTGCTGTCTAGTATAATGTACTTCAAAAGTCACATAATAAAAAATGTGGCTTTTCAAAGATTCTGTGATGACCGTCAAATCTTGCTCAGAAGTTGGGAAATACAACAGGTACCAACTGTAAGAAGCTGAGCCTCACAGACATTAAAGAACATAATCAGCATCTTATGGAGAAAATGCAGCATAAGCTACCCTCTGAGTGAGCCCCAACTTGACTTGGCAGTGAAAAAGGAGACTATTGTAATGCAAACCCCTGTGTTTATATAGATCATTTCCTTGAAAAACTCCTAAGCCTTAACAGATTTAGAGTTTATCAATCCTTAAATTCCTGTGGAGTAAGAATTGTAGAGACATGTTATAATAAAAATAATTATTTGGTGATCCAAGAAAGATAATTTTCTAGAAGCGTCCTTTGTTATTATGAAATGCTACACGGTATTAATAAGGGGATTAACGTTGTTAGAAAACCTCTATCTCCAGAGAATTTGGAAACAAAGAATACTGAGATTAAGGCTGTTTTACTATACATATTTTTGTAAGATGTCTTAAATCCTTTTGGCAACCCTGCTGTAGATAAGTAAAGACAAGATCAGGAAAAGAGTATTGCTGAATTCAGGTGGAGTATGTGATAATTCACATATAAGTAATAGCACACTTTAGTCAGTCAGACACCCTTATTGAGAAGAATATTTTTCTTAACCATCAATTTTGTCAATATACCATTTGATTATGCATCTGATTTAACTTTTCCATTATTATTATTTTTTCTTCAATTCTTAATGTCACTACTTTAGCTCAGGATCACTCATGACCCATATCCAACTATCACAGCCTTTCCCTGTCCCCAAACTGAAAGCTCAGATTTCCCTGAGATCATTGTTTTATTCACTAATGAATGCCAAGCTCCAAGAATAGTGCTTGACTCACAGGAGGAGCTAAAGGAATTGTTGTAAAAGTATTGTGTTGATGAATGATTGAGCAGTAATTGAAATGATCTTCTTACCTTATGTCCTCAAAGTCTATAATCCATCCTTCTTCTAATCTAGTCTTAATATTATTCACATCACAATAGAGTCAAATTAGTTAGTTTTACTTTATCTTTTTCCTTGATTAAAATGTCACCCCAGTTCTTTTGCATGGAAAACCTTTCAAACATTTAATAGCCTCGGAAATCCTGTATAGGGTCGCTATGAGTCGGAACCAACTCCAGCACACAACAACAACAACATGTATATGTGTGTGTGTGTTTTAGATTTCTTCCATTGTAAGGTATTGCATCTCTAGTAAAAAGCCATAATGCCCATAATTTTGCCCTTGGTTTTAACTCTTCTTTGCATGTATGGACATATGTGTACATATGGGAGAAATGGGTTCATGCATGGATATTACTTACCCATAGTTTGAGTTCTCGATTTCAAAGTCTGTTTTTATAATTGATTCAAAAATTTGCTGAATTTCATTATGTATATACATATTTTAAGTGCTCAGTTTCTTTGTTGTTAATTCGAGACTATGTAGCTGTTATTTGCTCATGCATATATGGATGGATAGATGGCTAGAGAGATGGATGTATAGATGGATATTGCTTACTCATATTATGTATCATATTTCGAGTTCTCTATTTCAAAATATATTTTTATAATTTACTCATTAGGATCTGAGTTTCATCAT
>NW_006408540.1:5821928-5836928 GCF_000296735.1 Chrysochloris asiatica
AGCCTCATCTTTCTCCCGCGGAGCAGCTGGTAGTTTCGAACCGCTGACCTTTAGGTTCACAGCCCGATTCGTAACCACTACGCTACCAGAGCTCCTATATATATATATATACAATCTTTTTTCCAGAATGGTGTAGTTACCTTTTCACTGTCTTTAGAACTGTATTGCTGTGAGGAATCTGAAGCACAAGAGAAGCAGAACAATTTTCAAGCAGTGAAAATTAATCAATAAAATAAAAAGGACGGTAGAATCAGTATAAAATTTTACCATGCTGATTTAGAAAATTCCATAGAACATCAAAATCAGGAACTACCCTTCCCTGAACTTGATAGCATCAGGGTTTCTGTTTCTTAAAGTAAATTGAAGATCTATAGAAATGAAGAGGGGCATATAAAGAAGACCGAGTGGCCAACTCAAAACTCTTTCTTCTCTATAGCAGAATTTTCATGGAAATTGAGATTATGATAGTGTGACTCAATTAATTTTCCATAATGATCAAAGAGTAAAAGCAGGTTATGTGTTTTAGCAAAAACAGTAAGTAGAAATCTAGTGTAGTAAGTTTTCTCAACGTATTAATCAAAAGGAGCAGTTTGTTAATATGCACCAAGCACACAGAAGTCCTGTCAGGAGTCTTGTTGACCTGGATCTGCATGATTTAGGAATATGAAAGAAGAAATTACAGAAACACTCAAAAATGAAAAAAAAATTCAGTGGTTCATTTATCTCTTAATTTCATTATATTATGACTATGGAAATGTATTATGTATGAAAATAGAATTTCATACACTGATGTTGTTAACATAATACTTTATCTGATTAATGGGAAGTGTGGTAGCTCTATAGGATAATCACTGAACTGTGAACCACAAGGTGAGGAAATCGAGTCCACCAGCTGCTCTGAGGGAGAAAAAAATGCTTTCTGCCCCCTTTCTGACTTATGGAGTCAGAATCGACTGATGGCACTTAACAGCAACAACAACATATCTGATTAACAAATTTCTAGGTAGCGTAGTGGTTACGAATCAGGCTGCAAACCTTATGGTCAGCGGTTCAAAACTACCAGTCGCTCCGCGGGAGAAAGATGAGGCTTTCTTCTCCCGTAAGGATTTACACCCTCGAAAACCCTGTACAGGGTCGCTATGGGTCGAAACTGACTCGAAGACACTTAACAACAACATTCAAATTTATAGTATCAAATTTTTTTTTTAAAAAAGTAGTTTAGTACTTAGTCATTTTTAGAAATAATGAAACAGCTAAATTTCTTATTGTTGTTGATTCAAAATGACCCAGGCTAGGGTTTCCAAGAAGTGACTGGTAGGTTTGAACTGCCAACCTTGCAGTTCAAAACAACCTTGCTGTCCAGTGCATTGTCCTGCAGTGCCATTATTAACAATTTTAAAACATAAAAAGGAAAATCCTGATTTTCCTATGTAAGACAATTCCTCTATTGTTGAACGGAATATTAGCTGCCTAGGGTGGCACTGTAATCAGCCCTGGGCTAATTGCAAGGTTAGCAATTGTATCCAACTGGCCATTTCCAGGGAGAAAGTTGAGGCTGCATGCTCTCCTAAAGATTTACAACCTGGGAAAACTAAACAGGATCATTATGAGTCAGAATCAAGTGATGGCAGTGGGTATGGTTTGGTTTATTGATTAATACACAGCACTAAGTAAAGAATCATATTGTTGAGTTTAATCAAGAGATTAACTTTTATGTGTGATAATTTGTCAATTATTTCATTTTGGGATCACACGTTTTCTACAGATTGTAAAATACATTGGAGATGAATATACATTGCATTATGTAAATCACTTACTGATATAAGGAACCATTCTCACTAATTTCAATTAAAATTATATGGAATACAGGAAGGAAGGAAAAAAACCCTAGGACATTTTGGTATAACTATAGCTCTATGGAGTACTGGTGTGGTGCTGTGGGTTAATGTGCCATACTGCAAAGCTGTTTGAACTGCAAGGTCGGTGGTTCAAGCTCACCAGCTGCTCCTCGAAAACCTATACAGAGTTGCTATGGTTCAGAAGCTACTTGACGGCACTTCACAACAACAATAACATAGCTCTCTCTATGGAAATCTCATATATCTTTCTTGTCTGAAATGTCCTTGAAGAAGTTTCCCTGAAGACTAAATAAAATGCATTCCCCTCATTATTCATTACTTTCTATTTGATCTGTCAAGGGGGGCAATGCATGCTAATAGAAAAACAAAAGCCTTGGTTGTAGAAATAAAGTTGTGTATGATTTTGTATTTTCCTGCATAAAAATAGAATAATTTTTAAAACTGTCAGAATGATTTATGTGTAAAAAACCATTGTAGTTTTATGTCATAATTATCTAAATAATCACTTTATTTTCCTCACAAATATTGCATGCTTAAAAATTGAAAAAAAAAAAAAAAAAAAAACTGTAGGCATAGATTTGAGGAAAAACAAATATAATTTATATCAACTCAAGCCTTACATAGCAACTTAAATTTACATGAATTAAGTGAAAAAAATCACATGACTTTTTACCTAAATAATCTGCAAAAATCAATATTTGAATTATAGTAAACTAAATTACAGTTGACCTAAAGATGTGAATTGTAACTGTAGTTTTAAAATGTAGGTATTTCTTCTTTATTTAAAAAATATTTACTATTTCTATGCCATGTTTGAGTAAATTGCAAAGTTATATGGTATCTTACGCTGGTCGCGTATTGGTTATGAATTGGGCTGCTAACCTCAGGGCCAGCATTTCGAACCTACCAGCTGTTCCACGGGAGAAAAATGAGGCTTTCTGCTCCTGTAAAGATTTATAGCCTTGGAAACCATGTACAGGGTCACTATGAGTCCTAACCGACTCCACAGGACATCATCAACAACCATCATCATCTTAGTAAATTATAACTTCAAGAAAAAATGAACTAAATATCAGTAGAGCTTTTTAGAGTACTGTTTATCTAGCATTCTCCTTTACTTAAGGGAGGACATAATTAATGCAATCTTGCTCTCTTCAGAGAGATGAAAATCTAACTAGGGAGCTCAAACAATTTGAGAGCAATGACTTGGATGCATTACATTGTGAGAGAAGGGAAAGATTAGTGAGAAGTGATTTAATCAAGAGGAATGTCGTGGACTAGATATTGCCTAAACTTTAAAATATCGATATGATGTGGATAAACAGTAAAAAAGCAAAGTCATAGATTGTGGAATCTAGCACAATTTATGGGAAATATGTGAAATGGAAATCCTTACAAGAATAAGGATAAATAGTGAAAGTTAGAAAAAAAATGTTGTTGCACGCTGTCAAGTCAGCTCTGATCTTGTATAGAGTTTACTAGAGGCAGGCAGTAGGCTTGAACTACTGACATTTTGGTTAACAATCCAGTACCTATCCTACAGCACCACACTAGGACCCAAGAAAAATAAAAATCATTTCTGGACAGTTTGACAGCATGAAAAAGATCGTTCTATGAGTAGTATTAAATTCAAATGAGCATCATACATCTAACTAATATTTTAAGACACTTCAAAAAATTTCTACAATAGTAATGAATCTGGGATGTAAAATATTTACATGAAGTGGGTGGCTATGGACGAGATACATTGTGAACAAGTAAGAAGCTTCTGTCTGACAAATGTGTTGGCAAGACTGTTCTTATTGTTAAGTGTCTTTGAGTTAATACCGATTCATAGTGCCCATGTATAACATTTCTAAGGAGTGACTGGTTGGTTTGAACTGCCGACCTTGTGGTTAGCTGTCTAGTGCTTGTCCTATAGTGCCACACCAGGACTACCAAGTAAAATAGCAGTGATGATGAATAAAATATAACTTCCACTAATCTAGGACTGTGAACCACAACATCAGCAGTTCAAACCCACCAACTGATCCTTGGAAACCCTATACCAGGTCACTATGAATAGGAGTTGACTTGATGGCACTTAGTAACAAAAACAAGAATTTATAATAACATAAGAACATATAGTGCCAGCAGACAAGCCCATCAGATTGAAGGTACTCATAATACAACTGCGGAAGAGTTGCCTCCCCAGTACAGTGAACTTATATGGATTTTGTTGTAGTAAGACACCATCGAGTTGGTATCGACTCATAGCAACCCTATGCATAACAGAATAAAACACTGCCAGGTCCTTGGCCAACCTCATAATCACTGCTACTTTTGAGCCCATTGATGCTGTCACTGTGCCAAACCATCTTGGTGGGGGCCTTCCTCTTTTTCTCTCACCCTCCACTTACCAAACATGATAGCTCTCTCTAATGACTGGTCCCTTCTGACAATATGCCTGAAGTATGAGAGACGAAATCTGGCCATCCTGGCTTCCAAGGAGCACTCTGGCTGTACTTCTTCCGACACAGATCTATTTGTTCTTTTGGCAGTCCATGGTACTTTCCGTATTCTCCTCCAGCAGCATAACTCAAATGCATCAATTCTTCTAATGTTTCTCTTATTCACTATCCAAATGTTGTATGTGTATGAAAATACTATGGCTCACCTTAGTCCTCAAACTGACATCTTTGCTCTTCAACACTTTTAAGAGATCTAGTTCAGCAGATTTGTCCAACGTCATAGTTTGTTTGATTTCTTGACTGCTGCTTCCATGAGTTGATGGTTGATCTAAGTAAAATGAAGTCTTTGAAAACTTGAATCTATTCTCCATTTATATGGATAATGTTTACTGGTCCAGTGGTGAGCATTTTTGTTTCCTTGCATTGAGGTGCAACCCATACCAAAGGCTATGGACTTTCATCTTCATCAGCAAGTGTTTTAAATCCTCTTCACTTTCAGCAAGCAAGATTGTTATCATCTGCATATTTTAGGTTGTTAATAAGTCTTCCTCCAATCCTAAAGCCACGCTTTTCTTAATATAATCCAGCTTCTATATTAGCATACAGACTGATAAGTATGGGGAAAGAATACAACCCTGGCACACACTTTTTCTACTTTTTGCTGTTCCCTTCAAACAACTGCCTCTTGGTCTATGTACAGGTTTCTTATGAGCACAATGAAATGTTCCATAATACTTATATTTTGCAATGTTGTCCAAAACTTGTCATGATCCTCACAATTGAACGTCTTTGCATAATCAACAAACATCTTTCTGGTATTCTCTGTTTTCAGACAAAATCCATCTGATGTCAGCAATGATACCCCTCATTCCACATCTCTTGCAAAACTGGCATGAACTTCTGAAAGTTCTCTGGTCAATGTATGGTTGCAGCCATTTCTGTATTACCTTTGTTGTTATTGTTGTTACATGCCATGGAGTCAGTTCCGACTCATAGCGACCCTGTACAGGGTTTCCAAGGCTGTAAATCTTTACGGGAGCAGAAAGCCTCATCTTTCTCCCGCGGAACACCTGGTAGTTTCGAACTGCTGACCTTGAGGCTCACAGCCCAATTCGTAACCACTACGCTATCAGAGCTCCCTTAGTAAGACTTTATTCACATGGATATCAATGACATTCATGGATAGAGCAAAACTTTTGGAACCTTCATTTGCTGATGAAGCACAATTCAAAAGGAAATGAAATAGCTTCAATAAATCAGAATATGAAAGTATGAAGTATGAATTTTGGAAATTTGGAGATTGTTGAAGATGACATGGAATGCATACACAAGAATACCCTAGGATTGCTCTTTTTTTTTTTTTTTTTTTAAGTACCAGCAAGTCAGTTCTGACTCATAATGACTCATAATGTATAGGGTTTCAAACAAGCAGCTAGTAAGTTTGAACTGCTGGCTTAGTGGTTTATAGTCCAGTGCCAATCCTACAGCACCACACCAGAAGTCTAAATGGACAGGTATTAGCCACTTTGATGACATAGTCATATGGTTTACTATGCCAAGAATGACACCTTGAAGATAAGTGACATTTTATTCATTGTCTACAAGTGTTTAAAGATACATCTTGAAGTACAATGGTATCTGTGATTGTATAATATTCATATGGCTATTAACAAAACCAGTTAAAATCACTATTATTGAAATTTGTACACCAACTGCAAAAGCCAACAATAAGAAAAACAAAGGAAGAATTCTACCAGCTTCTTTGGTCTGAAACTGATCAAACATGCAATCAAGATGCATTGAAATTTACTGTTGATTGGAATGTGAAAGTTGGAAACAAAGAGAAAAGATCAGTGATTAGAAAATATGACCTTGGTGATAGAATTGATGCTGGAGATCACATGATAGAATTTTGTAAGACCTTATTCATTGCAAACCTTTTTTTTTTTTTTTTTAATTACCTAAATGTTGATTATGCACATGGAACTCATCAGAAGGAATACACAGGGATCAAATTTACTACATAGGTGGGAAGAAACAATAGAAAAGCTCAATGCTATCTGCCAAAACAAGGCCAAGGCTGACTCTGAAACACACTATATCAATTACTCATGTGCAAATTTGGGCTGAAGCTGAAGGAAAATGAAACAAGTCCACAAAACCCAAAGTACACCCTTAAAAACTTCTCACCTAAATTTAGAGATCATCTCAAGAAAAAAATTGATGAATTAGAAACTAATCAATGAAGACCAGAGATGGTGGGATGACATTAAGAACATTATACAGCAAGAAAACAAAAGGTCATTAAGAAGACAAGAAAGAAGGAAAAGGCAAAAAATGAATGTCAGAAGAAACTCTGAAACTTGTTCTCCAGAGATGCTAAAGCAAATGGAAGAAATAAGGAGGTAAAAGAGCTGAACAGAAAATTTCAAAGGACAACTCAAAAAGACAAAGGCAAATATTATAATGAAACATGCAAACACAAGGACTTGAAAACCAAAAGGGAAGAACTTGCTCAGTATTTCTCAAGCTGTGGGAATTGATGAAAAAATGTTAGCTTTGACTTAGTATTCAGCAGTTCGAAACTACCAGCTGTTCCACAGGAGAAAGATGAGGCTTTCAGCTCCCGAAAAGATTTAAAGCCTTGGAAACCCTGTACAGGGTCGCTGTGAGTTGGAACCGACTCCACAGCACATAACCATCGCCATCATCCATGGGCAAAATAATTCATCCACGGGCAAACTATTGGATGTTTATAGAAAGCATTAAAAGAAGATGGAAGGTGGTGTATTAAAATTTTCCACTATTATTATAGATTTGTCTGTTTCTTTCTCCAATTCTATTAGGGTTTGCTTTATATATTTTGGGGCTATTTCATTGGAAGCATAGATATTTAATATAGTTATGTTGTCTTGTTCAATTGGCCCTTTTATCATGAGATAATGTCCTTCTTTATTTGAGAAGGAAGGTGCCTTCACATGAAGAATCAAACGTATCCCTTTAGTATACAGGGTTGGTAGAGATGAGCAACTTAGACACTGGCTACTTAAAATTGGGGGGTGGGGGCGGACTACAAAGGCACAAAGTAGCTTGCTTACAAGTTTTCAAGAGGGACTTGAATTTCAGAGTGTGCTGGGAAAGGTAGAATCCCCACTGAATAGCTTTCATCCTGTCTAGATGGGTCTGGTGACAGGAAATGAGGATAGGATTCTTTTGATTCAATAGTGAGTAACTGTTATCATAACTAACTGTGATTATCACAACTGTAAAGGTAGAAGTTTTGTAACATGAAATGGGAGTAGTGATGGTGTGGGCTAATGTACTGGACTGCAAAGTTGGATTAGACTGCAAGGTCAGCAGTTCAAAGTCATCGGTTGCTCCTCAGAAACGCTATACAGGATTGTTATGTCTCTGAACTGACTCAACGAATTTAACAAAAGTTAATCTTACATTCCAGGAAGAGAGGACCCTAAGATAACCAAGAGAGAAGAGCATAAGTGGAACCTAGGACCCGAAGCAGAGAAGTAGTGACACCAAAGATGGAGGCAGAGGTAATAGCATGGAGAGACAGAGCATCTGAGGACTCTAGACTCATGCAAAGAGAAAAGCTGTATGCTGGCAGATAGGAGGCTAGCTTGCAGAATGTGCCATTTGGTTTTTTAAACGATTCTGTATTCCTGAGTGTTTTTGTGTAATATATATATATATATATCAAGGTTTACCCCTTGGAAATTCCGCCAAAATTAACAATAACCTTCCTGAGCTGACCTCTCTGCTTTGAATTTAACTGGTCCAGCAGAATCCCTCAGAAGCCACTGCTTTTACTGGACATTTTTATTTTGCAAGCTACTCTAACAAGACTAAGACAAATGTCTAGCTGAAAGAATTTGTCTGCATCTATTCATTCATGGCAGAGAAATGTTTAACATGTTTGTTTATTTGGAATAAACCTATGCATGTATGAACTTGAGAAAAAGAAGATGGAAGGAATACACAGAGTCACTATACCAAAAAGAACTAGTCAATATTCAACTATTTTAAAAGGTAGCACATGATCCAATGATATTGAAGGAAGAAGCCCAAGATGAACTGATGGCATTGGCAAAGAACAAGCCTCTGGGAATTGACCCAACAGAATGCAGAAATCATTGGACAATATCATTAATATCATATACAAGTAAAATTTTGCTAAATATAATTCAATAACAGCTGCAACAGTACATTGACAAGAGACTGCCAAAGGTTCAAGCTGAATTCAGACCAGGAAGTCAAATGATGGATATCATTGCTGACATCGGATGGATCATGGTTGAAAGCAGATAATGCCAGAAAAAATATTTGTCTGTGCTTTGTTGACTGCACAAAGGCTTTCAATTGATTGGATTATGAGGAACTATGGGCAACATTATGGAGAATTAGTATTCTGGTTCACTGAATTGTGCTCATGAAGAGCCTGTGCATAGAGATAGAGCCAGATATCCCAACACCAGGGAACTCTGAATGACTTAACGTCAGGAAAGTTATGTGCCAGGGTTGTATTCTTTCACCAGAAGTACGAGAATGTTCCTTAGAAGCCAAGACAGCCAGACTTGTCTGTCATGCTTTGGACACATTATCAGGAGGACCCAGACCCTGGAGAAGGACATCATGCTTGGTAAACTAAATGGTCAGCAAAAAAGAGAGAGACACCCAATGAGATGGATTAGCACAGTAGCAGCAGCAATAGGTTGAAGAGTATCAATGTTTGTGAGGTTGGCACAGCACCAGGCAATATTTCATTCTATTGTGCATAAGGCCATTATGAGTTAGTACCACCTTGACTGCACCTAACAACAACAACAATAAGGTAGGTTTGAACTGCAAGATTAGCACTTCAAACTCACCAGCTGCTCCTCAGAATCCCTATACAGTGTCACAATGTGTAGAAACTGACTCAAGGGCACTTATCATCAATGGCAACAGTTTAGAAGTAGTGGGACAATTAAAAGTAATACGGACCTACATCACTCTAGTAACAAATGTTTCTATGATATCTTGCCAAAGCAATCAACAATAACCAGTGGCTATTACTTACACAATATATTTTTAAAATTCTATTCCACTGGAGATATACATCATGTGGTAAACCACCTCCATTCCACATTACCCTAGGAAACACTTTAACCAAATATATTGCAACTGCATAACATGAATTTCTATTTGGCTAGTGTTTTTGACCCCTATTGGCCAGTCATTGTTGGTGTCTGCCCCAGGAAAGGTGTGATCTTGTAGAAGCCAATGTGACTCTCTAATAGCTCTTTAACTTCCGAAGGAAAAGTTGAGAGCACAATGTGATTCTCTAATATCTTTTTACCTCCTGAAGGAAAATGTGAGAGTGTCCACAACACAGTACACATTGACTATTTTCAGATTTTATAGTTCATAACATTTTCAATATTATTTTGGGTCAGATAACATCATCACCAAGTTTTGTACATGTGAACTCTATTGTTACCTGTCGTCAGGTCGGTTCCCACTCAGGTGGGTTGGAACGAATGACCTTTTGGTTAGCAGTGCAGTGCTTATCCTACAGTGCCACACTAGGACACTTAGGCTTAGATAATGAAAGTTTACATTTTTTGAGGCTTTAATAACTCTAAGAAATATAAAGTTGAATCGATTTATTCCAAAATTATCCATATTTGTTCTTCCCTACAAATTTGATATAGTCAAAATCTGCTACCAGATAATTTTTTTAATGAGTTGATTCTTTAACCTGAAAGGGTTCCATTCAGTCATTTTCCCAGATGGTGGGTCTTGTTGCTTTGTACTCTTGGCTGGTTGTTCTACTGCTATTGCAGTTCATGTACCTGTTGTATTATCTACAAATTGTAGGATACGCACTGGACTGCTCACCACAAGATCAGCAGTTCAAATCCACCTGCGTCTCCATGGGGAAAAAGATGAGGTTTTCTGCTCCTGTAAAGATTTACAGCCTGGAAATCATAAGAGTTGTCATGAGTCTGCGTCTACTAAGTGGCAGGGAGGTGGATAGACTAAGGAAGAAATCATGAGATTATAAAACTGCCAAATAAGAGGTGAGTTGAAATTCTGAAAGGCTGGCTCACAATAAAAGAGTAAGCTTCTTGAACAGATTGTGTGTTTCTTTATTTCTCAGAGAAACACACCTGTAAATTAGGGCAATGTACTTCTGATGAAGTTTAAATGAGGCATGTTCTATTAGAATAGATTTCGGTGCCTTTTAAAACTAAATATATCAGCTTTATCTTTATTTCCTCCTACTTGTAACATAAATGATTCAAACTATGCTGAGGAGTCAGAAATAATTATAGATTAACAATAGATGTAACTGTACATTTGATTTGGGCTTGTTTTAGATCCTGGGCTATTTATTACATAGCTGATGATGTACCCTTCTTCTGCCCCAATTATCTCTTTTGCTGTTACAAAACTGTTTATATTTTGCCTACACACAGCTTTAAAATTATGTTCACAGTGTTCTGTAATCCCTGAATATTATTTATATATTTATATTTTATTTATTTTCAGATATATTTAGAAATTTTAACACTTTCCTAAAATTATTTTTAAAGACACTTCGCATGTCCTAGACTTGAAATAGCAACTCTTTGAATGTCAACTTATAATGGTAAAGTTTGTTCATAAAGTTTTGTGCTTTTAGTTTACAGTATATTTAAATTTTCATATATTTGTGTTGCTGCTATTGATAAGTGCTGTCGAGATGGTTGTGAATCATAGTGACCTGTCTAGTGTTTCTGATGAGCATCAAACTTTGTGATCCAAACTGATTTCATGGTCCAGTGCTTTATTCTACAGTGCTATACCGGGATTCTGTGAGTATGTGAGTATATATATATATATATATATATATATATATATATATATATATTTCTTTATATATATATATATATATATATATATATATATATATATATATATATATATATATATATATATATATTGCTCTAAAAGATGCAAGGTTCAACAAGTAAAGAAATAATGTTGATGATGATGTAAATTTAAATTTTGTTTTGAAAAACAAAACAAATGTATACTATGTGCTATAATCTGCTCCACAGCATTTAACAACAACCACCACATACTTATAAAGCAAAAATAAGTAGCTATCAAGACAATAAACGAAATTGTTAAAAGTATGTTTAATGTAGATATAGCTTATTTCAGAAAGAAAAAAATATATATAGACAGAGTAACATATTAGAGAAGACCACATTAAAAAAAAAAAAAGTCATGAGATGTGAAGCATGAAAAGATAAGGAAGGTCATGTGATACATTTGTTAAGACCCTACAGAATATTTTTTTTTTAAACTGTGAACAAGAACATAATGCTATTCTAAAAAACAAAAACAAATTGTGAAAAGCCATGTGGTTTTAGAGGAAGAGTAAATACTGCATTAGTACAGAATGGTCCTTATATTTGTTGGTGAATAGGAAAGTTAGTGTTTTATTTGTTCTTTTAAGGGAGTATTAAGATAGTGACAAAGTGAAAGAAGGAGGGATACATTTAATTTGGTGATTAAAACAGTCCTCAGCAGAAAAATCCATTACGTATTAAATTTAGTTATAAAAGGCAGAGTCAAAGACTATAACTTGGATAAAGATACAACCTAAATGAAGCACAGGAACTGGAGGTCCATACTGCCTAGCTTCAAATTCCACTTTTGATACTGGGCTTGCTAATTAACTTCTTTGTGGCACAAGCATCTATCTTTATTTAGAGGTATGAAATGTTATCTTGACATGGGATTATGGGGGTGTTATCAAATGAGTTCTGTCTCAAAGTGACGATGTGCACAACAGAACAAAACACTGCCTGATCTTGCACCATCGTCACAATTGTTAGGGTATAGCCCAGTGGTGCTGTTACTGTGCCAATCCATCTCTTTGGGGTCTTCCTCTTTTCAGTTAACATTCCACTTTACCAAGCATGATGATCTTCTCCAGGTACTGGTCTCTCCTGATAACATATCCGAAGTATAAGACACTCCTGTTTTCTAAGGAGCAATCCAGCTGTATTCTTCCAACATAGAACTTCTGTTTATTCTTTTAGCATTCTATGGCACCTTCAATATTCTTATTCAACACCACAACTTAAATGAATCAATTCTTCTATGGTCTTCCTGATTCATTGTCCAACTTTAATATGCATATAACATGATTAAACATATTATGGCTTAGGTCAGGTGTACCTTAATACTCAAACTGATATTTTTGCTCCTGCATATTTTAAAGAGGTCTTGTGCAGCAGATTCACCCAATGCAATACATCAACTGATTTCATGACTGGTGCTTTCATGAGTGTTTATAGTGAATCCAAGCAAAATAAAGTCTTTGACAACTTCAATCTTTTCTCCATTTAACATGATGTTATTTATTGGTCCATTAGTGAAGATTTTTTATTTCTTTTCATTGAGGTGCAATCCATATTCAAGGTCATAGTCTTTGATCTTTATCAGGTAGTAGTTTAAGTTCTCTTCCCTGTTAGCAAGAAAGGTTGCATCGTCTACATATTGCAGGTTGTTAATGAGTCTTCCTCCAATTCGAATGCAAATGCTTTTATTCATGTAATCCAGTTTTTCATGGAGCTCTGGTAGCATAGTGGTTACAAGTTGGGCTGCCAACCACAAGGTCAGCAGTTCGAAACTGCCAGTTGTTCCACAGGAGAAAAATGAGGCATTCTGCTCCTATAAAGATTTACAGCCTTGGAAACCTTGTGAAGGTTTCACTATGAGTCAGAACTGACTCCACGGTACTTAACAATAACAGCAATCCAGTTTTTCAGATTATTTGTTCAGCAATATAATTGAGTAACTATGATGGAACAATACAACCTTGGCATACACCTTTCTTGATTTTATACAATTCAGTATCCCTTGTTCTGTTCTAAATGCCTCTTTTATTATGTACAAGTTCATCATGAGGACAAGCAAATGTTGTGGAATACCTACCCTTTGCAATGTTATCCATAGCTTGTCGTGGTCTATACAGTTGAAAGCTTTTGCATAGTTGATAAAGCACAATTAAGCATCATTCTGGTATTCTCTCCTTTCCACCAAGATCCATCTGATGATAGTAATAATGTCTCTAGTTCCATGTCCTCTTCTGAATCTGGCTTGAATTTCTGGCAGTTATCTGTTGAGGTACTCTTGCAGTCATTTTTGAAATATCTCCAGCAAATTTTTACTTCCATATGATATTAATGATATTGTTTGATAATTTCCACATTCTGTTGGCTTGCCTGCCTTAGGAATGGGCACAAATACGGACCTTTTCCAATGGTTGGGCCAGGCAGCTGTCTTGCAAATTTCTTAACTTAGTTGAGTGAGTGCCTTCAGTTTTGCATCAGTTTGTTGAAAGAGTTTAATTTGCAGTCAATGTCTTTGCGCCAATGTCTTCAGTGTAGATTGGACATATACTACCTCTTGAAATGGTTAAACATCAACCATGAATTTTTGGTACAGTGGTTCTGTGCATATCTTCTATCTTTTAAAAATGTGTCCTGTGTCATTTAATATTTTGCCCATTGTTGATGCTGTTAAATGCTGTTGAGTCAGTTATGACTTACAGGGTCCTTTTATAGGGTTTTCAAGGAGTGGGAGGTGTTTTGAACTGCCAACCTTTTGGTTAACAGTTCAGTGTTTATCTTACAGTGCCACATCAGCATTTCATTGTGTCCATAGAATCGTTCAATATTGCAAGTTGATTGAATTTATTCTTCAGTATTTTCAGCTTGAGAAATTCAGAGTGTTTTCTTCCTTTCAGTTTTCTAATTCAGGTCTTTGTCCATTTCATTATGATATTTTACTTTGTCATCTTGAACTGCCCTGTGAAATTCTCTGTTCATCTCTTCCCATTTCTTTCACTCACTTTGGCTTTTTTATGCTGGAGAACAATTTTCAGGGTGTCTTCTGACACCCATTTTGGTCTTTTTTCTCCTGTTTTCTTAATGATCTTTTCCTTTATACATGTATTATGTTACTGATGTCATCTAACAGCTCTTTTGGTCTTCTGTCATTAGTGTCTAATGTATCAAAGCTGTTCTTGAGATCTCTGAATTTAGGTAGGATATGTCATATTTTGGATTTCATGAACTTATTCTAATTTTATTCAGCTTCAGCCTGAACTTGCATAAGATCAATTGATGGTCTACTTCACAGTCGTCCATTGCCTAGTTTTGACTGATGATATTGAGACTTTTCACATACTCTTCTAACAGATTAGTCAGTTTGAGTCTTGTGTATTACATCTGGTGAGTGAGGGTCCATGTGAAACTTGCTCTCCAGAGTACAGTTGCTGAAGCAAATGGAAGAAATGAGGAGGTACAAAAACTGAACAGAACATTTCAGAGATCAACTTGAGAAGACAAAGTAAAATATTACAATGAAATGTGCAAAAATCTGGAGTCAGAAAATCAAAAGAGAAAAACACATTCAGCATTTCTCAAACTGGGGGAACTGAAGAAAAATTTCAAGCCTCGACTTTCGTTATTGAAGGAGTCTCTCAGCAGAAAGAATCCTTTGATATCCCATGCGAGTAAAGTTTTGCTAAAGGTAATACAGAAACAACTACAATCATACCTTGATAGAGGACTTCCAGAGATTCAAGTCAGATTCAGAAGAGGCTGTGGAATGAGGGATATCATTGCTGA
>NW_006408540.1:5838098-5839169 GCF_000296735.1 Chrysochloris asiatica
GCAGTGTAGTGGTTACCAATCAGGCTGCTATCCTCAAGGCTGGCAGTTTGAAACTATCAGCTGTTCCGCGGGAGAAAGATGAGGCTTTTTTGCTCCCGTAAAGATTTGCATCTTCAGAAACCCTCTACTGGGTCACTATGAGTCAGAACCGACTCCACCATACTTAACAACATAAAACAACATCCATATGTATAGGTAAAGTTCATCAAATTGCAGTGGGTTACTGTTTTTTGATTTTTTTCCCTCCCTTTTCTTTCTTCTTCTATTCTAGTTCTGATCATCCAGCCATCGAAGCCAGGTCAAGTGGGTACTCTTTGCAAGTATGGGTCTTGTGTAACTCTCCTCACTTTATATCCATAGATGCTTCACTCTCTGCTCCAGTCTTCTATGACCATGTCACTGCCTCTGTGCCCAGGAATCCCGGGGTCTTGCCGAACTGCTGGCCATCCAGGTCTCCACCTGTGTTCACAGGGGTCTATTGAATGTTGTTGCACTTAGCTACCAACTTCATTGCTTTTTTTCTCCCTTTCCCTCTTTGGTGACCAACATGGTCACCAGCCAGGCCTACTCATGTATTCCCCTTGAGTCTCAATCTTGGAAGGAGGTTTGCACTGAGGGGACCTGACCACTTTCCTTCATGGCCCCTGGATGAACAGCTTACTTGTTCTTTTAGTAATCAATCAGACTACTGTTATTTTTTCTTATTTTTCCTGGCAGTCTTTCTTTCATGAAGTATCATGTGTTCTTCTAGATGTTCCAGACTGGTCTACTTGCCCTTTCCAGTGGAAATTTCCCATCTCAGATGATTATGGATGGGGTTCAGGATTCCACCTATGCTCTTATGCAATGCAAAAGCTCCACAGGAAGCCTCTTTCACAGTGCAACTTCTAGCCCCCTTTAAGGTATTCCAATAAGTTGTAGGCTGAAGACTTACAAGCTATCTATTGTGATGTTTCTGGCTATTCCTTTCTCCCCCCGCCCAAGTATCTATTTTAAAGTGGTAGGCAAAGGAAGCCAAGATTCAAAAGACAACCAAGCATCTTAACATTATTCCCCTCTTTTACCCATTCA
>NW_006408540.1:5839522-5883564 GCF_000296735.1 Chrysochloris asiatica
CAATAATGGTCCTATGCAGTAGTTCCCCTTTTGTGATTGATTAATTTCACTCACCATAATGTCCTCAAGGTTCACCCATGTTATGCAGTGGCTTGAAGTTTCCTTGTTTTTCTTCAAGGTAGCATATATTCCATTGTGTGTATGTACCACAGTTTGTTTATACATTATTCAGTTGATGGACACTTAGGCTGTCTCCATCTTTTTGGTATTATAAATAGTGCTGCTATGAGCATTGGTGTTTATATATCTACTTGTGTGATGGCTCTTATTTTTTGTGGTTAAAAACCAAGTAGCGGAATTGCTGGATCATATGGGTCAGAATCTACTAGATGGCACTTAACAACAACAACAATTACACTGTCTATTAAGTTTTCTTGTGACAGGCAATTTTCTACTACTCTGATTAGCAATCAAGGTTGGACCTATAAACTATGTCTTAGTGTAATAAAGAATATTAAATATATCAAAATTATTGTTTCTTAATTCCCTATAGACATTAATACCTCTTTTTTTTTTTTTTTTTGGGTAAATGTTTGCCTTTCAGTTTCATGCCTGTAAACCAAGGTTAAGAACAGGAAAGAAACAGAGGAAGAAAGTCCTTTCCTAGAAGTAGAGCTCATTACAGGGTAAAAGCAAAGATCAACATTACATCATGTTTAAGAACTTATCCAGGTCAAAAATTATACAGCTCTGTGAAACCACTGTCTGTTACTCCCGTAGGTGTGATGTGGTTACTATTTGACCATTTTTCTGCCTCCTTGTAGTAGCCTGCTGTTTGAACATCATCATAACAGCAAGCAAGAATAGAGTAAGGAGGCTAAATGCAGCATTGGAGAGAGAATATATGTGGTGTGAGGACTGTAGGGATGAAAACTTGATAGGAGTTTTGTCTGTTGTTAGTGTTCATCTTCTTCACTGAGACAGAATTGTTGCTTGAGTGTTATTAAGTAAACTTCAATAAGTCTGTCACTGTTTTCAGTAATTTGGTCAAAAATGATTCAAGTTTTCCATATTTGAGAAAGAATAACAACACTCAAACAGCAAATCACATCTGAATGAATGTTATAAGAACTAAAATATGACTAGGTATAATACAATACGATTTGTCTTATGCTTTTATGAGCAAAAAATCCTGTTTTTGTTGTTCTTGCTGTTTTAATACTCTTTTCCTCCACAATTCACTGGCCTGTTCTTTGACCAAATGTTTAGAGGTCCTCATAAGAAAGTCTGTGTCTGCTCCTCTACTTGGAATTTCATCCAGCAATGCAGTCACCTTTTATACAATGTACAAGGCCTTAGGAGCATGGTGCTGGATACAAAATGTTATCAGCAGCTTTTGATCCACTAGCCCTTAGGACCTGTTGGCTCTTCACCACCATGGATCACTGTGCTCCTCCTGACCCCACCTGCCCCACTGCTCATTTCCATAAATTCAACTTCTTCCTACAATTTCCTATGTAAGCTAATTCAAATAGAAATATCAGCTGAATAAATGACCTCCTAAATCCAACTATAATTCTGATTCTCATATGTATTGCCATGACCTTCATTTCTTCTGATTCTATTTTTGGTGATCATTTAGACAGGAGGGTCCTTAAAGACATAGGTTATGGGATTTTTTATTTGAGTATGTTATGAAAGCTTACTAATACCAATCAATCACTAAAATGAACAAATGCAGTTAAATTTGTAAAGCAAATCAATCACTTTCTCCCAATACTCATATATTCCAGCTGTGGCGCAGTGAATAGGGTCATTGTTCATGAAATCACCTTGGAAAAGGATGATTCTTAGGATTCAGGTAGCTAAAGCCCATGATCTCCACATTTATCCAGAGGAAGTATCCTGGCAGAAGACAATGACAGAAGGAATTGGCTTAAACCCAAGAGGATTTTCTATAAGAACTCTTAAAATGTTAAAGAAATCATTTGTTGCTACTGTTGAGATTTGTTCTGATTGTACTACTGAAATATATGACGTTAGCTCTAATTCTTGACACTGCTCTGAAAAACATTAACTTAAGCAAATGAGATGCAAGTAATTGGTGATTATTGAAATTTCTCTCATGTCATTATATAACGTCACCATATGCAATCCTTTTTCCCCTTGATCTTCCCACACATAGTGCTGGGAGGCTATGAATTTTGTGGTTGTGTTCCATCAAATAGATTGCAATTCATAATAAACTTATGGGGCCGAGTCCAACTGTTCCATTTGCATTCCTAGACTGTAATCTTTGTGGGAGAAACAACTGATGGGTTTGAAACACCAAGGTTTTGGTTATTAGCCATGCTCTTACCCATTGTGCCACCAGAACTCCTTATATTGTGTTATAAATAGTATCAAATGCAGAGTTTAAAACTTGGTTTAAACTTCTAGCTCTTAATATCTGTCTATCCTTGGAAGTTTTTGTATCCTCACTGAATGACATTTTAAAGTTGCAAAGTGCTGTTAAGTTGGTTCCTACTTATAGTGACCCTCTATAAGGGTTCCGAGGGCACAAGTGTTTGAGGAAGTAGAACGACTCGCTCTCCCATGGAGCACTGGTGGATTCAAACTGTTGAGCTTGTAGTTCACAATCTAGTGCTTATTACACAGAGCCAACAAAACACTGAATGATAGTTCATCTTTAAAATATAAAAGAATAGAATTTTTCTCCCAAAAACATAGCTTTTATGAATATCAGATGTGGTCACAATTTATATGATGCTGTTGTTGCTGTCGAGTTGGTTCTGACTCACAGTGACCCTGTAAAAAACAGAACAAAATATTGTCCATTTCTGCATCATCCTCACAATCGTTTTATGTTTGAGTCCATTGCTACTGCCACCATGCCAATCCATCCCATTGGTAGTCATCCTCTTTTTTCGCTGACCCTCCACTTTACCAAGCATGATGTCCTTCTCTAGGATCTGGTCCCTCTTAATGTCTGAAGTATGAGAAATAAAGTCTCGCCTTACTGGATTCTGAGGAACATTCATGTTGTACTTCTTCCAACATAGATTTGTTTGTTCTTTTGTCAGTCCATGGTATGTTCAATATTTTGCTTCAACATCATAACTCAAATGCATTAGTTCTTTACATGAGTATATTTAAAATACCAAAATTTGTATCCAGAATGTAATGAGATGGTATTAATATTATACTTGGTCAGTGTAGCTTTATAGGATAAGTAATAGACTGCTTACCACAAAGTTAACAGTTTTAAATCCACCAGCAATTCCTTGGAATTCCTACATAGTGTTGCTACGAGCCAAAACTGACTTGATGGCACTTAATAACAACAAAAACAACAAGTATCTTGGAACAGCAACTTAGATGTAACAATAACGTAGAAAATCACTACTTTTCTCTAGCTTGCATATATGAAGATCATTTCTATTTAAGCGAGGTTGTAAAGTTGAAAATCTTTAATAAGTATTCTATGTCAGTATTCTAGTTGTAATGAGAACTTTGAGGTTCATTTATTCTTTGTGTATGTATTTTCCTCTTCAAAGCTATAATAATTTATTATTAAGAATACACACTAAACATTTTCTCATCTAAAAGATGAATAGCTTGCCTACTGCTTATCAGCTGAAAACAGTTTTTGGAAACTGCGTAAGAAACTTTGGAAATATATTTTATTTTCTAAAGAATAGTATCTCAGTACCCACATTTTATTTACTGGAAACTTAATCACAACATATATTCTCTTTTTGTTCCAAAATCATAAGTATTATTTCTCCTTAATTTTGTCAAGAAAAGTTTAATAAGTTCTTGATATTTTGAGTGGTTTAAAAATATAATTTGCATCATTTATTTGAACAGTTGAAGCACTAAATTTCAAAATGTAACTGTTGAATATTTGGAGCTTTTCGTTGCTGTTGTTGGGTAAAGCTGGAAATACAGACCATTGTAATTGATGACAATGGTGAATAACTGACATATCTCTTGTACTCTCTGGGTAACACAAGGACTGACTTAAGTGTAGTTATTTTCTAAATGCTGACTTAGGAAAGCAACCTACTAGTCATCATCTAGGAAAACAGCCATACTAGTGTCAGTGTGCCCAGGAGAAATGTCTTATGGACATCACAATTAAAGTGGATTGTCTAGAATTGACTTTTTTTTTTTTTTTTCCATTTCAAACAGTTGAAAGACCAAATGAATTTGAGGATTTTCAAAGACAAAATGTTACACATTTTTCACTTTAGAAGAATGAGTATCACTGATTCTTTGTAATGATTTTTGGTTTTCTCCAAACTTTCTCCCAAAGCAAAACAAAAATTTCACATGGAAGTTGAGAATTACATTTTGCAAACATTCTGAGAATTTGGAAAAAACAAGTTCTACTACTTTGGCTTCCTGTTTTCAAATCTGTTCTTAAGGCTGCTTTTCAAATTGTCTAACAACCAGAAGTGTATTTGATTCCTCAAATAATGTGTTTATCATGTAAGTTTGATATTTTTCTGCATTGGTGCCATAAAATTCTAAGCTAGTTGATAGCACTTTATAATACGAAACTTTAAATGGGTAAACCAGGGGAAAAATTCCATTCATACCACTTTTATGTAGTCTATAGAAAACCTGAGTAGTCTTTTAAAATAGATTCAATATTAAATATAATCATTTCTTTATATATTTCATATTGTTTTGTGAGAAAAGATGATCTATTATTAGTGTTTACAGCAATTCTCATTTATCATGTTGTTCTGCCGTTAGAACTCATGAAATAAAGATCCATTGTTCTATGTTGTAAGAGTAATTTTAGTGGACTGGGAAATAACTGCATTGCTTTGCCTGGAAAGCAAAATGAGAAATAATTGATGATGTGTCACCAGCTTAAAATACTATGTGGGAAGCAAAACATTAAATTAAAAATAACCATAAAATTAAAAAAAAATACATAGACAGAAATCATTACTTAAAAATATGTCACTTTCTTATATATGAGAGAAATGATAAATGTAATAAGAAAAGAATCTGATTTTTAAAATTATCTTTAATGCATTGTGAAATTTTAGATAGGAATAATATATTTTTGAAGTTCAGGATATTGGAATACTTGTTAATGAAAGGATCAGTGATTAAGGTGTTATATGTTGTTTTCTATTTTTATTAATCACTACTTTCTGATTTTCCCTTCTGATATATTGCCTATTTTATCTTAGTATAAAGAGATGCATGTTAAAAATAAAATGTGCCAGGGAGAACACCATAGTAATTTTATCATAATGTGTGTTTTCTCCGAAAAGACCTTAGTTATTCTCAAGATACTGGCACTCATCCACATCTCTTACCAGAACATATTTCAATTTTTCAAAAACGTTTGATTATTTGCTAATGTATCCAAGAGCTTATGCAGAGGTTTCTGCATCCTCTTACCTCCATCTGCTCTTGTTCCTGACATGTTTGGCAAGAGTTTTTAAATACTTATTTTAATTAACAGAAAATCAGTAATACTTCACCATACTATTGATGTTTGGATAGCCTAACTTCAAAAGGGAACATTACATTTCACATATTAAAAAGTCTATTTGGCCTTCTAGTAATTTTGTATAACTTCAGGAAAGGATTATACTTGTTTCTTCTTAAAATATTTCTGCTACATCTTTAGTTTTCTTATTTTATAAATAAAAACCTTACATACTTTGCTATTAATTTAATAGCAA
Organism: Chrysochloris asiatica; assembly: GCF_000296735.1. Classification (NCBI taxonomy): domain Eukaryota; kingdom Metazoa; phylum Chordata; class Mammalia; order Afrosoricida; family Chrysochloridae; genus Chrysochloris; species Chrysochloris asiatica. The sequence continues at coordinate 5,845,177 of NW_006408540.1, forward strand.
ACTCATTGGCCAAGATCCAGCGGGGTTAAAAATCTTTTTTTTCCTGCAAAGTCATTAGAAGTGTAGGTTCTGTGATCTTGAACAACAGGTCTCCATAAAGAAAAATATTTTATTTCACAGTGGTAATATAGGTTAGCATCATTAAAAGGGAAAGGGGCAGTCAGACTCCAGCTTGACATTGGGTCAAGTATTGTAGTTTACTTTCTGAAACACTTCTCATCTAAGCAACTTGTCTCTTCCTCACACAAAGATCTGAAGATCATTATCTAGACTGAGAAGGCCACTAGGGATTGAAAAGTGTGATCATTCAAACACAAAAATGAGTATTTTACTTCACCTATTGGGAAAATATGCCAGCTTTGCGTTCAAAAGTGAAATGGAACAAAAATGAAAGCTTTTCTTTTTTTCAAATGTTTTGAAATCATCTCTTAAATCTCTTAAAACAATGCCCCATAGAACAGAATTTATTGTGCTATTCTTCAAAGCAGTTTTTAGAAAATATTATCTTTACATCCAAATCTAACCAACTACACATTTAATTTAAAAATGTGTTTTTTATATTTGCCCATATATGACATATTGATGGAAAAATTTGGAAACAGATCATGGTGATCACTGAATAACATGACAAACATAATGTCATTGAGTTGCACACGTGCAGAATGTTGGAATGTCAAAAGATTTGCTACGTAATATTTACCACAATTAAAGAAAGTAAATATGATTCTTTTGATACTATTAGAATTTGGTTTTCCTTACCCGTACCCATTACTATCAAGTTTGCTTTGACTTATAGCAACCCTATTCTGATGTGGTGCTGTAGGATCAGCCCTGGACTTCAAACCACAAGGGTGGCAATTCAAATCCACCAGTTACTCCTCTGAAACCCTATTCAGAGTCACTATGAATCAGAACTGACTCAACAGAATTTAACAATAACAAAATAATAATGATAAAATAAGACAGAGTAGAACTGTCACATTGGGTTTCCAAGGCTATAATCTTTTTTTATTATTACTATTTTGAATTGAGTGAGGGTTTACAGAGCAGACCATTAGTTTTACATTCAACAAATCATACACAAGTTGCTTCATCTTATTGATTGCGTTCTCTTCAATGTAGCATCATTTATCCCACTTGCTCCATGTGTTTCCTGTTTCGATTCTTTCTTGTTTCCTAATCCTTCTGAACATTGTTCTTGGATAACTGTTGTTCTTTTAACCTCAAATGGTTGATTATTCTATGGTGTGTATACTTCACTAGTGTTATGTTGTTATTGTTAAGTGCCGTTGAATCGGTTCCGACCCATACGACCCTGATCAGGGTTTACGAGGCTGTTAATCTTTACGGGAGCAGAAAGCCTCATCTTTCTCCCGCGGAGCAGCTGGTAGTTTCGAACTGCTTACCTTGCGGTTCGCAGCCCGATTTGTAACTCCTCACTAGTGTTATTGCTCCCCTTAAACTGACTGTCAGGTTTCGCAGAGTGGTTGATGGATTCAAACTATAAGCCTTATTGTTAGCAGCTAAGAGCTTAACTACTGTGTCACCAGATCTATTTTTGTTTGCCCTTAGTCACTACTAATCCTTCTCTGATTAATAGAATATGTAGTCCATGGGAGCTTTAGAACATTTGTTAGAGAATCGTTGCATATAACAAACTAGCATATCAAACAGAAAAGTAAAGAAAGCATTCATTTGGCAAATACATAAAATTTTAAATTTTCAAAAGTTTTTAAGCAAAACTGTTACTCATATATTACAGGTATGCATTGCTTTACATCCACAATACTTTCAGTTAAATAGGATGTAGTTTGAACACTCTGTTGTAAACTGTTTCAGCTTTTTCTTTAATCACCTCAAACAAGCTTATCACCTTAGTAGTGATCATCAACATGCTTGTTGTTGTTGTTGTTAAATGCCATTGAGTCATTTCTAACCCATACTGACCCTGTATAGAGTTTCCACGGAGCAGCTAGTGAGCTTGAGCCACTGACCTTGCAGTTCAAATGACTTTGCAGCCTGATGCATTAACCCACAGTGCCACACCAGGACTCCATCAACATGCTTAGCAAGATTCAATTTTGTATTTGGTCCTCAATCCATGTCATTCACAATTTCTCCATAAATAACATATACTGATGATATGGAACTTTCCCACTGTCTCTTCCCACAAATATAGTCAATTTAATATCTGTGTATTCCATCTGGTGAAGTCCATGTGTATAGTTGTCTTTTAATTTGTTTAGAGAAGGTATTTGCAACAAATAAGTCTTTGGTCTTGAAAATTTATATTATGCCAACTCCAGCATTGTTTCTATCACCAAGTCCATATTTTCCAATTACTGATCCTACCTCCTTGTGTCAACCTTTGCATTCCAATCACCAGTAGTTATCAATACACCTTGGTTGCATGTTTGATCAATTTCACACTGAAAAAGTTGATAGAATTCCGCAATTTCATCATTAATGACTTTAGTTCTCTACTGAACATTTGCTGGTTATTGATGTTAAATGCCATTGAGCTGGTTCTGACTCATAGGAAGATTGTATAGAGTTTCCAAGAAGTGGCTGTTGGGTTTGAACCTTTAAGCCTGTGGTTAACAGTCCAAGGCTTATCCTACAGCACCACATCAGAACTCAAAAATCCAAAGACATTTCTAGGAATGCACGTGTGAATTTCAAAACTGCCAGCTGTTCCGCGGGAGAAAGATGAGGCTTTCTGCTCCCATAAAGATTTACAGCCTTAGAAACCCTGTGGAGGTTCGCTATGAGTTGGAAGCGACTATGTGGCACATAACCACTACCACCACCATGTATGAATTTCAGGGCATCATGGTAGGAAAGCATATGATAAAGAATTAGTAAGTGTTTTAATATTAGTGCCACTTTTTAAAAAACTACAGAGTAATATTTCTAACTGCCAATTTATAGGAGTTTTTTGTTTGTTTGTTTCTTTCTTTCATTGAAGGGATTGCACCTTCTCAACTGTTGGTAGAATTTTTATCTATTTTTCTTTTATTTTAAAGAAAATAGACAATCATGTGTGATAGAAATGAATATTGGGAATTGTGATCACAGAAAGCTTAAAAGCCTACCTTCAGCCTATAATTCATTGGATTTTATAAAAGGAGAGTTAGAATATGCCCAGAGAAATAGGTTTGTTGTTAAACCTTTGTAGAGTAGAATCCTGAGTCCTACCCAGAACCTTCTGACTTGGGCCATTTGCATTTGAAAAGACACACGTAGAGGAACGCAGGACTGCTGTGAGAACAGAAGATTCTTATTGAAATACAGATGTGAAGGAAAAAGGGGATTGTTGGACTTTTTGAGTTTCAAGCAAGTTGTTGTGTTGGAGGCATCAAGGCAATGAAAGTTAACCAATCAAGGAAAACCTGCTTCTAGGACTCAACTTTTAAGAGAACCCACAAACAATGAATTATGATCACTGTGACCACCTGGGTCTACTTGTGAGTTTAAGTGAGGGAAATGCAGGAAGAAGCTAAGTTTGGCCTTGTTCCATTGGCACCCATTGACCTTGAGATGAGACAGAGAAGAGGAAGGGCTGGCTGGTATGAAGTTTAGGGAGTTGTGTGAATTCCTGAACAACCCATGGGCACTGACTTAACCCCTGGGAACTAAGACTGTGTGTGAATTCCCAAACTTGCAGCTGGGACCCAAGTTTGGTTGAATGGCTAGGGCTGAGCTGACCAGAACCCAGCCAGTTAAGATAAAGATTTTGATACTGTGAACAAATATAAATAGCTAATATTTGAAGGAGCTCTGGTAGTGTAGTGGTTACAAATCGGGCTGCTAATCTCAAGATCAGCAGTTTGAAACTACCAGTGTTTCCATGGAAGAAAGATGAGGCTTTCTGCTCCTGTAAAGATTTACAGCCTCAGAAACCCTATGCAGGGTTGCTAAGAGATGGTACTGACTCCATGGCAAATAAACACCACATACCTGGACTTTTGCTTATGGATGCAGTTGCCCCATAATCCAATCAGAATGGAAGATTCTTCATATCAAGGAATATGCTTGTATCCTCAGTGTACTGGGTTGATGTTGTTGTTAAATGCCATTGAGTCGGTTCTGACCCATAGCTACCCTTGTATAAGATTTCCAAGGAGCAGCTGGTGAACTTGAACCGCCAACCTTGCAGTTCAAATGACTTTGCAGTCTGGTGCATTAACTGACAGTGCCACACCAGGACTGAATTGAAAGGAACTGGCAATTCAGACATTGCCTATCAAAACTTGGGCAGGGGCCATGTGGCTATAAAGGCATGAAGTGACTAGATTACATGCTTTCATTGTTGTGTTTAGTTTCAGAGTGAGTGTGGTAAGGTAGAATCCACAGTGAATAGTTTTCTTCTCTTCCAGATGGGTCTGGTGAAAGGGGGTGGCAGATGATGCTGATAGGATTTTATTATTCAATTTTGAGTAATTTTTAGCAGGATTAATTGTGATTTTCAAAACTCGAATTGTAGAAGATATGTAACTAAAAGGGCAGAGTAGTTAGTCTTTCATTTCAGGAACAGATGATCTCAGGACCATCAACAAAAAAGAGCATGAGCGGAGTGTAAGATACTTACCTAGAAAAGCAGGGACAGCAAAGACAGTGACAGAGGTAGTGGCATGGAGAGGCAGGGCAGCTGGGGGCTATAGGCCCATGGATGGAGTAAGGCTGTGTGCCTGTGGGCAGGAGGCTGGCTTGAAGAATGAGCCTTAGGACATTTAAATGAGTTTATATTTTTTGTTTTATATGTGTACATCAAATATTTTTGGTTCGTTAATTTGTGAAATGTAATATGTAAACAGAGAACCACAGGAAGGAAATAGGCTAACTTGTTGCAGGGAATGGATTACAATCACTGAGATGAAACAAAGAATATGATTTGTTAAATGTAAAGCTGATGATCTTGTATACAAACCTTCACTCAATTCACAATAAAAAGTTAAAAACTAAATACATAATCTGGAAAAGGAATTATTTATCAACCTAAAAAATGCATATGCATATGTACAAGCCATTATTATAATATCCATAAATCTACAATGTGAGCCGGAAAAGTGTCTTTGTTTGAAACTTAATGATCACTATGTCTAGCTAGTATTAGCATGATTACATTATCTTAGAAAGCATACTTTGTATTTCATCCTTCATCAAATTCTGTTGAACTAAGTCATCAAAGAAGCAGAGAATAAACCAGAAAAGTATAAAATAAGTCATATTTTTTATGCGTTGAGATTCAGTAGATCTTAAGGGTAGAATACTAAGAAGCCAACCTGGTTTTTGAGAAAAAAATGACATTTGAGTATCTACAACTATGTTTGTTGTTGTTATTAAATGCCATCAAATCAGTTCCAACTCATAGCATCAATGCATGACCCATCCAGGGTTTCTAAGGCTATAAATCTTTGCAGGAGCAAACAGTCTTATCTTTATCCCACAGTACAGCTGGTGAACCCCAACAGCCCACCTTGTGGTTCTCAGTGCAGTGCTTATTGTACAGAATCACACAGAAGTTATAGATCTGAATATTTTGCCATCTTTCAATAAAATAGAGATGCAGAAACAAAAGTAAATTTCTTGCTGAAACCTTTGCATTGAATCCAAATGCACCCCAGAGTAATCTGTAGCTAAAAAAATTGCCAACTTTTGCCAATTCTTACTCCTTTCTTCAGTTTTGACTTGTCAAGACTAATCTTCATAGTATACTTTCCTATCTCCTCCTGTGTTGTTGTTATTGTTGTGAATTGCTGTCAAATAAGTTCTGACTCATAGGGACCCTGTATAGAGTTTCCAAGCAGCAGCTGATAGGTTGAATAGCCAACCTTGTGGTTAGCAATCCAGAGCTTCATCTACAGAGCCACACCAGGACTCCTATACATAGTTTAAATACATGCTGTTCCAAGATTATAAACAAAATTCTATTCATAAGTATATCTTTAAATCATATTTGTATATAAATCAGAATAGTCCAGTATAGTTTATATATAACAGTTTATCAAATGCTTGTCTTAGTGTACAGTGAACCTCCTATGCATGAAATCATTAAAGACACATTTCAAGATACATTACAAAATTTCAAGATAACAATATTTTGATGTATGATGCACAGGACTACCTATTTGTTATTATGTAGCACAAAATTTTAATATAATAGGTTTTAAATTATTTGGATTTTAACTGTGGGTTGTATGTAAATCAGATGTTTTTAACCCAGGAACTAACTATAGTTTCTTCTGTGTGGGTGATCTTTTCTACAACAAGGTACGACTCCAATTTCACAGTGAATCATTCTTGTATCACTCAAGTCAGAATAATTTCTCACTTTTCTTAAAGCTTGTAAGGGCTTTTGTTTGTTTTGCTCTTCAATATCTAACATCTTTATTTAGATTGTAATTATATGCCTTTTTTTTTATCAATTCTACAAAATCAGAAGACTTTATGAAAAAGAAACCAAATTTACACCTTTTTAAAAAAAAGAAAAAAAATTTTGAGCCTACACCATTTCTAACAGGTATTCATAGAATAAGTTTTCAATGGATTAATAAATAGAACCTTATAATAGTAATGTGGAGGAAATAACACACAACGGGCTTATTTTAAGTGGAAAGCTTTGTGACTGCATGTTCCCAACAGACATTGTTAAACCCACAGTTATCAAGTTTCTGACATTCATAAGCATTTTATAATAGTATTTCCTAAAAAAAGTAATTTTCAATATCTGATGAAAAGCTGTATTTTTAAATTATGCAGATCGCCTTCTTTTACCATTATCTTGAGTACTGGTCCACTTAGATTCATGCTGCACTCTAGTTTGCCTTCCAAAGAAGACAGCTTGTAAATATTTTAGAATCAGTAAGAACTTGGAACCTTCATCAAACTCAGGAGCAGACTATGGAATTGTCCATACTTGCAAGAACAGGGAAAGCCCCACCAAAAAACTTTATATTGTTGTTGTTGTTAAGTGCCGTCGAGTCAGTTACGACCCATAGCGATCCTGTATATGGTTTCTGAGGAGCAGCTGGTGAGCTTGAACCGCCGACCTTGCAGTTCAAATGGCTTTGCAGTCTGGTGCATTAACCCACACCAGGACTCCCAAAATTATATTAGGTCAGGTAATAGAAAAAAATAATAATAATAATTTGCAGTCTGGTGCATTAACCCACACCAGGACTCCCAAAATTATATTAGGTCAGGTAATAGAAAAAAATAATAATAATAATTAGCGAAGGAAACAGATATTTCTAGTTTCAGTTCTTAAAACTCTATAGACATAGGAGATGCTCAGTAAATGTTTTTATTATTTGTCCAAAAATTATATCATGAAAGGAACAGAAACAATAAACATTCTGTCTCCTATTGCAAGGTAAGGAAGGTCCTTCCTGTCCTTAAACTGATGAGTCTAGCTTTCTCTTCAGTGTTCCCAGGAGTGAGTCAGCATTAAAGCTGATTAAGGCAGTTGTTAAAATTAAACTGCACTTGTCAAAATAAATGAACTAAGTACCAACAAAGGAATTTGAGAGGCTTCTTTCTATTTCTTTTGTTTTCTTTATTTTTGTAGCTATTCATTAAGGAGCAACATTTAGCAACCCTCAGTGTGTATAGCAATAATTAGTAGTTAAAGTGATGGTTTTAAAAGAATATGTATTAACAATTTATTGGGTTAGAAAGGTAGTGCATGTGTTAATTATTTTTTCCTTATATGCATAACAAAAAAGAGATGATTTCCATTAACAAAGGTTATTTTTGATATAAATTTTATCACTGAAAATTACTGGATGTTTCAAAATGGACCAGAACATTTTATTCTTGAGAAGTGGCATGGCATGCTGGAAAACTTTCAGGATATGAAGGTAGAAAACAACACATTCTAGTCTAAGATAAATATCAAGCTTATGTTAGGGCATAGTAGATGTGTAAAGACTTTGTTTTAATGCCATAACTGACACTAACTAGCTCAATGAATTTTCCCCATCATTTAAAATCTTTAAGCCTTAATCTCATCACCAATAAAATGTGACTAATAAACTCTCACTAATTGTTGTTGTTAAGTTTCCTTGTAACATGACAGGACAACATGCAAAGTTCATGAATTTTACTTAACTTCTCCAATCCATGGACTCTTTAGAGTTGTTATTGTTGTTCTTAAGTGCTGTAAAGTTGGTTCCAACTCATAAAAAAAAATCTGCATAAGGCTTCTGAGGTCAGCAGTTCAAAACTATCAGCAGCTCCAAGGGAGAAAGATGAGGTTTTCTGTTCCCATAAAGATTTACAGCTTTGGAAACCCAATACAGGTTCCCTATGAGTGGGAAAGGACTCCATGATATACCACCACTACCACCACAGGGCTTCTGAGGCTTTAAATATTTGTGGGAACAGAACTCATCTTTCTCCCATGGAGCAGCTGATGGACTAGAATCACCAACCTCCTGGTTTAAAGTCCAGTGCTTACTGTACAGAACCATTTTCTCCGGAAATTAAAACAAAGCAAAGTCTTACCAATAAATCAATCCTCTGTATCTAAAAAGTTCATTGATCATAAAAGAATAAAATGTGAGCCAGTGTCTACTGATTCTTTGGGGAAAGGCATAATGGAAAAGGCATGTGTTTCCTTTTTTAAGAGTTCATCAAGTGTTCTTTTTAAGTGATTTTTATTATTATTATTCATTGAGAACTTATGTTACAAAGCTCTGCTGAATTGGTAGAAAGAAATATTCCCAATCAATAGGTAAGTTATTATTTTTTGTCAACTATAAGTCCAATTTTTAGAGAATAAAAGGGATTTTTAATTTTACTTACAGAATGGTGTTCAGATCTATGCTTCCCCAAAGTTTCCTGTTTGAAAACCACAGTTATGGCAACTAAAAGTCAGCAATATATGACATTGACTATTAGTCACTTTTAACTCTCAAATAATAGTATTTGTTGAAACTTCTATGTGCTGTTGTTATCTGTGACTACATACTACACACACCCTGTCATGTATTTTTTTGCCCAAAACTCTATTCAACAAATATTTAATGAATGCCCACTGGTCAAAGAATTATGCTAGGCCCTACAGTATATACCAATGAATAAAAAGCAATGAAGCATCAATGAACAAATAATTCATGTTGTTATTTCATTAAGTTTGCTGTTGTGGGTAATAGTATTTGCCATTGAGTTGATTCAGACTCATAGCTACTCCATATGTACAAGACAGAATTGCTCCATAGAATTCTCAAGGCTATGATATTTTGGAAATAGACTGCTAGACCATTTTCCATTGGGTCTCTCATTGTTTTTGAAATGCTAACCTTTTGGCTAGTACATAAGAGTTGCACCACCCAAGGACTTCTGACTTATTAAGTAGAAACCACAGTTATTCCCACTTTTCAGATAAGTAAATAGCAGCTAAATGTTGCCTGATGTATTAATGACTAAGCCAGAATTTAAATCAAAGCCCTTACATTTATGTGAAAATTCTTATACTTAACTACTTCTCACTTTGTTAGTGTCTATAGTCGACATTTGAACTAATTTTCAATGCTTTAATATAGCAATATTACTCATATAAGAAATTTTATAACAATGAAGTTTATTTTGTTATATTCTAGTCATTTTGTCTCCTTAAAGATAGAAGTTATGCTTATTAATTTAGATTTTCAATGTCTTAAATAAGGCTTGCTACATAGTAAGAGCTCAATACTGAGATTTACTAAATTTTGCTTCTTACCCTTGATAAAACTTAGAACTTAGCTAGTGGAGTCATTTGGATAAACTTAATTAACTAGAAGCCTGTAGTCTTCTTTTGTGAAGTTACTATACTTGCACTTCATAGGCACAATAATGGACCCAAACATACCAACAATCATGAAAATACTGCAAGGCTGTACAAAGTTTTTTCTATTGTATTTAGGTTGTCATGAGTTGAAGCCACCTCAAAGACAACTAGCAACCACAATACGCATCTGTAACGTCACCAATCTGCTATTAGCTCAGGTTCTTAAAGCCCCTGTTTTTGTCTTTCTGATGCTGATCATCACTACATGTACACATTCCTAATATTTAACTTTTTCACTTGCCTTCTTTCTCCACCTTCCATCCAATGACTCTCACCTCAGCAACATCTCACATTATCTTGTTTCATTTGCAGCACTAGACCAGAGGCATTCAAATTTCAATAGCTGATATACAGCAAGAAAAGAAATTCTAAGGACATTAAATGCATCTCCATCTGGGTTTTTTTTAAAGGTAGATTCTGATCCCAATATCTTAGCTCTATTATCTTATATTTATCATGCTTGGTTTTTACAAACAATCACTTATTTGTATGGATCTCTCACTGACTTCCAGGTTGAAATATGATTTTCAGATTGGTATTGCATCTTATTTTTTCTGCATGCATATAGCAGGTTTGCTCATGCATAGTAAGTGCATAACAAATATTTGTTGAATTTTCCATTTTCGTCTTTAAAAATTTGATGTTTGAGAATCTAAGTAAGTGTCACTTGAGTGAGCACCTTATGAAACATTAAACATGTTATATTTCTTTATCTTCCAAGTCTTTGAAGGGTTGGTGACTTTTCTAGTTTTTCTTTCCTACCAATATGATATCTAAAGTTCCACTGTGTGTAATTATTTATATTTTATATATCTAAAATTTAGATTATTCATAAATCTCAGATAGTTAAAACTTGTTTCCAATACTGCATGATTGTGAATCACTAGATTATAAGTCATGCCCGGCTCTACATGGGAAAAAAAAAAAAATCTTTTTTAAATAAACAATATTTTTAGGTATTATCAATTACTCTGAAGAAATGATGAAGAGAACAAATGAAATAATGGAAGACTTTTTAAAATGCAAGGGATAGAAGGCATAAAACATTTATTCCTATTTTATCTCTCTATGCATGTGACTAAAGTAGTCACTTAACAAATAAAATAGTATGTTAAAATCGTTTGTAAAATAGTTGGTAAAATATTGAGCTTGCTAATCAAAAATATTCTACTACTCTTGTAGATTGTTGTGAGGCTGGAAGCTATGCCATCAGCATTTTAAATACCAGCAGGATCAGTAATGGTAGACAGATTTCAACAGAGCATACAGACTAAGAACAGACTAGGAAGAAGGAGAGCCAGACTACTTCTGAAAGGTTAGCCGGCAAAAACCTTACAAATAGCAGTGAAATGTCTGATGGAGTGTTGAAAGATGAGTCTTTCAAGGAGGAAGCCACTCAGTATAGGACTGCGAAAGAGTTATCTCCTAAAAGTAGAATTGACCTTAATAATGTGGATGAAGTAAAGCTTTGAGGACCTTCATTTGCTTATGGGACACAAATCCAAATGAGAAGAAAACGTATACAAACATCCATTAATAAATGGAACATAGAATGTGCAATGTAAGAATCTAGGAAAAACAGATGTTGTAAAAAGTAAAATGGAACACATAAAGACCCACACCCTATGTGTTAATGAGCTGAAATGGATTGATATTGACCATTCTGAAACAGAAAATCATATGGTTTACTATACGAGGAAGAACAAATTGAAGAGGAATGGTGTCACATTTATCTTCCAGAAGAGTATTTCAAGATTTATCTTGAAGTACGATGTCATCTGTGGTAAGATGATATTAGTACACCTACAAGGAAGACTGAGGAGCCCTTCTAGTATAGTGGTTACCCGTTGGACTACTAACCACAAGGTCAGCAGTTCAAATCTATCAGCTGCTCTGTGGGATAAAGGTGAAGCTTTCTACTTTCATAAATATTTATAGACTCTCAAACCCTATACATGAAACTCTATAGGCCTTGATGGCACACCATCATCCCCCAACCCCACTTACCAGAAGGAAGACCAGTTAATACCATTATTATTCAAATTTGTGTACCAAACACTAAAGCCAATGATGAATAAATGGAAGAATTGTACAACTTCTGTGGTCTGAATTTAATCAAACACACAATCAAGATAAATTGATAATTACTAGTGATTGGTATGCAAATGTTAGAAAAAAATAAAAGGATCAGTAGTTGGAAAATATGGCCTTGATGATGCTGGGGATCACAGGATAGGATTTTTCATTGCAAATACCTTACGCATTGCAAATACCTCTTTTCAACAACATAAACAGCGATAATAAAAATGTACCTCACTAGATGGAATACACAGGAATAGAACTGACCACATTAGTTGTAAGGGACAATGGAGAAGTTTAATATCATCAACCAAAACAAGACTAGGGGTGGAACAGTCAATCAGTTTCCTGTATGCAAATTCATGCTGATGATGAATAAAATTAAAACAGGTCCACAAGATCCAAAATATGATCTGTGTATATCCCACCTGAATTTAAAGATCTATCAAGAACAAACTTGATTCATTTGACACTAATGACCAAAGACTGGAAGTCTGACGTCAAAAGCAACATGCATGAAGAAACAAAAGGTCACTAAAAAGACTGGAAAGAGAAAAAGATCAAAGTGGACATCAGAAAAGACTCTGAAACTTACTGTTAGATGTAGAGAATTTAAAGTAACTGGAGGAAGTGATGAATCCCATTGGGCCTCTCAAGAAGACAAAGCAAAGTATCATTATGAAATGCACAAAGACCTGGAATTAGAAAACAGAAAAAGATGAACACACGGAACATTTCTCAAATTGAAAGAACTGAAGAAACAATTCAAGCCTCAGGTTGCAATATTGAAAGAATATATGGGCAAAAATAGGAGTCCTGGTGTGGCGCTGTGGGTTAATGCGCCAGACTCAAAGCCGTTTGAACTGCAAGGTCGGAGGTTCAAGCTCACCAGCTGCTCCTTGGAAACCCTATACAGGGTCGTTATGGGTCGGAATCGACTCAATGGCACTTGACAACAACATGGGCAAAATATTATTGAGTGATACAGGAAGTATCAAAACAAGATGGAAGGAATATGTAGTCACTGTATCAAAAAGAATTGGTATATGTTCAAACTTTTCAAGAGGTACTATATGATGAAGAACTAATAATACTGAAGGAAGCACACTGGAAGCATTGGCAAAGATCAGTGCTTCAGAAATTGACAGACTACAAATTGAAATGTTTCAACAAACAGATACAATGCTGGAGGTTCTCACTATTCCATGCCACAAAACTTGGAAGACAGCTACCTGAATCTATAACGTGTGCCCATTCCAAGGTCACATAATATAGTTTGGGAATTAATGAACAATGTCAGTAATATCACAGACAAGCAAACTTTTGCTAAAGATAAATCCAAAATGGTTTTAACTGTACGCTGACAGGGAATTTCCAGAAATTCCAGCTGGATTCAAAAGAGTACATGGAATGGGACATATTATTGCTGACACAGATGAATCTTGGTTGAAAGGAGAATATAACAGAGAGGTGTTTACTTATGCTTTATTGGCTGTGCAAAGGCATTCAACTCTGTGAATCATAACAAACTATTGATAACATCGCAAAGAGTGGAATTCCAGAACACTTAATTGTGTTCATGTGGAAACTGAATTGCCTGTGACCAGCCTCGACAATTTGTTAGAGCTCAGAGGTGGGTACTGAGTGGGTGAAAAGCACACACACACACACACACACACACACACAGTCGAGTCGATGGGTCTTGAGTCTTAGGCAAATGATGACTTCACTTTTATTTAGGCAGATGGCTTCTCCTTACTCAAAAGTTTTTGCTTCTTATATACTATTATGATCAATTACAATTTAACTAAGTGTTACATTCTTTGTGTTCAACAAACATTCAGGTTACAACAAAAGGAAACATCAGAACACTCCCTTGATTCTTATCGTATCCTGTTCCTTTGCATCCCCTAATTATCCTGATAACATCGGGTTTATTTCTGTAACTCTTTTCATTCTTCTCTAATCCTCCCAAGAACAGTCAAATCAACTTTTAAGCAAAGTTCTATATTTTAACTTGCATTTTTACTCTCATCTACCACTTCTTATAGCTTCATTAATCACAATCCATAATCACAACAGTATTTTTATAAAAGTACCTAAAGTTTCATAGTCAAAAACAAAGCAGCAATTCCCCTATACTAATAATTTCCCAAAACCTCTAGCTAAATTTCTACCCACCTTCCTAGTGTTCCTACAGGTCTTGATTGGCTCTTTGCTGTCTTCTGGGTGCCTCAGTGTCTCTTGCTCTACAGAATGAGCAGGATGTTGATTTTAAGATTGTTTTTTTAGCTATCTTTCAGGTGCCTCAGTGTCTAGTAAGCAGGATGTAATCTTAAACTTGAAAAGCTTTTAGCTGATGTGGCTTTTCCTAATGGTGAGACTTATTGTTGATGTAAAAAGAAACTATTATAAGTTTTGTTGTTGTTGTTGTTAAGTGCCATCGAGTCGGGTCCGACCCATAGCGACCCTGTACAGGGTTTCCGAGGGTGTAAATCTTTACGGGAGTAGAAAGCCTCATCTTTCTCCCGCGGAGCGGCTGGTAGTTTCGAACCGCTGACCTTAAGGCTCGCAGCCCGATTCGTAACCACTACGCTACCAGAGTTTACATGATTAAATTTAGTGTAAGAGTGTCTAAATGTAATTTTAATTTTTACTATGATTATTGAAAAATTCTACTAAAAACTTCTATAATAAAACCAAGAAAAATCAAAAATAAACTATTTATAAAAGGAAAAAACAGAAACTGCAAGGCCCTTGCATTAGATTCCCTTTGGGACATTGCCAACCAAGGAGACACTCATTGTCGCTTTGCTAAACAACGAGCTTTTCATGCTTAGGGTCTCTTGCCGTTCCATTCCTTGATGGCATGGCTTCCAACACTGCACATAGACCAAGAGTCAGTTGTTCAAACAGAACAAGGAAATATGGTGTAGTTTAAAATCAGGAAAGGTGTGAGTCACGATTGTATCTTTTCACCACTTAGTCTGTATGATGAGTAAATAATCCAAAAAGCTGGATTATGTGAAAAAGAACATGGCATTAGGATTGGAGAAAAGAATCATTAATAACATGAGATATGTAGTTGGTACAACCTTGCTTACTGGAAGCCAGGGAGACTTAAAACACTGATTAATATTAAAAAAAAAAAAACAAAAAAAAAAAACTAAAGTTTTCAGTATGGATTGCAACTCAATGTAACGACAACAAAAATTCTCACAATTGGCCCAATAAATATCATCATGACAAATTGAGAAAAGTTTGAAGCTGTCAAATATTTTCTTGTACTTTGATCCATAATAAATGCTAACATAAGCAGCAGTTAAGAAATCAAAGGGTGTATTGGATTGGGCAAGTCTACTAAAAAACATCTCTTAAAGTGTTTAAGAGCAAAGATGTCATTTTGAGAACTAAAGTGTATCTGACCCAAGCCATGGTATTTTCAGTTACCTCATATACATGTGAATGTGAATCCATGATTTATGGTGTTGGTGAACCAATCTATTTTTGAAGTTTGCTCATTAGAGATGAAGATAGTGAGACTTTGTCTCTAGTTCTTTGGACATCCTGTCAGAAGGGACCATTCCCTGGAGAAGTACATCAAGCTTGGTAAAGTAGAAAGTCAATGAAAAATAATGAAGACTTTCAAAGTGAGCTCTGGTAGCGTAGTGGTTATGAATTGGGCTGCGAACCACAAGGTCAGCAGTTCGAAACTACCAGCTGCTCCGCGAGAGAAAGATGAGGCTTTCTGCTCCCGTAAAGATTTACAGTCTCGGAAACCCTCTCCAGGGTCACTATGGGTCGGAACTGACTCGACGGCCCTTAACAACAACAACTCAAAGAGATAAATTGACACAGTGGCAGTACCAATGGACTCAAATATAACAATAATTGTGGAGATGCCACAGGACTGGGCCATGTTTCATTCCTATGTACATAAGTTCTCTATGAATTGGAAACAACTTTAGAGCAATTAACAGCAACCACAAACAAAATCATTTTAATGTTTCTTATTGCTAAAACCTATATTTTTTAATAAAGTACAAATGAAAATATCACTCAATTCTTGACTGTTTACAATGTATGTATTTCTGAATACCTGGTAAGAAAAATTCAACTCTGACTTGTAAAATATACATATTTCTTAAATATATATAGTAAGAAATATGTTGGTGATTAATTTATAAAATTAAGGAAAAATATAATTAGAAAGGGACTCATTTCTCAATTTTTCCAATGACAGTAATTTGTGTCGTTTAAGACTTGGAGAGATGGTTAAGGCTATGTGTCAATCTGGTTAGGCCATGATTATCAGTTGTTTCACAGATATTGTATAATCATCTATTTTGTGATTTCATGTGAGCAATCATCAGTTGAAAGTGGAGTTTCATTGGAGGTATGATTTGTATCCAGTGTATATTGACTGCTCTTCTGACAAAGCTCTTTCTCTTTATCTTACATATTTCTGACCTCCAGTCCTTGAAATAGGAGGCAGAATTATGATGCTTGGCCTTCAGATTTTGGAATTTGCCAACTCCCACAGCACCTTGATCTAGGATCTCGTTGATTTGGGGTTTGTCAGCCAGTACAATCACGTGGGTCAAGAATAGCATCCAGTCCACCAGTCTGACCCATGGACTTCCAACTTGCCAGCCTCAACAACTGTGACTGCCATTTTTGGAAATATATACATATATGGAGTGTGATTGTGTCTATATATGGAGTGCCATTGCTGCGTACGTTAAGCACTATATTGTGAATCACAAAATTGGTGGCTCTACCCCAGTATTCACTCCGCAGGAGCAAGGTAAGGCTTTCTGGTTCCATAAAGATTTTAAAAGCCTCAGAAATCCTATACAGGGTCACTATGAGTTAAATCTGACTTAAGAGTTCTTAACAATAACAACAGATATTTACATTAATTTCTTTATGGAGCCCTGGTGTATGACTATAGGAGAAGCACTGTACAGCTAACGACATGGTTTGTGGCTGAAACCCAGCAGTCACTCCTCAGAAACACTAAACAGAGTCACTCTCAGTTGGAACTCACTCCATGGCACTTAATATCAACAACATATGTATCTGCATATATAAGCTTCACTGTCTTTTCTCCTCTAGATAATCCTGGTATGGCACTGCAGGTTAATTTGCTGGATGGTGCAGTTGGTTTGAACCACAGAGTCAGCGGTTCAAGTTCACCAGCCACTCCTCAGAAACCCTATATAGGCACTATGAGTCAGAACCAACTCCAAGACACTTAACAATGACAACAACAACAAATAATCCAAACTAAGACTTTTGGTACCAAGAGTGGTTCTAGAGGAAAAGCATTGTAAGGACGTGTTTTCTTCATTGGTTCTCAGGGCTTGTGTAGAAGGCACTGATGGCTCTGCTACCAACAGTAAAGGGGAAACTGCTAATTAAAGTGTGTATGGTAATAAGCATACACGAAACAACACCACCAATGGGTCTAATATTTGTGAGAGATACTGCTCTGGATGACTGTGTATTTGATTTTTTTTTTTTTTTTTTTTCTGCAATTGTCTCAGAATGAGACGTATAAGGAAGTTGGTTGGTTGGTCTGACTTTTGTTAGACAAAGTAGTAAAAGAAAAGGATGAATTCAAAGTTTCAGAGTCACAGCCCAAGAGTGCACACAAAAGCTGGAATTTTCTACTTTTGCCCTAACAGAAAGCCTTACTTTTTGTAGTGAAAGAACTGATATTACTGAAAATCAAATCCAGTCTTATCAACTGACTGATTTACATTGCCAACTGATTTTCACTATGAATGTCCTATGAAGTTAAAGTGAGGGCACTGATCTGGAAAAAGTGGGATCCTGAAACTTGGGATGGAGACATATGGACAGATAATCAGGAAGCTGGGAACACTGACTCTTTCATGCCCACGTATCACTCCTGCCAACAAAACCAGCCTTTTTTCTCCCATTTAAGCGATTACTCCATTCTTATCTGCTAAATCACCCTCTCTAATAAAGATATTATCCCTTCAGCCCTGATCTGATTATATTAACCCAGCAGTGCCTAAAGAAACTTTGGCTGAGATATCCCCAGTAGTGGATGCTTTATAAAACATTGCTGAATGTCTCCAAGATCCAACTAACTCAGCACACATTTTTGCTTCTGTACCTAAAATTAGACTTAAATTCCAGCAAACACCAAGAGTTGAAGCACAAAGTGTGACCCTAGAGGGTATACATGACACTCTAAAGGATCTATTTGAAATTTTCTAATATATACAAACAGAAACATGGTACCACTAAATTTTTTGCAAGATTTTTAAGCTTTTATATGTATATAAACACTTTTTGTTAGCCTCTGCAACTTCAATATAACCTCTATGCATCGTGATGATGGAAGGGCAATTGACTTCTATGATTTTGTGGTCCAGGAGAAGCAAGGTTGTTGTGTTCCTTTATTTTCATATGACATCTGAGAAAGTAAACAACAGTAACAACAAAAACTCTCTAGTACACTAAGAGAACTTATGACCTTTGAGAGTCTTTACAGGCCTATAATCCTACGAATAGCTGACCAGACATAGGGAACCCTACCCTGTTTCACCAGGACACTAAAACAGTGGGTGTGATTATTTCAGGAAATCAGGTGGTGAATTGAATGTTGAACAGCAATCCCAGTTTCTTTCACACATCTACCTAGGAAACTAAAACTGAAAGCAAGGCAGCAAAATAGGTCAAGTAAATTAAGCTAAGTCTATAAAAAGGGAATTAAATTTCCAGTTTTCCAAGTTAAGTCTTATTTGAATAAGTGTCACAGAAAGAAAAGCTAGCAAGGTTATCAGGGAAAAAAAGAAAACAAAACCATTCTCATTTTAAATTATGGGGAGTATTGTCCTTAAATGTCTATGTCTTTAGTCTTCAGAAAAAAATATTTTGTACGTATTCTTTCATATAACCTTGTTGTTGTTGTTAAGTGCCATCAAGTCAGTTCCAACCCACAGCGACCCTGTGTAGGGTTTCTGAGGCACCAACCTTACTATCCAAATGACCTTGTGGTCCAATGCTTATTCTCAATCTGTAACCTGAATACAGGCTTAGCCGTTAAGACTAATTTTAGAAATAAATATATTTGCATTTCAAAGTCAATATTTTGATATAATATTTAAATGTTATTATTAATTATATTATCCTGTCATTTTATGATGATTAAATTATACAACTTTGTAGCTATAAGATAAAATGGTCCTCAAGACCAAATATAATTGAGTATATAATTAAGACAATTATCCAAAATAGAAATGTTATGAAAAGAAGACAAGCTCTATCTATTCATTGCATCATATTTTATTAGTATATTTGTTGTTGTTAAGTGCTTTAGAGTTGATTCTGACACATAGTGATCCCCTATAGCATTTCCAAGGAGCAGCTGGTAAGCTTGAACCACCAACCTCATGGTTAAAATCGACCTTTCAGTTAAAACATATCTTGTAGTCTAGAGCAGTAACCCACAGAGCCACACAAGGACTCCACGTATTAGTATATAGGGGTAAAAAAATATATATAAAGAATTGTTGTTGTTGTTAAGTGCCAACAAGTCTATTTTGATTCTCTGTGACCCTATATAAGGTGTCTGGGGACCGACTGGTAGCTTTGAACTGCTGACCTTGTGGCTAGTAACAGTTAGCAGTCCAGTGCGTATCATACAGTGCCACACCAAAACTACGTCAAAAGCATAAATCACTCAATAATTTGAAGGACAAGATCATAAGTTAGCAGAAAATTCATGGTGATGAAAATCAGCAGAAAACGTCATTTTTTTTCCCCAAAAAGGTATAGTTTTGAGTTAAAATTAAATATTTGATTGGAAATATTCAATATGGTGTTCAATTGTTGATGGATAAACACAATGTGGTACCTTCAGATAATGGAGTAATATTCTGAGATAAAAGAGCTATCAAGTTACTTAAAGACAATAAAAGAAAAATAAAATAAAATAAAATAAAAACCCTGTTGTCATCAAGTTCTTCGTGGCTCACAACCACCCTACAGTACAGATTAGAATTACTCCTTTACGTTTCTGAGACTACACATCTTTACAGCAATGGCCACCTCATCTTTCTCCTGGGGGTTAGCTGATGAGTTTGGACTGCTGACGTTTAGAGTAGGAACTGAGTATTTAGCCACTGCACCACTAGGTCTCCTTGTAAGTGAAAAACTATACACCTTGTTTGTTTTTTAAATTTATTTTTAGCAATGAATTGTTCTTAGTTACTACCTTGAAGATTTTGTAATACAATATGTAAACATTATGTTCAAGTTAATTAAGTAAAATATTTTATTTTATTTTAACTAACTGCTATGTGCTGTGTCTTGTGTTAGTCATGGTGGTTATGTGCCATGGAGTCAGTTCCAACTCATAGTGACCCTGCACAGGGTTTCTGAGGCTGTAAATCTTTATGGGAGCAGAAAGCCTCATCGTTCTTCCACAGTACAGATGGTAGTTTCGAACTGCTGACCTTGTGGTTCGCAGCCTGATTCTTAACCACTACGCTATGAGAATTATGTCACACAATATATGTTAATGTAGAAAACAAAACAGTTAGTATCTAATTACAAACCTGATGGTGGCACTGCATTAAAGGCAAGTACCAGACATAACTTTCAGGAGAACCATAAGAAAGATTAGAAATCCATAAAGCCATGTAAGAAAAATTCTCTACATATTTAGTATTTTAAATTTTGCCAAACATTTTATTTTAGGACAGTTGTATATATGAAGGAAACTAGTCTACCAGGCTAATAACTTACAGGAACACTTCATCTACCCTGAGATCAAGACTAGATGGCACCCAGCTGCCAGTATTACTACCAACCATTCTCATCAGGAACACAATAGAGGGATCTTCACAGAATGGGAGCAAAATGTGGAACAGAATTTTTAGTCATCTACTGGTGGTGCTGTAGGATAAGCACTGGACCCAAAGTCATTTAAACTGCAAGGTTGTTAGTTCAAATGGACACAAGTTGTATAGTTGATTAAAACTCATGACAACAGATATGAAAAAAGTATAGTAGTTCAAAATTAGAACATCTTCTTATAAATCAAGATTTACAAAATCTATCTACCTATCTATCTGCCTATCTATCCATCTTCTAGAAATTTCTGATGTGGCACTTTGGTCTAATGTGCTGGACTGCAAAGTTGGTTTGAACCACAACATTGGAGGTTCAAGGTCACCAACTGTTCCTTGGAAACACTTTAAAGGGTCGCTATGGGTTGGAACCGACTGGATGGCATTTAACCATATATATATATATTATTACACAAAATCAAAGCAGATTGCTTTCTTGTAGGTTTTATCAAAATATTTAAAATACAACTCTGTAAGGCATGATATAAGATAAATCATTTACTAAAGTTTCATTAAGCAAGATCAACTGAAAATGTTATCTTTCTAACATGTTTTAGACTCAGCTACATTGGAGGCTATTTCATAATTATTATATAGATTTGAAAGCATTTCTCTGATACCAAATACATTTAGCATTACTCCTTTTCTGTTCCTATTTCATCTTGTATATATTTGAACTAAAGGAATTTCTACATTTTACTGCAATTTTACATTGTACGAATTTCTAAGATTTGCTTCTGCTCTTTAGAATTAGTTACTGGGGGAATCTGAACATTTTTTGTCAGTGAGCATTCGATGTAAATGAGATGCAATGAAAATTCTTCTAGGGTATAGAATAAAATTATGCTTGTTGTGGATTAAATGTGTACCCCAAAATATGGGTTGCAAATCCTGTTCCCTATAATTGTGGGTATAATCGCATTTAAAAATAGGGTTTACAGAGTTTTTTATGTTAATGAGGGTGCATCAGTATAGGGTGTGTCTTAAATTAATTACTATTTAGATACAAAAGTAGCAGATTTGACACAGAAGAAAAGGAGGTACAAATGGAGAAACAAATTTATCATGTGTAGATTACCCAAGATACCAAAAAAGGAGAACTGAAAAGAGATGTGGGTTTTCCCACAGAGCAGAGAATGCCTTTCCTTAAAGTTGGCACATCGAACTCAGATTTCTAACTTACTCAAGTGCGAGAAAATGAGTAAGACAATTCTATTGACCTTCCATATTTATTTGAATTATTAATTCCTATGAATCTCAGAATTCTTTATATAAATGAGCAATTTCTTAAATTTTTCCAGAATATCACAAGTTACATCCATACCGAATCACTGGAGGCCTTTATTTATGAATATTAACTTGAAATGGTATTATATATGTACAGTAAATTATTTAATAGTTTTCTTTTATTAAAGCCCACCAAGCAATTATTTTCCTGATGGGTCTGAATAAGAGAAATTTGACAGAAGATGCTGACAGGATTATATGGTTTCATTGTGAGTGATTTTTAGAAGGGTTCATTGTGATTGTAAACACTTAGAAATCTAGTAAGGGTCAGGGTCAATTTTTCATCCTACTAGATATAAAATGAGTTATTTTAATAATCTGAGTGGTCAGTGTGCTATTTTGCTTGACTAATCAAGTTCACCTCTATTTGACCTATGGTCCTTGGGACCTGAACTGATTCACCAGCTTCTACTGTCTTACGATTTGGTGTGAGTGAGGGCAATCTTCCAGACTGACACCTGAAACAAAGATTTAGGACTTGTCAGCCTCCACAGCCACAGGGAACCATATCTCCTTGACTACCATGAGTTTTGTAAACTGTTGATTCAAATAGAAGAATCCTGGGATATGGGGGACAATGCTAAGGGGAGGAGGAGGAGTTGATATCAGGGATTACGGAGTGGTGTAACTCTGGTGGTTCTGTAAAATAAGCAGCAGTAAAAACCCATCACAACTCTTCTGGAGAAAGATAATTCCATTCCCATGAAAATTTACCATCTTAGAAAATCTGTATAGGTTCTTTATGAGTCAGAACTGACTCAATAGCCATGGGATTGATTTATAGCACTTTAGTATAGTCAGACATTTGAGAAATCTTTAACTTCCACCTGAGAGGAAAGAACCTATTGCTGATTCTTCTAAAAGAAATTATTATTGAAATGCATGACTAATTTAATGAATCTTCATTATTCATTGGGTACAAACAAAACAGTTATTTAAAAAATTAATAATTGTAGTTATATGTACTATTTCACCAACAGAGAGCATGTTCCCTTATTTCATTCACACTGTTTAAGTAGACTTGATGTTTGGAGTAAGCTCATTCTAACTTTTAAAACCTCAGCCCTATTTATTTTCAAAAATGTTTTTCATAATTTATATGCATTCTACCTCTTCTCCTTTAATCAAAAACTATACCTGTGGCTCTGGTGGACTGTAATCCAACAAACTCTCACCCCCTTATTTCTTCCTCCATTGCTAGTTCCTTTGGGCCCGGGTTGCTGGGAAACAATGAGGGAAATGCTAGCCGTCTAGTTAATTGTTACGTTGCAGTCCTTCTTTGCTTGTCAGTTATTGTTGTTCTCATTTATTGTCTTTGGACTCAGTGCAGACAGTTAATATTTTCAGTAAGATGGGTCACCAACCCATGTAACTCATCCTGACATCTAGGACCCCATAGGGACTAAGTGATATCTTTCACTAATACCTATCTGACAATTGATGCCACATTTATGCTCATATCTCTTTGCCTCAAGCTGTACTGTTCTTAGGAAAGCCAATAGATCTCACTCTCACCTGAAACAAATCCTTAGGCCTGTGGGGCAGTTTCCCTGTGAAGACACACAACCTGATGCATCTATAATACTGGGATCTAGGTGCCTGGTTTCTTGGCTGTCATCCATTGCCATGGCCTTTGCCTGATAGCCATTTTTCCCTATTTTAATCTCACAAGGGAAGATCAGAAAATATCAAGCTTCTGCTCTTTTAAGAAATCCTTAAATTTTGTGGTCACTCCCTTTAGTTTCTGAAAGGTAATGAAATAGTATCTATTCTTGAATATAAAATATATCCAAAAGACAAGCTCCTTTTTCTTCTTAAATCTTCTAAATTGACCATGGTTTATATGGAGATGTTGGTTTTGCTGACAGGTACTTGTTAGCCATTTTTGCAAGGTTTGACTGACTGACCACACAAACACACACATTCATAGACACACACTTATAAATAAACTTTCAACAGGTATTCTCTTAGGATCAAAATGAGGCTTTCTGCTCTTGAAAAAATTTTTACAGTCTCAGAAACCCTATATAGGATCACTTTGAGTCAGAAGTGACACAATGCACTTACCAGCAATAATATGTATTCCTGGAAGACTCACTTTCATGTTTCTACCTTTTTCAGCTACTGTGTCTAACATCTTCATATTGTAGCTTCCTCATCTAGCGTCATCTGCTTTCATCTCCTCTGTTCTATGGTTGCTTGAAATTTCATTGTCAGAGAATGTAATCTATTTTGTGAAAACACAAATAAAAAAAATGAACAGATTTTTACATTTTATATTATTTTATAAACTTGTTAACAGAGTCTTTGACTCTTTCACCCAATAGAGAACTGCTGCTACCAATACAAAGAGTAGTACGGGAGTACCAATCTAGACTTAAGTACACATTTTTTGTTCATAGAAAGACAGTGTTAATTGATTGTTAAATACTGTATGTAGAGGGAGTCCTGGTGGCACCGCAGGTTAAGTATCAGATTGCTGATTGAAAGGTTGGCAGTTCAAACCCATCAGCTGTTCCATGAGAGAAAGATGAAGAAGTATGTTTTCATAAACATTTACAGTCTTGGTAACCCTACTCTGTCCTATAGGGTTGCTATGAATCCAAACAGATGGCAATGTGAGCATTGTATGATCAGGTTTTTGTTTTGGCTTTTAATTCTGGCCACATTCAAAAGTACACGCTAATATTGTCTCATCATAGTTCCAAGTTTTCTTAGTGATTAATGATGAGGATCTTTTCAAATGTTTATTTGTCTTCTATATTTCATTTTTGGGAAATGTCTGGTGAAATATTTGTTTATTTTTATTTTTTAAACTGGGTTATTCTCTTGTTATTTAGTTAAGAATGATTTTTATGTCCTGGATATGAGTGCTTTATCAGCTACATGCATTGCAAATCTTTCCACCAGTTTGTTGCTGGTCATTCATTATTTCCATAGCGTTTTTTGTAGGACAGAAGTTTTAAAAGTTCAATTTATTTGTTTATTTATTGCTCATATCATTCCTTTGGTGTTCTAGCTCAGAAATTAATGCTTAATACAAGGCAGCAAAGATCATTTGCCTACTATAACTACTACTGTACATTTTAAAAATAATTAGAAAGTTTTTGGATTTTTTTTGATGATTTGGGAATAGTCTCAGTAGTATATTTGCAGCTATAACTAAAAATGTAATTGTTGTTAAGTGCCATTGAGTCAGTTCCAACTCATAGTGATGCTGTACAGGATTTCCGAGGAGCGGGCTGGTGAGTTTGAACTGCAAACCTTCTGGTTCAAACTGACCTTGTGGTCCAGTGCTTTATCCCACAGTGCCACACCAGGATGCCATAACTCAATATAATGTTCTGAAATCTCTGTTTTTGACTGAATTAAAATACTTTTTACTTTTAGAAATAAATTAGTAAAGTTTTACTTCCTTTCAATTCTCCTCCCTTATTTTTTCTCTTTTATGCTACCAATTTTGGGGGGGGGGGTTAAACCCTGTTGATTCCAGTATTATCTCTTAAAATATTTAATTTTATGCCTTTATTACTACATTCTATCATTTGATATTACAGCTTAAAATAATTACTTTTTTTTTTTTTTTTTTTACTTTGAACTATAAAGACATTGGGAATTGGATTACATAATGCCTCTCCCATCATCTATACTTCACACTTAAATTTTGTTAGCTCATCAGCAAATGAAAGTCCCAAAGTTTTGCTTCATCTAAGTGATTTTGCTCCATCTAAGGGAATGCAGTGACTCTGTAGGACAAGTACAGGACTTTGAACCACATATTTGGCAGTTTGAGCCCACCAGCCACTCTGTGGGAGAACAATAAGAAATTCTGTTTCCATAAAAATTTACATCCTTGAAAACACTACAGGGTCATATGAGTCAGAACTGGCTCAATGGCACATAATAACTCCCAAGTTACTATAGGTCTAATGTACTTTGAGCATGCATCTCTTCCTCAGTTATATTTAAATTTGAGGGCCGCATCAAATAATGTTCCACTGCTATTCATAAGGTTTCCTGGGGCTTGTCGTTCAATAGTGAACAACATATTTCTTCTGTGTAGTCTGCTGTTTTTCTAGAAACTCTGATAAAACCTGTCCATCAGCTACCCACTGGTATTTGAAACAAAAGTGGCATACCTTCCAGCCTCATAGGAACAACCAAATCACCACAGTACAACAAAATGTCAGATGGGTGGGGATTTTTTTTTTCATTATAAAATTCAAAAATTAAATACCTGTGGCACTGTAGGATGAACACTGGACTGCTAACCACAGGTTGGCAGTTCAAACCCACCAGCCATTCCTTAAAAACACTATACAGGGTCATTATGAGTCAGAATCAACTCTACAACACTTAACAACCACAAGAAGTGGGTAATAATACAGATGCTTATATGAGGTATGAAAATATCAAAAAAACAGTATTTGTTTTTCATCACTTTAACATTGTATCATCAGAATTCATTAAAAATTCTGGATAATCAAAACTCAAACATTTTTTTTAACTTACTCAGGAAAATATAACTAAAAGTAAAGTCCTATACTAAATTCTTCAAAATTATGTTTTTCTACTACAACTTCATCAATACCTGGTGAGTCCCTTTAGCTTCTTATTTTAAAAAAATAATAAAAATAAAAAGTTTAGATTTTCTTTTCCTGTAAGACAGTCCATTTTCCTTTGAAAAGAATAAATCAGTTTAAATGTCCTGAGTATTCAAATTCTGTTTAAGGAATAAATAGATTGCATACTTAATATAATTCAATGATATGTTTCTCATAGTTAAGAATTAGTTGGCCAATAGTTACTGAAAATTGAATGAATTAGAAGGTATGTAGGAATGTTATAAATAAGAAGTTAATGTAAAGGAAAGACTACAGAAAAAGGAAATTACAGAAATTTTCTCACCCTTTGTATGTTAAAATAGTTGTTCTTTATGATGTTATGTCAGATTTACTTTTCAAATTTACAAGGAAGAAAAAAGAGGTCTTGATTTGAAAAAATGAAACAATTGCAGGGGATCATTTTTATCAATGAATGAAAACATATAAGCTATCTAATAATATGCTTTCATTTAAAAATGCTATTAAATTAACTTGATATTAAATCAGAGCTTATTAATTTAATTGAAAACTATTAATTTATTTTTCCTTAGCTTGGATTAGTTTGTATTCATGTATAAATACTTAGTATTCTGATGTTTCTCAGGAGACACAGAAAGCCTTTTTATTTTTGTATTTTGTGTGTTTGTTTATTGTATACCTTTTTAACATGGACTATAATGTTCCAGGGTTCCTCGTGTGGCACTATAGGATCAGCACTGGATTGTAAAACACAAGGTAGGCAGTTCAAACCCACCATCTGCTCCTCCTAGTGTGTTTCTGTGGGTTAATGCACCAGACTTCAAAGCAAAGATTTATCTTATGGACTTTTATAAGGAAGTTTCCCATTATAGAACATTTCCCCTAAAAATTTATGTAGCTATAGCTTGTAAACATTCAATACATTTATAAATTAATTTCATTAGGAGAATGTTGTTGTTGTTATGTTTAGTCAAAGAGGTTCGGACTTAAAAGGAGTTATGGTGCTGTAGAATAAGCACTAGACCACAAGGTCGGTTTGAACTATAAGGTTGGTGGTTCAAACTCGCCAGACGGTTCTCAGAAACCCTATACGGAGTCATGTATAAGTCAGAACTGACTTGATGGCATGAAACAACAGCAACAACAACATGAGCAACAGAAGAAAACACTTTCTGGTCCTGAGCTATCCCCCAAATTTTTGTTATGTTTCAGCCCATTGTTCTAGCCACTCTGTGAATAGGAGACTAGCAAGCAAAAAACTGAAAAAATGGTAGGTTCAAATTATGTAGCTTAATAGAATAAATTTCAGTAAAGTTTGTTCAATAGAATAAAGTTCAATAAAAAGCAGTTTTGAAAAGTAATGGAGTAACATAAGATAATATTTTTTATTCTATCTGCCGCATCTACCACTATGTTGTTTTTGTTGTTAGTGCCATCGAGTTTGTTTGACTCATAGTGACCCTATATAGTGCTTATGAGGCATTAAATCTTTGTGTAAGCAGAGAAGCATGTCTTTCTCCCAACCACTATTATAATTTTGCACTAATTATTTAACAAGCATTGGGAAAGGGCAAAAGATTGAGAATATTAGAGACAAGTCACAGTGGTGGTGGTGATGTGAGGTGGGGTCAGTTCCGACTCATAGTTACCCTGCATAGGGTTTCTGAGGCTATAAATCTATAGCAGCCGAAGTCTCATCTTTCTCTCACAGAATAGCTGGTAGTTTCAAATTGCTCACCTTGAGTTTAGCAGCCTGACTCCTAACCACTACGCTACCAGAGCTCCTTAAGTCACAGCAGAAACTGGTAAATTAGTCACTGGATTTTAAACTACACCCGAGTCCTGGTGTGGTGCTGTGGGTAATGCATCAGACTGCAAAGTCTCTTGAACTGCAAGGTCGGTGGTTCAAAATCACCAGCTGCTCCTTGGAAACCCTATACAGGGTCGCTCTGGTTGAAATCGACTTGAGGGCACTTAACAACAGTGCACCTACAATCTTCCCTAAATGATTTGGCTCCCAAGGCGCCACATATGTAAAAGTAATGAAGCTGTATGTGGGTCAGGAAGGCATGTAATTAAATATCGTACTTGCCTAGATTTGCTGGAAACATGGAAGAAATATATACTAGAATTAACCTTATAATCTGCTACTGAAAAATTCTTTCCTCACCAATACCACTTACTTGGTATTCTAAAAATCAAAACTTTGATCTTAAAAAAAAAAAAAAAAAGACAAATAGAAACATAAATTTAAACTATGGATGAACTTTTTTGAAAAGAGTTCTGGGCAGATTTGACAGACAGAGTATGACCAGAGACTAATTCAAATTTGAAACACGAAAAGTTAGTGGTCATGCATGTGCTTTTTGTCCCTTACTTACTAACTGTCTAGATAATTCTTAAGTATCTATATGGAACTGGAATTTTTGTTATAGTTGATGTAAATTGAAAAGTTCAAGACCTGAGCCAAGGTATAACTTGCATTAGGCTGGAGATGGAGAAACAAATGATATCTTTGCGAAATATTACAGCTATAGAAATGTTATCAGTTGAGATGTTGTTGTTTTAGCTTTCTTTGAGTCAACACCATGTGTTATAGTATAGAACTCCATTGGATTTTCTCCCATGAAACAACTGATCAAACCACAAATTATTAGGGTAGCAGTAAATGGCAAACAACTTGTACTGCACACTATTTTTCAAATCTTAAATGGTGTATAAAATTGGAGGGGAAAAAATCCTACTCAGTGCTAATGTCATATTGTATGAAAAATAATTTAGTTTACATATCATTAAATGAATCTGAATGTACTATGTGGTTTATTACAAATACAATCACATTTATTTTTCTTCATATGATTCCTCAAGCGAAGTTCATGGATAAAAACTTGGCTTGTATCACAGAGAAAACCACATACTTCTCAAAAGTATTGGTAATATGAAGACAAGTGTCAAAGTACCACAAAATTGTGAGAATGAGAACACCTTCAGTTAAGTGTTTCAGGAATGATCACCCAGTCCACAAACTTTCAGGAAGTTATAAACATAATTACACATAAAATTTAGATAGTATTTAATAAATGTGTAGCAATTAAAAAGCATTTCCTCAGAATTATTATCACTAAGTACTTGGCATTGTGTAATTTCACATGAAATGACCTAGCACTAATATTCAAAATACAGGCATAGAGTAATTGTTGGCTTAAAAGCCAGTAGAAAGAATATATTTCATATTACATTAGGAAAAAACTATCCCTGAGCTCAGCTTTTGCCTTTAGCATAAAAGTATAATGGATTCATTTGAAGCAATTTCACTTCAAGATTAGATGAGTTGACCATTTGTCTCACAAGAAATAAAATTGCAAGCTAAATGAAGTAAAAAAAAAATTAGATCCAATAATGCTCACATTTTATTTTGAAACTTATTTCCTTTATATAACTGAAAAAAAATTAGTTTTAGTGTTGTAGTTCAATCATTGAAACTTGTAATATCTTTGTAGTGCTACTTAAAGTATGTTTGTGAACTGGCTACTCATCCATGATTCATTCTAGGTTATCTTTTGAGTTTTCAGGGAGTTTGAACTAGAATGTAAAACAGCTAAATAAGTAAGTACACCTGATTTAGCGTAGCTAATTGTTTTATCAGTTTGATTAGCAAGACGTTTTCAGTGAAGGAAGCAGTATATTGATTGATGTTCTGGTTCAACTACCCTATCGCTTCACTCGCCTGAACTTTGAGTCAAACTATGTTTTACTCTTACTTTTTTCTTTTTTGCCCTACTCTACTTACTTCAGTGTGATGTACTTCCCTTTGACAACTTGCAAGAAAGCTTAACTTCTACATAGACTTTATTTCATATTCTTTCTAGAAGATTTCTTCTTTTCAATAAGCTTTGATATATGGTCTGTAGAGTAAAGTTTAAAATTCAAAAGCACCATTTCTACGTAGGGGCTCAGAACCTCTTTTCATGTGATATGATAATGAGACTTTGATTTTGCACAGTATACCACTCATACTAGCTTAGTCACTATATTTCACATAATAATTTTTAAATCTAGTATTGATATAAAGAAATACTGTCATAAACCAAAAAAGGTAACAAACCCACTACTATCAAGTTGATTTCAATTCATATCAATGCTTTAGGGCAGCATAGAACTCTCCAAGGCTGCCAGTCTTTAAGGCAGTAGACTGTCATAGCATTCTCCCACAGAGTGACTTGTCGGTGGTGGTAAGTGCCCTTGAGTCTATACAGCGATCCTGTATAGAGTTTCCAAGGAACAACTGGTGAATTTGAACTGCAGACCTTGCACTTCAAACTGTCCTTGTGGTCCAGTGCATGGTGGGCTCAAACTGGTGACATTTCTGTTAGCAAGCAAGTACTTAACCACTGCACCATCAGGTATCCACATACTGCCATAGTTAAGTGCCATCGAGTCGTTTCCGACCCATAGTGACCCTGTACAGGGTTTCCGAGGCTGTAAATCTTTACGGGAGCAGAACGCCTCATCTTTCTCCCGCGAAGCGGCTGGTAGTTTCGAACTGCTGGTCTTAAGGTTCGCAGCCCGATTGGTAAGCACTATGCTACCAGAGCTCCTTACATACTGCCATAGAAGACTAAAATGATCCTGAAAGCCTAAAATGATTTCTCTGTGGTAAAATGAAAATAAGAGGCATATGGGATAAATGAGTCCTCAAGACAATGTTAAGTTTATATTAGTGTAGGAGGATTTTCTTGGATCAGGGTTCTACCAAAGCTAAGTACGGTAAGGAAAACTTGATGTGTACTATGTTTCTGATTTATATTTATTTATTCTTATCTTGGAGGAGACAATAACTAGAAGAGTAGGAGTACTATAGATAATGTGCTTACAGCCTTATTGAAGAAATGTGAAGCACTAGATTATGAATAGTGTTGCCTTCCTCTTTATCAAGATTGTATGTGTCTGAATATACAAAGACATTACACATATATAAAGATGCATTTTGTACATTTATTAATTTACTTTCAATTTGGATTAAGTAAAAGAAGTACATAACATTGAGTTATTTTCCTATGCCAAAGTGCCATTTCAAAAGATCTACCATGTAAAGTATTATTTGCATATTTTTTTCTGCAATGTCCTCTTAGACTTATTTTTTACAGGCAACTTCCAGAATTTGAAAAAAATAAAATCAGTCTACTCCGTCTCTATGTAATGAGTGGTTGGGTTGTGTTGCTTTCATTTAACACAGGACTAAAGCATTTCTCTAATCAATTATTTTTATCAAAAACTCCAAACTATTACTGAAGAAAATTACTTTCAGGTTTAGAAAGTTTGACTGTAGTGTTCTTATTTAATGTGCCCGCATATACACATACACTCATGTGCACACACACATACACTCATGTGCACACGCACACACATCCCTAACAGCAAGTGGGTTCACAGTGACTCCATACATAAGCACTGAACTGTGACCCACAAAGTCCATGGTGTCAGCCTGGCAGCCACTCTGTGGAAAAAAGAAGAAGCATCCTGCTACCTCCAAGATTTAAAGCCTGACAAATCCTATACAGGGTTGCTATGAGTTAGAACCAACTCAGCAGCATTTAACAACAACAACAGTGAGACCAGTAATTACTTTCTATTGTTAAGAGAATTTCTTCCTCTTTAACAGATGCTGCTGACCTAGTGAAATTGTTATTATTTAGGTATTGTACTCTCATTTATCCATATATATATATACACTCATCTGACAACAGAGATCCTATTCTTTAATATAGCTTTTAAGAAAATGGAGACAAAGAATTGCAAAATGACAATAAACCATTTAACTTCAGTTAATTTTATGACATATCTGTTTTCAGCATTTGTAGCTGCAATAAAACATATGTTAGCTCCCTAATCAAACCTGAGTGATGCTATACCTGTCACCTCCTTCTACATTGGGAAGTAGTACACAAGTTATTACCTTGAGAACAGTTGGTCCCTTCTCCTTTGCAGATCCATATCATTCTCAAATTTGCATTCTGATAGAGAAGCAACAAATGTTATTTAAATCCCATAAAGTGTGTTAATTATACCAAGCTCCATGAAATTATGGGTAAGAGTGCCAAAAGAAACTCTACAGCTGCATCTTGGGTCTCTTGAGCATATCTTGTCAGATTAATGACTTTGTCGCTATATGATAACCTTAAAATTGCTTTTTTCCCCTAGGTGGTATTCCCTAAATCTCAGTGATATGGGAAATCTCACACCAAGCTAAGTAGTAAATGAACTTGGTGTTATTTATATAAATAAAGTTGATATCTTTAGGGAAACAAATCCAAATTCAGTTTCAAAATTGAATTGAACTAATAGATATGTCTTATTGGTCTTGCTTAATTTAAATATTTCCTTTTACGTTCTTTGCATAGAGTTTGACAGATGGAGTATGGGAATAAGAAGCAATCTCATATTTTTTTCTCTATGACTGTAAAAAAGAATAGATAGATACTCTATTCTGAAGCATCGCCCTGGTATATAACTGTCTCCATGACATAAGTGGAAGAATTGAGGATAGTATCTTCATATAAGAATAGAACTAAAAGGACAACTATGTGAGAAATGGGTGATTCCACAGTAG
Source organism: Chrysochloris asiatica (assembly GCF_000296735.1). NCBI lineage: Eukaryota > Metazoa > Chordata > Mammalia > Afrosoricida > Chrysochloridae > Chrysochloris > Chrysochloris asiatica. Next base: position 5,878,459 of record NW_006408540.1, read on the forward strand.
ATTCCTTGCCTTTCATGGGAGAGGCTTGTGTTCAATTCCCAGCCAATGTTCCTTACGCTCAACCAACACCCACTTGTCAGTGGAGATTTGTGTGTAGCTATGATACTAAGGTATCAGGGGAGCTGACATACTAAAATGTCCTTGGAAGAAATTTTTTTTGCAATCTAATTCTAAAAGTCAATCAGTCATAAGCCTATGGATGACAAATGATCATTTGACAGGCACAGAACTGGGCAGCATTTAGTTGCATAGTGTATGATGTCAAAATTTTCAGAGAGCCTAGTGTGGCACTGTGGGTTAATGCACCAGAATGCAAAGCCGTTTGAACTGCAAGGCCCGCGGTTCAAACTCACCAGCTGTTCCTTGGAAACCCTATGAAGGGTTGCTATAGGTCAGAATCGACTTGAGGGCATTCAACAACAACTTAATGGCAGCTAATAACAACAGCAAGGAAGTATAGCCACATAGAGAACATCTAATCTGTTCTTTGTTCTCAATTCAGAAAAATATGAAAGAAAAAAGAGGTAGGGAATATATTCAAGTGGTTTAATTATTGTTTTACTATATCTTATTTTCATTTTGTTGAATTTAAATAGAACTTTTTTGACAGTAAAGAGTACTTGGCTTTAGGGCTCAGATTCCAGAATTTGACAGGTTGTTTGGATTTGAGTGTATGCTCTACCACTTGCTAGCTCTGAGACCTTGGACTAAAGTTAATTGTATCTTATTAGTTTCCTTTAATGAGTTCTGGTAGCATAGTGGTTATGAGTCGGGCCACAAACCTCAAGGTCAGCTGTTTGAAACTACCAGCCATTCCATGGGAGAAAGATGAGCCTTTCTGCTCCTGTGAAGATTTACAGCTTCAGAAACTCTGTACAGGGTCACTATGAGTCAGAACTGATCCATGGCACATGACCACCACCATCACCATTCTCATTTACAGTGGGGTTGATAATAGTAGTCATTTATGAGATTACTGAGAGAATTAGATAAATTAATATATATAATGTGTTTAGACCAGGGCCTGGTACACAAGAAGCACTAAGGAAATGTGATCCACTGTTATTACTAGAATTTTGACACACAGTAGCACCACAGTTGATTTGTTGCTGCTAAAGCTGTCATGTCAGTTCTGACTCATAGTGACCCTGTATAGGGACTTCTGAGGAACAGTTTTTGAGTTTGAATCACTGACCTTGGTACAAAGTGACCTTGAGATCAAGTGCTTCTCCTAAGGTGCCACATGAGTAATCCTCAGTAGCATGACTTGGAACAATAAATGTTGTTGTTGTTACATGCCATGGAGTTAGTCTGGACTCATAGAGACCTTGTATATGGTTTACTAGGGGCTGCTGGTTGGTTTGAAATGCTGACCTTGTGGCTCAAAGGAACCTTATGGTCAGGCACATTATCGTGCGGTGCCACACCAGTACTCTAGGACAATAACTAACATCATGATAAATTAAGAAGATTGCTCTTGTGAAGGACCTCATTTTGCTTGGATCCACAATCAAAACTCATGGAAGCAGCAGTCAAGAAATCAAACAATGTATTGCATTAGCAAATTTGTTGCACAAGACCTCTTTAAAATGTTTGAGGACTAAGATGTCTATTTGAAAAATAAAGTGCATCTGATCCAAGCCATGATATTTTCAGTAGCCTCATGTGCATGTGAAAATTGAACAATGAATAGGGAAGACCATAGCATAATTGATACATTTGAGTTGTGATGTTGGAGAATAATATTTAAAGAACAAACAAATCTGGGCTGAAGAAGTATTAGCCAGAATGCTCCTTGGAAGCTAGAATGGCCAGATTTTGTCTCTCATACTTCTGACTTATTATGAGGAGGGGCCTGGCTCAGGACAAGAGCATCATGTTTGACAGAGGGTCAGCAAAGGAGAAGATACCCAGCAAGATGGATTGGCACAGTGCCAACAGCAATGGGCTCAAGCATAGCAACAATTATGAGGATGTTGCAGGACTGGTTAGTGTTTTGTTCTATTGTGCATAGTCACTGTGGATTGGAACCCACTCAATGGCACCTAACAACAAATGCCAGTAGGGTTGATGTCACCCAATGTGATAACTCATGCTATCTTCCCACCAAGACCCATGGATCACCTCCCATATCAGGTCATACAGAATCCTTAGTAATGTTCGTTATCCATTTTAATCAGAGAACAATGTGATAAATATTTGTAGTTGTAAATTGCTGAAATTAAACATATCTTGGACTATATGAATGTTAAATGCTATCAACTAGTTCTGGCTCATAGACTTTCTGAGGTTGTACATCTTCATGGGAGCTGAAAACCTCATCTTTCTCTTGAGATTGTATATACACTAACAACACAATAGCTTTGTAAAATCTTTCTACATTGAATTGCAACAATATCAGTTGCAAAATTTTTAGTAGCAACGTTATTATTAATTGATGAGCAGCCTCTTTTTTTTTTTTTACTTTTCTCGTTTTCCATTATTACTACTTCATTGTCTAAAAAGTTCATGATCTACGTTTACAAATACTAATTAGTATAACAATGTAGATTTAAAAACCCCAAAATTTGATAAAATCAATGAGTATTAAAAACACTGGCAGCACTGAAAACAACATGTTCTTATAATGCGTGTTGTATGTTACATACATCATAACTGTTGTGTGATAATGACAGCTCTGACTGTAACACATTGTAGTTGTTGTTGTTATGTCCCATGGAGTCGGTTCCAACTCATAGCGACCCTGTACAGGGTTTCCAAGGCTGTAAATCTTTACGGGAGCAGAAAGCCTTATCTTTCTCCCTCAGAACAGCTGGTAGTTTCAAACTGCTGACCTTGCGGTTCGCAGCCAGATTCATAACCACTACACTATCAGAGCTCCTTTGTAACACATTAGAAGATTCAAAAGGTAAAGTAAAATAAAATTTTAGCCTTGCATATAGATATAGATATAGGTAGAAGTAGAGATAGAGATAGGTATAGAGATAGACATATATACATATAGATATATGTAAGATGAACTTACGAAAATAGTTTTAGTTGTACTAATGAACTACAGAAATGCTATATTAAAAATAACATATTTCTGCTGAGCTGCAGAACAAAAATTATATAGACAGTCATTTTGGTGTGACCCCCTCTGACGGTCATTTGGTACAGTCCACAGCCCTACACCCTTCCACTCGTGTCACTAATGAAGCAACAGTTCTGTACAGAAAAATGGAACTATTCTCATGAATTAGGTATATGGTTAAATCTCTGAGTGCCTTTCAGTGGAAGACGCTTAACAGAGAATTCCTTATAGAAGCAAGGATTCATATGCAAAACATTGAGTTTTATTTCCCTAATAGGAACCATTCTTTACCTTTAGAAAGTTGTAACTCTTCTTAGAAAGTCACCCTTGTAACTGGGGAAAACTCAACCAATTGGAAATCTTTATCACATGTCAGATCCATTTGGAGACAAATCTAATCCCTTGGGCTGAAAAATAGCTTGCAGCAGTCTACTGTCCTTAGTTACTAATATTTGGGAAAAAAGCTTTGGTTTCACAATCAATGTCCTAGGGTCACCCAAGATGGTGACATTATCGTTTATCTTTGAGGACATAAAGAGGATTACTGCAAAAGCAGAGAGTCTGTAATTTTATACAAGAACTCACAGTTTTCCTTGCTACAAAATTCATTGTGCTGGGAGTATACCATCAATGCTTTCTAAGGATGTCTGTTGAAACTTTCATTGTTTGGATTCATTTTTTACATCTGAGATTTTTACATATTCTTGCTAAACAGAATATTGTTTACAATAAAAAATCCAGACACTTTAAATTAAATCATGTTAAAAAAAAAAAGTATATGCAATAAAAGAGAGTTTCATTCAAATTCAATGATTTTATTCAAATTCAAGGAGTTCCAAAGCTAAAGTTCAACATGTCATTCTGAAGATGCTGGCTTGACACACATCTTTTATCAGAATTATGTAGACTGTTTGAAGTAAATTTTTAATACTGATTTCATTCCAAAACTTGATGCTCATTAATGTTATAGCTGGCAATATTTATAGCTAACTTACTATTTTAATTAAAAATTATGGCTAAAAGATGGGTGATTAACCTCAGTATGAATGAAAGTTGAAATCTGTTTTTAGCTCAGGTTTTTTTTTTTTTTAATTTTTTTTTTTTTTTACATGGTATGTATGGCCCATTCACTTTGCACTGGAATTTATTTTAAAATATTTGGTAGACATAAATAGCTGACACTGATTTTTCAGCCACAATTATAGTAATGATCAGTTACGTTTTCTTGACATCTGAGTAATAGCGTTGTTTCATAGCTCTGTATTTCCTAAGGAAGTATAATGCTTCTAGCTCTCTCATTACAAATTCACCCCTTTCAATAAGTTCTTTGATCTTCTCTGGGCCCTTCACATCTTTGTTTTTAAGGAAAACGTTCTTTTAAAATAGTCTGCTCCTTTTGGATAGTCTCTCCCAAGATACAGCAGATTTTTATAAAGATTCAGTACTTCTCCTCTTAAAGAATTGGTCATTTTCATTTACCATCGAAAGTATGCACTTCTATACAAGTACTTTCCGGCAGTCACCACCACAGCCATTAAAAAAATAATAAAAATGATGGTTTGTGGAACAGACCATCAATTACTCATATGAAAATTCAAACTGAAACTGAAGAAAATGAAAACAAGTCTAAGAGAGCCAAAATATTACCTTGAATTTATCCCACCTGAATTTAGAGATCATCTGAAGAACAGATTTGATGTGTTAAACACTAAAGACCGAAGACCAGAAGAGTTGTGGGATGACATCAAGAACATCACACATAAAGAAAGCCAAAAGTCATCGAGAAGACAAGAAAGAAGGAAAAATTCAAAATGGATGTCAGAAGAGACTAAAACTTGCTCTCCAGTGTAGAGAAGGTAAAGCAAATGGAAGAATTGAAGAGGTCCAAGAGCTGAACAGAAAATTTCAAAGATCAGTTCGAGAAGATAAAACCAAATACTATAATAAAATATGCAATGATTTAGAGTTGGATAACCAAAAGGGAAGAACACGGTCAGCATTTCTCAAGCTGGGGGAATTAAAGAAAAAATTCA
>NW_006408540.1:5884864-5899729 GCF_000296735.1 Chrysochloris asiatica
GAAGAAGTGCAGCCAGAGTGCTCCTTGGAGGCCAAGATGGTAGGCTTCGTCTCTCATACTTTGGACACATTGTCCGGAGAGAACAGTCACTGGAGAAGGATGTCATGTTGGGTAAGGTGGAGGGTCAGAGAAAAAGAGGAAGACCCCCAACGAGATGGATCAGCCAGGTGCCATCATTGATGGCGTCAAATGTGGCGGCAGTAGTGAGGTTGACCCAGGATCAGACATTGATTCATTCTGCTGTGCATGGGGTCACTATGAGTCAGTTCCGACTCGATGGCACCTGACAACAACAATGTACACAGTGGGAGTATACTACAGGGGTACATTCAACATGCTCTGTAAGACTCATTTATTAATAATTTCTAATGACTAGGCATTTAAAATTAGCCCCAGTTTCCTACCTTCCAGAATTGGTTCCTGCAAAAATCTGGGGAGTGAGGTGGGGTCATTTCAGAATGTTGCAGAAAATGTTATATTGGTCATGATTGTCATCATGGGTCATGGACTCTAAAGAGCAGAAACAAAGCTAAGGAGAAAATGAAGTCTGATGCAGCTGTCTCTCAGCCATTGTAATTATGCCAAGCACTTTAGAATACTTTCTCACATTACTTACCAAGCACTTTGTTATACATATTATTTTAGTTAATTTTTAAATTTTTTAAATAATCAAGAATAGGGATTTTAAATCACATTTAACTGATATGGATGTGGGCCTTGTATTGAACAAGGTGTCCATACATTTAAGTTTACATAGTTAGTATATGGGTAGACAGTTTAAATAAAAAAACAGCTTCCACTAAATCTAGTATTCTTTAATTAAATAAACTATTTGGGAGAGAACACTTAAAGATAACCTGGAAAATAAATTTTCTGGATGGTTGTTCTCAAAATCTCAGTCCACATTGACTATTACAATTAACTAAATTAGCTTCCTCTTATTTTGAAAATGGGTCAGTGTAATGATAACAATTTTAAACATATTAATTTTAGAAGATCCTAACATTCATTGATCACTGTGATATTATTTTAGAGAACAAATTGAATTCGAAGAAAGTAACAATTATATGATGAATTCCTTAATAATTACATCCTTAAAACATTGTGTTCCTCTCTTGGGAAGATCACTTAAAGAAAAAGAGAGATTTCCTTTTTATCATAATTCTTTTCTAAAGTTATTTTGTCAAATAGTGTGTATATTTAAACAATATAACCCAAGAAATTTTAAGTACAACAATTCATTTTGTAAGAAGCAAAACACATTTTTGTAATGATTGTGAGGAAGTATGGAAAAATAAATACTTAATGTTAAAGCTTCTTTTTTTAATATTAGAATCTATGAATTATAAAACAGAGTAAAGAATAAAACACATGTTAACTAAGAAGAAAAGGCTATGTAATTTCCAGAAGGAATGAATATAACTTGATTTCTGGCAAAACAAATATTTACCTTAGTTTCTGACTACTCTGCTAATTTAGTCCTAAAAATAAAGATTTAAAAAATCTTTAGTAAACTTCTAAATGCAAATTTATCAATAAGAGTGAAAAAATAACCAACAGATTGGCGGGGGAAATTTTGTCAAGGACATATCAGAAAAGGGACTATTCAGTAAAATTTATGGAACACTTCAATACCTCAACAAGAAGAAAAATAATCCAGTTAATAAGTGGGCAGGGGTCATGAACAGACATTTTACCAAGGAAGACATTTAGGCAGCCAACAAGTATGAAGAAATTCTTGCCATCAGTAGCCATTAAAGAGATGCAAATCAAAACAATTATAAAATATATGTTACTACAATATTAGTAGCAAAGTTCAAATAAAACAAAATACAACAAATGTTGATGAGGGTATGGAGAGACTGGGACCCTCCTACACTGATGGTGAAACTGTAAAATAGTACAAACACTTTGGAAAATGGTATAGGTAGTTGATTTATAGCCTCAAGAAATAAGAGCCATGACAAGAATAGATATATGCACACCCATGCTCATTCACCACTATTCACAAATGTAAAAAGACAGAAGCAGCTAAATTCCTATCAACAGAAGAATGGCCAAACAAACTTCTTTACATACACACAATGGAACACTATGCAAGGTTGAAGAATAACAATGAATCTGTGAACCATCCATGGATGAACCTGGAGGACATTATGCCGAGTATATTAGTCAATCATAAAACGGCAAAAACTATATAAGACAAATGCTATAAAGTCATCAAAAAGTTTTCATGCTAAAAGGATATTCTGTATGATTACCAGGGGTGGGAGGGAAAGGAGAATATTTCACTACTTAGAGGGTAAACATGAGTTAACTTGGATGACAGGGAAAGCAATATACAACTAGAGAGAAGTTGGTGAAGGAGGAATGAAAGTAAGAAAGGCACAGGCATGGGTATAAGAGTTAAATTAAATCAAGGTAAATACTGTTAACTAATGGGACATGGAAATGGGATTGCAATCATTGAAATGAAACAAAACATATAATTTGTGGAATGTAAAATTCAAGATGTGCTCTAAAAACCTTCACTCAGTTCACAATAAAGGTTTTAAAAATTGAATTCATAAGTTGTCATTGCTAAGTACCATCCAATTCATAGTGGTACTGTGTAGGGTTTCCAAGTAGTGACTGTTGGGTTTGAACCATTGACCTTGTGGTTTGCAGTCCAGTGCTTATCCTACAATGCCACACCAGGACTGCAATAAATAGTCACAAGCTTTTGCACAGTTTTTAACCCAGCATTCATTCATTCAGAAGTTGTTTACTGAGTATCTCTAATATGTAAATGTTGTATTTGCTAGTATCCAAGAACAGAAAGGTGAATATTAGAATGGATAAATGAATTCACAGTACACCAGACACCAGGATCATCATACAAACAGATGGCTGTTTGTATGTCTGTTGATTACCGTGTCTGATATACTGGTGTACTGTAGTAGAAAACAGTGCATATGTTGAGAGATAACTCAGCATTCTTTAGAATTATGATAGTATGTAAAATCCTAGAAGAGCTCAGAAACGATTATATGGAGACAGTGTCATTAAAACTGACACTGAAAGTCAGAACAGGAATCATATAGGTCAAAAGAAAAACAGTTACTTAGGCAAACACGTTGAGATGGGAATCATTTAATTTTATCTGCATGGATTTTTCAAAGAATTAAAACCAACATTGTTTGTTGTGGATGATAGGTAAAGCTCATGGAATGACAACATAGAAGAGTGAGCATAGATTATGAATAGTCTAGTTCTGCTGATATGTAATGGAGAGAAAATAAAGGAATTAATTACTATCAAGTAGCATGCAAATGCTAGACAATGAAAGAAGTGACATTTCTACTTGCTCATGCTAAATTTTATTTACCTTAGGAAAACAAATATTTTGTTTACTATAATGTTTGTTTTGTTTAAGTTCTGAAAGAGTAGAATAATTCATGTATAAATGTTAAATTCTTTTTAAAGTGTTTAAGTGTTTATTTCCTTGTTTTGTTGCTGTTAAGTGCTGTTGAGTTAATTTCGAATCATAGTGACCCTTAATAGGATTTCCAAGGAGTGACTGGTGAATTTGAATCACCTTGAGGTTCAAACCTACCTTGCAGTCAAGTGCATTATCTGCAGTGCCACACCAGGACTGCAGCTCTTATTGTTAAGTGCCATGGAGTCAGTTCCAACTTATAGAGACCCTATGCACTTTAGAATGAAATAATGCCTTGTCCTGCACCATCCTCACAATTGTTATGCCTGAGCCCATTACTGCCACCATTGTGCCAATCCATATCATTGAGGGTCTTCCTCCTTTTCACTGACCATCCACTTTACTAAGCATGATGTATTTCTTCATGGACTAGTCCCCCCCTGGTAACATGTCCAAAGTATGAGTAACAAAGTCTCACTATCTTGACCTCTAAGGAAAATCCTGGATGTACTTCTTTCAGCACAGATTTGTTTGTTCTGGAAGTCCATGGTATTTTCAGTGTTCTCCAACATCAAAACTCAAGTGCATCAAATCTTCTAAGGTCTTTCTTTTTCATTGTCCAACTTGCACATGCCTGTGAGGTGACTGAGAACAACATAGCTTGGGGCAGGTGTAACCCAGTCCTCAAACTCTTATCTTTGCTCTTATGCAGCAGATCTGTCTAATGAAGTATGTCCTTTATATTCTTGACTGCCGATTCCAAGAGTATTGATTGTGGATATAAGCAAAATGAAGTCTTTGATAACTTCATCCTTTTTTCATTCATCATGATGCTATTTCTTTGGCCAGTTGTGAGGATTTTTGTTTTCTTTAAATCCATATGGGAAGCTGTAGTCTTTAGTCTTTCAGTATATTAAGTCCTCTTGACTTCCAGCAAACAAAGTTGTATCATCTGCATATCACACACTGTTAATAAGAATTCCTCCAATCCTGATGCCACATAGTTCTTCATATAATCCAGGTGAGTGATGGCTGACATTCAATATAGAAGGTAATGAAAAACTAGTAAATTGGTAAATGTTCATTTTTTTTATATTTCTGAGAAAGATACTGAAGAATGAAGAGTAACAGATTAATTTGTCTTCAATAATGAACATTACTTTAATAATAATACTAATACAAAATGTTTATGCTATATGGTACTGTGCTAATGAAGGCTTGGTAAATATTTTACAAGGAGATAATATGGTTTTAGAATTCTTTTAAAAATGTTTTGTAACATTTTGCTTATTTCTGTGTATGGTCTAAGAAAAATCATGTTTATAGAAATCATCAATACACTTATTTTTTTAAAATGTTTTATTGTGAATTATGTGATAGTTTACATGGGAAAATATTATGTTTACATTCATCCTATCATATATTGTTTCATTTCCATGTTTACAATCCCCTCCATGAATCATCAACCAACCAAATTGTATACCCCCACAAACCTGCCCCCTGGTCATCAGCACACAACCCCTCTTCCTATCTGGGTCTATAGTTTCCATCTGCTCCATCTCTCCATGTCATCTTCTCTGCCTCCATCTCTGGCATCGCTGTTTTTCTGGGTAGAGTCTTCTCCCTTGATGGTCCCAGGGCCCTCTGCTCCTGAACTGCAAAGTTAACCACTCCTTTTCTTTTGCTACAAAACATCTACTTTTACATTTCCAACACTCACAATCAGTCCTGATAGTAATTATTCACTATTGTAGCCCATGAGTGCTAGCCACATCTCCTTTAACAGTTCCGCCCAGACATATTGGATACTACTCAGTGGAGGTTCTACCTTCCTCCATGCCCTCTGGATCTAGGTTCCCACTTGAAACCTTGTAAGCCAGTCACTTCTTGCCTTTGTAGTGCCCCTCACCTCCATTTTGTGTAGCCAATGTCCAAATTGCCCATCCATGTTTACCCTGTGTATTGAGGGAGTGGGGATTACCCTCACTATAAAGATTATAAAGATTTGTTCCCTCTTTTGAGCTACTGCATCCATAGGTGTAGGTCAAGTTCATCAGATTGTATCAGATTACTATTTTTTCCTCTTCTTTCTTCTTCTAGTTGAGTTCTGATCATCCAGTCATTGCAACCAGGTCAAGGGGGTATTATCTGTAAGTGTGGGTGTTCTTGTGCATATGCCCTTTCTTCTTATCATCTGGACACCTCATTCTCCACTCTAGTCCTCTATGGCTATGTCACCGACTCTGGGCCCAGGAGTCCCCAAGTCTTGTCAAACTGCTAGACAACTAGGTCTCCATGCAGGTTCAGAGGAGTGTATTGAATGTGGTTAGACTCAGCTCACAACTTCATTGCTTTTTTTCCCTCACTTCCCCTTATCGGTGACCAACATGGTCAAAGCAAATTCCTGCTCGTGTATTCCCGTTGAATCTTGGAAGGGAGTTTGCCCTGAGGGGACCTGACAGCTTGCCTTGATGTTTTCTGGATGAGCAACTTGCTTGTTCTTGTAGCAGTCATTTTGACTGCTGTTATTGTTTTGTATTTTTCCTGTCAGTCTTTCTTTCAAGAAGTATCTTCTGTTCTTCTTGCAGCTCCAGGCTAATCAGCTTGTCCTTTCCGGTGGAAATTTCCCACCTCAGAAGATTCTGGATGGGGTTCAGGATTCCAGCTATGGTCTTATATAATGCAGAGGCACCGCAGGAAGCCTCCTTCACTGGGATTGTTGTAGCCTCATTTTAAGTATTCCAATCAGGAGTCCTGGTGTGGCACTGTGGGTTAATGCACCAGACTGCAAAGCCATTGGAACTGCAAGGTTGGTGGTTCAAGCTCACCAGCGGCTCCTCAGAAACACTATACAGGGTTGCTATGGGTTGGAATAGACTTGACGGCACTTAACCACAACAGTAATAGGCAGAAGATGCACTTACAAGCTTTCTATGGTGATATTTATGTCTTTTCCTTTCTCTCCCCTTCAAGTATCTATCTTATAATGGTATTCCAAGGAAACTAAGATTTCAAAAGATAGCCAAGAATCTTAACATTATTTCCCTCCTTTTGCCCATTCCAACCATGTCTCAATCCCTGTATCCCAGAGCCCTATTGTTCCAAAGTTGTGCATACATCATTACTTACCTCTGTACCCATGCAAACCTGCCTAATTGTTTTCCCATCTGCCTTGTTCTAAAACATCAATATACTTTCATCCCTTCAGCTTGTATAATGTGACTTTGAAATATTCACAAGTCAGCAAAAACCACTTAACATATATTTTTAATTATCAATACTTCATAAACTCATAGAATATCTCCCTTGTAAGTGAGTATATAGACTGTGATGGTTCAATAGAATGAGCATTTGACTAGGACCCAAGAGGGCAGAGTCAACCAACGACTCCACAGGAGAAAGATGAGACTTTCTGCTCCCACAGATATTTAAAGCCTCCAAAACCCTATACAGAGTCACTATGAGTCAAAATCAACTCGACTGCACTTACTAACAACAATAACCATGACTGTATTTATATGCATGTATGTGTATAGGTGCATGCATGTATGTGTATGTGTAAAACTGTGTTTCATTCTTCTTTATTAAACTCTTTGTATGTGAAAGAGACTTAAGTTTGAGCACCAGCTATTCCTTTATTGATATTTTTGTACCCAGGTACTCCCCAGATTAAGAATGAGATCCATCCATGTGAAAGTTGGTCAACGCATAAGGAAGACAGAAGAATCAATACATTTGAATTATGGTTTTTGTGAAGAATGTTGCATTTACCATGGACTTACAAATTCTCTTGGAAGAAATATAACCAGAATACTCCTTAGAAGTGAGGATGGAGAGACTTGTTTCTTGAACTCTAGACATTGTTTCAGGAGGGTCTCTTCCCTGAGAAAGGACACCATACTTGGTAAAACATAAAGTCAAAGAAAATGAGGAAGACACAAATGAGAAGAATTTTCATGGTGACAGCAATAGTGGGCTCAGACATAATACTTGTGAGGATGGAGCAGGACCAGGCAGTGTTTCATTCTGTTGTGCCTAGGGTAGCTATAAGTTGCACTGGACTTGACAGTACCTAATACCAACGAAAACAATCCATAAAATGCCTACAATTTTTCCTCCTTAAGGTGACTATAATAATAACAGATTTGAATGGCTGTTCTGCCAACTATGAAGATATAAATTTTTCTATGCAATCATGACGATACAGATTCTAGAGTCACATCTTCTGAGAGTTGTCAGAAGTCCTAATTTTTTGTCCTTAATTTGGCTGCTTAGCTTCCAACCACTCTGCTCTGCTTCCAGAGAGATTTTCGTAAGAGTACTTCAGGCTTAATTTTGCTTGATTCCTACAGCAAACACTCATGATTGTTCCTTGTAACAAGTACATAAATTCACATTGACTCTTTTTCTCACTATTCTCACTGAAGTTCAGGTTAAGAGATATATCTTTGCAGACAATAGACAATCTGTTTCTTAAGGATCACCCTTGCACCAAGTAATTTTCCAAAACAGAACATTACCATGAGGTAAAAACAAAAGACAAAACAAGATTCATTATAAAAATAATAAAAGAGAGAGAGGCCTGGGGAAAGGAGAATAATTTTAACTCTTAAGTTCTAAAAAATTGTATTATAGTTACTTAATAAAGATTCAGCATTGTGTGTTTTTTATTTTCTCTGAAGTTAGAGGAAGGAGCAGTCAAGAAATCAAATGATGTATTGAATTGCCTAATTAGGCAAAACATCGTTAGGAAAATGAGTGGTGGAAGCATGAATTAAAGGAGATAATATAGTGACAATTGTTTTGTAAATTGTTAAATTTTAGGATAATGTGGGTTGATAAAATTATGAATAGTGGATAATCAAATCTCTCATCCACTTTGAAAGTGATTGTATCAGTCTCTCCTGGTGAGGCACTGTGGAGTAAATATAGCACTGGATTACAAGGTTGATTTGTACCACAAGGTTGGCAGTTCAAACTCACCAGCTGCTCCTTGGAAACCCTATACAGGTGGCTATGAGTTGGAACCAACTCAATGGCACTTAACAACAACAGCAACATCATTAGATTATAAAGATTTTTTTATATGATCACATAGCAACTTTATGTAGCTCTTGAGTATCAAAACACATATAGTTAGGAGAAATCAGTAGTCAGTCCCATTTTTTCTGTTTTCCTCCTTCTACAACATCCTAATAACCGAAATTGATTATGGGCAGGGATGGGGTAATGATACCTTTTAAAGAAAACACTAAAATTTCTTTGAGATAAATAGTGTCCTTGTTTTCCTATATAGCAATATAAAATAAAAATAAACAGTATAAAATTCTAAAAATATATTTTGAATGATCTTAAAATTATTTTTTCTGAATTCAAGTTACTGTTATATTAAAGGAAATACATTACAAATTTTTATAAAAAAAATTGTGCTCCTAAAAATATATGTTGAAATCTTAATGTCCAGTTCCTATAAACTTAAATTTGTTTGGAAATAGGGTCTTTAAGACCAATTAATTTAACATGAGCTCTTATTGAAGTTTTGTTGTTGTTAAAGTGCCTTCCAATTGATTCTGCCTCACAGCAACTCTGATAGGGTTTCTGAGGAATGGCTAATGGTTTGAACCACCAACGATGCAATTAGTAGTCCAGTGTTCATCTTACACCAGAAACCCCTTACTGGAGTAGGGTACACCTTAATCCATTGTAAGCATAGAGTGGTGCCATTGTAAGCATAGAGATATAAAGGGAAGATAACAGTATAAAACCAGAGATTAGAATGATGTAAGGAAGTATACGCATTGCAGTAATCCCATAAAATAGGAAAAATCAAGAAAGCATATTCTCCTAGAGCAGGGGTGTTGTTGGTTCTTAAGTGGTGTTGAGTCCGTTCTGACTCATAGCGACCCTGTATGGAGTTTCCAAGAAAAGGCTGGTAAATTTAAACCACAGACCTTATCGTGGAGAATCTTTTTTCTGCCAAAATTTATAACATGGGCCATACAGAATTATCATCTTAAAAATTAGCCTGCTACATTTGGTCAAATTTTTAATTAACTCACCCTAACCTCAAGGTCGGCAGTTCGAAACTACTAGCTGTTCCGTGGGAGAAAGATGAGGCTTTCTGCTCCCGTAAAGATTTGCAGCTTTGGAAACCCCGTGCAGGGTCACTCACTATGAGTCAGAATGGACTCCACGGTACTTAACAACAACAACAACAACAACAATGTGATGGTTGGAACTTCGATAGCCTTGACAGGGCCATACGAAATGATTTTGCCAGTCACATAAGGCTAAGAGGCCAGATGCTTCCCTCAACCCAACCCATGCCCCTGTAAGCCTTCAGAGAGCACTGCCTTTCCAACACCTTACTTTTGGGCTTCAAGCCTCAAGAACTGTGAGAAAACATTTTTTGTTGATTTAAGCCACTCAGTTTGCAGTCCTAGGAAACTATTACATTGATAAACTGACTTCCTAAACCAATGTTTATGGAAAGTGAACCGCCCTAATAGTGACCTCATTTGTTTGTACTAAGACCATCAGACTTAGTTCCCTGCTGTTCCTGTCAAATGTGACATGGTTACTCATTATTTACTCGTCAAACGAGTTTCTGTTAGATTAGCGTAGTTTATAAAACTGATGGATGGAAAGCCAAAAACAGTAAGTATATCGTCACTCTCAGGATAAAAATGAAATCACCAATAAAACATCAAATTTTTTTCAGAAATATTAATTGAAATAATAAAGAGAAAAACTTGTCTGAAACAGATGTAAATAACCTGAAAAACTCATTCACCCTTAGCATTCATCAATCATTAAGTATGATTAAGACATTGAAATATATATAATATTTATTATATCAATTTATTCTGGATTTGGACATCTATTTTCACTGTTGAAAAAGTTGTATTTTTCTCCAAGAATAGTTTTAATCGTTGTTGTTGTTGTTAAGCGCCGTCGAGTCGGTTTCGACCCATAGCGACCCTGTACAAGGTTTCCGAGGGTGTAAATCTTTACGGGAGTAGAAAGCCTCATCTTTCTCCAGCAGAGCGGCTGGTAGTTTCGAACCGCTGACCTTAAGGTTCGCAGCCCGTTTTAATCGTAGTGATGCTTAAAAATATCAATCCGTGTTCACTATGCTGAAATTCCTTCAAAAGAACAAGTATTTTTTTAAATTGTTTTCACATGTACATTTAATAGCTGTTAATATAGTTTTCATATAAGCATTCAATATCTAGGATATGAAATAGGTTTCAGAAGTGAAACTAAAATTTATAGTATTGTATCTAGGGGAGATAAGGGTTTTTAAGTTAATCAGGTACTAAGTATAGGTTCATCTTTTAGAAATTGCATATATATTATTTCAACTCTATTTCTCATCTAGGCTTCTTAATTCCTCTGAGGGCAAGAGAATACTTAGAATTATTTGAAATAGATTTATTTGCTTGCATACACTTCAGGGAGCATTCTGGCAACGTGATCGTTCAATAAAAGTAATAATTTTTAAAATATTGCAGTGTAAGGAATCCTCTCCACTCCTTGAATTATCTATGCATGCTGCCACAACTGAGAATTAACTCCATGTCAGAAAACATCACCTGTGATTCATATTTTATAATAATAATAACCTTAAGGGGAGCAAAACTGCTAACAAAATTTGATGCCACATATGCTTTTTTCTTTTCTTTCTTGTAAAATATTAAATCATTAAAAAAACACAATTCCAAAATTGTTATTGTCAGCCAAATAATTAAACATTTTGATGATTACCATTTTTAAATAGAGGAAGTTGTTTCTTGTTGAATTATTACTGCTGTAAACATGTATTTTAACATTTTGCTATTTCTTTTTAAATTTCAACACATATTTGAAAATAAAAATCTGAAACTAAATATTTCATTTTTAGGTAAAGGAATACTATGATAAAGATTGTGTAATCAATCGTCTTCCATATGATTGAAAAGACAAGTTTGTTCTTCATGATTCAAATCAGAGACTTTCTTTTACTAAAATCACAGTTCTTCCATATGAGCTGATGAGCTTCTCTCTTTCTTGCTTGATTTAACAACTTACTTCCAGCTTTCCCAACACTTAATTAAATTTCTGGGTAGCCTTGCTGACTTCCATAATTCAGTGTCCTTTAGTTGATGTTAGGTTTGGATCTAATAACAAATGATCCTGGATATTGAAAAGTTAGACCTCTTTTTGGAGGATTTAGAGAAAAAATAAATCTGAGGAAATTATTAATTTTAAATACAATTTCTTTCTAAAGTATGCATTTTTTCTTATCACATTGTTACTGGTTTTTTAACAAACATGATAATACATTTTTTTTTCTAAATATGATAAAATTAAACAATGCACACCAAAATCAGCATGTTATTTAGAACTCAATCAACACTCATGCTTGCAAAGATCGTCATGGTAGTGGTGGTGGTTGTATGCTATCAAGTCGGTTCTGATTCCTGGCAACCCTGTGGTTTCTGAAGGTATAAATGTTAATGAGAGCAGAAAGCCTCATCTTTCTCTCACAGAACAACTGGTAGATTCAAACTGCTGCCTTGCAGTTAGCAGCCCAGCTTGTAATCTACTATGATACCAGGCTCTTCAAAGATCGTCGTAGAATAATATTTATTAAGATGCACCTTTTCCCTATGCTACTCAGAGATCTTGATATGACTAATATTATAAGTTACTATTTGTGAAAGATAATGATTTGTTGTGGGTTGTTCTGTTTTGTTTTGCCTCTCTTCCAGAATCACTGTTAAATCTACTCATTGCTGCAAGCTAGGGGTCACAAAGCTTTCAGTCTTATAATTGACAACTACATCTTGGTTTGAGCTCCAACTTAATGTACACAGTTTTTCCTTTACACATTTTTTTCTTGTATATTAGGTAAATAGAATGTTCACACAGCCTTAAATCAGTCAAAGGGTAGATAGATGTTTTGTCGTATAAGCTCTTTCAAACAGCTTGGCAGACTGTTCTGCTGAATCTAAGAACTCTGATTCCCCTCAGGGAGGGACCTTTCACCCAGTTTCATTGATGAGTGATTTTTTTTTTTTTTTTTAAACAACATTTTGAACCGTAGTGAAAACTTGTTTAAAACTACACTAGTGGTTAGTGTCAGATTTATCATCCAAATGTCTTTTTAGAGGACTTACTAAGGAGACTAAATGCCTATTCCAAAACGGCATTGATAAAGTTGCCTATATCAATTTACCTGTGTGGCGATGTGGGTTAATGCACCAGACAGCAAAGCTGCTTGAACTGCAATGTCTGTGGTTCAAGCTCACCAGCTGCTCCTTGGAAACCCTGTACAGGGTCGTTATGGGTCCGAATTGACTCTACAGTACTTAACAACAACAACAATCCACCAAATAATTACCAGGTTTTTCAAGCTAAAGTATTTTCCATGATCTTTGATTCAAATTATTCACTTTACAAATCTGAATTTAATGTTCTGAATGCATCTTTTTGTTTTGTTATATAATTTCTTACCTATAGTACCTTAACTACCGCTCTCCTACCTTCCCAGTCCTCCACTTTAGGCTCTTGTTGATACCCAACTTTCTTCTTTAAATATCATTTTCTAATAAATAACTCAGTATTTTGTCTTGATACTTGGCATGTGTCTTTCCCCCTTTTGTCTCCTTTTTGTCTAACAGAACCTTTTGAGAAATAATGTCTTAGGGTTCTCTACAGAAACAAAGCCAGTGAAATGCACAAACAGATCCATGTGGGAATCTCACTGGTTCTGTTTCTCTACGGAACTCTAAGACTTGAGTCAGAACTAAATACTGTTGTTGTTAAGTGCTACTGAGTCAATTCTGACTCATGTCTTAGAGTTATATATATATTATGAATCCTGCTGTGGTGCTGTGCGATAATACACTGGCCTGCAAAGTTTGTTTAAACCATGAGATCACTGGTTCAAATTCACCAGTCACTCCTTGGAAATTCTATTCAGAGTCCTATGTGTCAGAACCAGATTGATGATGCTTAACAACAAAAAACATATATATAAGTACTAGACTGCTAACTGAAATGCCGGAGGTTCAAACCCACTAGCTGCTCATTGGAAACCTTATAGAGAGTCGCTATGAGTTGGAAATGGTTTGACAGCACTTAACAACAACACACACACACACACACATGAGGGTGAGTAAAAAATTATCTGCACTCCAGTTATATTAAAACACCCATCCACGTCAATGGCTGATGACAATATTGAGCATGCATGTGAAGTGAATAGACCAGTGACAGTGGATAATGTGACAAATCATTCACAAATCAGCTATGGCTCTGCCTGTGAAATTATCCATGACAGATCTGGGTTAACAAACTGATTGCAACAATAACCTGAAACGTAACAACTGTAAAGATGGTGCATGATGAGGCAGTGTTTTGTTCTGTTGTGCATGGGGTTGCTTTGAATCAGAGCTGACTCCATGGCACCTGAGAACAAACATAAGTCTGAATTCATAATTAACCCATTAAAATGATATTTTCTAAAGTTATTTCCTCTTTTTCACTGACCCTTTGTTTTACAATCATAATGTCCTTTTCCAGGGACTGGTCCCTATTGACAAAATGTGCAAAGCACACAAGTCAAAGTCTCACCATCCTTGTTTCCAAGGAGTGTTCTATTTGTTCTTCTGGTGGTCCATGATACTTTCAGCATTGTTTACCAACAACGCAACTCAAATGTATCAAATCTTCTCCAGTCTTGCTTAAACACTGTCCAACTTTCACATGCATATGAGGCAACTGAAAAATACCAGGGTCAACTTACTTTTTAAAGTTACGTCTTTGCTCTTTAATACTTTAGAGAGATCATTTGCAGCAGATTTGCCAAATGCAATACATTATTTGACTTCTTGACTGCTGCTTTCATGAGAGTTGGATTGTGGAGCCAAGTAAAATGAAATGCTTGACAACGTTAGTCTTTTCTCTATTTATCATGATGTTGCTTATAGGCTCAATTGTGAGGATGTTAGTTTACTTTTCATTGACTTTTAATGCATATTGAAGGTTTTGTTATTCTATCTTCATCAGTAACTTTCTCAAGTCCTCTTCATAATCAGAAAGGAAGGTTGTGTCACCTGCACAATGTAGGTTGCTAATGAGCCTTTCTTCAATCCTGATGCTGAATTCTTCTTCATATAGTTCAGCTTCTCAGGTTATTTGTTCAGCATACAGATTGAATAAGTATGGTGAATGAATACAACCCTGACACACATCTTTCCTGATTTTAAGCCACTCAGTATTCCCTTGTTCTATTCAAACACTGCCTCTTGGTCTATTAACAGGTTCTACATTATCACAATTAAGTGTCCTGGAACTCTCATTATTCACAATTCTATCTATAGTTTGCATATGTTGTTATTGTTATGTGCTGTTGAATCATTTCTGACTGATAACAACTCTGTATAGGTTTCCTGCAGAGT
>NW_006408540.1:5899969-5906687 GCF_000296735.1 Chrysochloris asiatica
AAATATTTTATATTAAATTTGTCTTCTTGAAATTTGCCATATGAATGTAAATTTTAGATGAAGCATGATTTTCTTTTATTATGATTTGTTTTTCAAATACTTATGAAAAAGTGAGTTCATATTCTGATGTGTCTAATTTAAAATAAAAAATATTATAAATACTGAAAGAATATGTCTGAATATGAATTATATATCTATATAAAGTCAAATAGAAAATGGGTGCAATTATCTGGAAGCATTAAGCCAAAAATTTCCTTTTCATCAGTTCTCTGAATATTTTTAAACACTGAAATGTGGTGCATTTTAAATCTTTGTATTCTTACTGCAAATACATCATATAAAATGTTAATTTTGGATGATTGGCGCAATTTGCTAACTCTCTTTGTTTATTAAATTATACAAAAAATAAAGAAGAAACACATATTTATACACAACATTGATTAAGCATCTTTTGGAAACCCAGTCCTTTTATAATTCTCTGAAGAACACAAAATAATTAGAATATATGACACCCGGTTTTGAGTTTTCAATAGTGTTGCATATATTTGCATAAGTAAAAAAATTATCTGTCATGAAAACATCAAAGCAAAATCCCAAAGTATTGCATATTTCAATGAAGAATACATAGCTACAGGTCATAAGAGGAGTTTCAAAAGTTCACAGAAAAAGGAGTTTAAAAATAAAAAAATCTTGTGAACTTTTTGAAAATCCCTCATATGTATATGTTTGGAGTTTTGAGTAGAGCTCACAGTCAATGTTAACAATGACTTTTTAGTTTGTGTCTTTAAGAACTTGACATGACAAGTACATAGTAAATTTAGAAGAAAGTAATAAATAAGATTGAAGTAAAAAATTAATGTGGCCGCCCTAGAACAGATGGTACATCCACACCTCAGTTATCAACATGGCTAGGTTCTAAAGACCAGGAAAATAAGTATTTTGTGATAATGGAGGATCATAACATCATGTGATTATGACTAAACAACTGAGAATTATGATCCAGGCAAGTTGACACATAACATCACAGCCAAACACTTTTATCTCACATAAGTTGTTTCTCATTTCAAGGTGTACATAATTAAGGTGAAACATTTTCAGGTAGCAGAGTTTTAAAAATGGGTTTCATACATGATAAAATATTGGTTAATGTAAGGAGCTCTGATAGCATAGTGGTTACGAATCAGGCTGCTAATCTCACGGTCAGCTATTTGAAACTACCAGCTGTTCTGTGGGAGAAACATGAGTCTTTCTGCTCCTGTAACAATTTACAGCCTCAGAAATGCTGTACAGGGTCGCTATGAGTTGGAACCGACTCCATAGCATATAACAACAATAACAACAACATTGTGATAGTCAATAAATGAGGAATAATTCTAGTAGTTTTTTTTCTCCAGTGTCGGCTTGGTGTTACTGTGAGGCTGGAAGCTATTGCACCAGTGTTTTAAATACCAACATAGTCACACATGGTAAACAGGTTTCAGTGGAACTTTAAGACTAAAACTGATGACAAATAAAAAGACACAGAACACTTCTAAATGGTTAGTCACCAAAAACCTTATGAATTACAGTGGAACATAGAATAATACAGTACAAGAAGGTGAGCCCCTCTGACTGTAAGACCCTGAATATATGAATGGGAAGACAGCTTCCTCTGAATTGAACTTAATGACATGGGTGGAGTAAAATTTTCTGGACCTTTGCTGACCAGACACAACACAAAATGATTAAAAAAAAAACACACACACACATAAAAAAACAGCTGCAAATATCCATTAACCAGAAAGGGGAATGTGCGAAGTATAAATCTAAGAAAATTGGAAATCATCAAAAACTAAATGGAATGTAGATCAACATCGTAGGCATTTGTGATTTTAAATTGATTGGCATTGGCCATTTTGAATCAGACAATCATGTGGCTTGCTATACCAGAAACGACAAATTCAAGAGAAAAGGCATCACATTCACCATCAAAAAGTGCATTTCAAGATCTGTCTTGAAGTACAATGCTGTCCATGATAGGATAATGTCCCTATCGCTAAAGGAACACTACTTAATACCAGTATTATTCAAGTATACATACCAACCACTAAACCCAGTGATGAAGAACCTGAAACTACTAACAATTTCTTCAAAATTGATCAAACATGCAATCAAGATGCACTGATAATTACTCCTCACAGGAAAGTGAAAGTTGGAAACACAGAGAAAGTATTAGTAATTGGAAAATATGGGTTTGGTGATAGAAATTATGCTGGAGATCATGTGGCAGAATTTTGCAAGACCAATGACTTATTCATTGAAAATACTTTTTTTTCAACAACATGGTGTTGTTATTGTTCAGTGCCATAGAGTCAGTTCCAGCTCACAGCAAGCCCATATAGGATTTATGAGGTGGTAAATCTTTGAAGGTGTAGAAAGCCTTATCTGTCTTCATCAGTACAGAATTGCTAACCTTGCGATTTTCAGTTCAGTGTTTATCCTACAGATCCATCATGCTCACTTTTAACATAAATGATGATTATACACGTGGCCATTGCTAGATGAACCACATAGGAATCAAATTGACTACATCTGTGGAAAGAGACAAGGGAGAAGTACAATATCATCTGTCAAACAAGACCAGGGATTGACTGTGGATGAAATCTTCAACTGATTAAATACTAAATTCAGATTGAAGCTGAAAAAATTAAAACAAATTCACAAGAGCCAGAATATGACATTGAGTATATCTCTCCTGAATTTCAAGAAAAAAGTGGATGCATTAAGTACTAATGACTGGAGACCAGAAAAATTTTGAGATGACAAACATGAAGAAAGCAAAAGGTCACTTGAAAGATAGGAAAGAAAGATAAGTGGATATCAAAAGATACTCTGAAACTACTTTTGATCATAGAGAAGCTAGTGTGACTATAAGAAATGATAAAGCATAAAAGCTGAACAGAAAATTTCAAAGGGCAAATGAAGATGGCAAAATCAAGTATCATAATGAAATGTGCAATGACCTGGAATTAGAAAACTAAAGGAAATAATATGATCAGGATTTCTGAAGCTGAAATAAAAATGAAAAATTTTAATCCTCAAGTTGTAATACTAAAGGATTCTATGAGCAAAATATTGAATGATTCAGGAAGCACAATATCAGATAACAGCAGGAGAATATTTACACGTGTTTTATTGACAATACAAAGACTTTGTGAATCATACCAATTTATAGATGACGTTGTAGAAATGGAAATTCCAGAATATTTAATTGTGCTCATGAGAAACCTGTACAAACACCAAGAGGTAGATGTTAGATTAAAAACATTAAATACTGAATGGTTTAAAATCAGGAAAAGTCTGTGTCAGAGTTGTATCCTTTTAGTCATAATTATTCAATCTGTATGCTGAGCAAATAAATAATCTGAGAAGTTGGATTATATTAATAAGAACATGGCGTCAGGACTAGAGGAAGACGTACTAATAACTTTCATTATTTGGATGACACAACCCTGCTTGGGGAAAATGAAAAGAACCTGCAGTACTTTCTGTTGAACACTGAAGAATATAACCAAAACTGGATCAATACATTGTACTAAGATAAATGGAAAAAAAAGATTGAAATTGTCAATGATTTCATTTTAGTTGGATCCACAATTAACTCTCATAGCAACAGCAGTCAAGAAATCAAATGAGGAGGCAGAGCTTGATGGCAGATTAGAAAGAAGGGCTGAGCAGATGTCTGCAGTAACAGCATGGAATACCAGACAAAACAGGTTTGGTTTTACATGGAGTTCAGAACTCTTATGAGGATGGAGTTCAGGATACTTATGAGGATCAAAGGCTTACTGAGAGAGGGATTTAAGGCAGAAGCAAGAAAAGTTGTGTTTTCTAATTTAGGGAGGCCAGTGAGTACCACTGCAGCCATTTTGAGTGGGATGGAGCAGATATAAAATCAAGAAAGCATTTCTTTGCAGAGGTCTGACTGATCATCAGAGACAAATGTGTGAATAATTTTTTTAAAGTTCTTTCACCTTTCTCTGTCTTCCCAACTCCACTCTGATGACTAGAAGAGGTGCCTTCTGAATGACACCCTTCACTGGAAACTTGACTATTCACATGCACAGATCTGCTCAGCAAAGATCACTGGGAGCAGAACTAAAGACGGGGGAGGAGTCAACAGGAACAGCTTAAAACAAGAGTGTCTTTCAAAACGGCTCTGTCCAGCCCTGGGCTGGTTCCAACTAGGAAAAACACTTGAATAGACTTGTGGATAGGTGACAGAGGCATAAAGGGAAAATAGTCAAAAACTAAATTTTGAGTTACATCATAAGGTTCAACAGGAACATCTTGAAATTTCTCAGGCAGCCTTGAAGACAAGAAGCTGAAAATGGGCACTAAAGTCTTTTTCATATTTTGCTTTTTATTTTTATTTTTTTTGCAATTATAGAATTTAGAGATCAGTGTTTTTTGGTCTCCGTTTTATCTTAGGGGAATTCTTTCTCTCCTTACCTTATCTAAGAAGAGACAACAATTGTGGTCATATAGCCACACTACAATCACATTCTATAAAATCCAACCATCTAGGCAAAAACCAATGCTAGGTGCTATACACCAAAACAGTGTAAGTAAAGAACACCTGCTAAAATCACTGTGAATTGAGTAAGGAGATAAGTGAAAAGAGAAGCATAACTACCAGGAAGCAATCAGACAGCTTAAGAATACACAAATGTGTGTTTACCTAAGTATTGAAAATACAACAGCAACAGAAACTTTTGGCTCATGTTCAGAAACAGATAGAGTAGCTGAAATAAATGAGCTGGAGGTAGACCTAGATATCCTATTGGAAGGAGTGCAGGCTTTGGAACTGCCTGATAAGTTATTTAGGAGAATGATATTGAGGCGCATCCAAATTTTCCACAGAACGATTTTCAAAACTAAGGAAGAAGTCAAAAAAGTGCTACAGCAACAATCAAATAAGAGAAATAACATTGGAAATAATTCAAAACCTACACAAAGATGTCCAAATAATTAATAAAATATCAGAAATGGACAATACACTGAAAGAACAAATAAGTAGAATTGAAGGGATGAAAGTTAGAATAGGTGAGCTTGAAGACAAATCTCTCAATACTATTTAAAAGAGGAAGCAGAAAAATGAATAAAAAAATCTGAAGAAAGTCTGAGATTCATGCAGAACAACATGAAGAAGAATCACCTAAGGGTTATTGTAGTTCCAGAACTGAAGAATCACAGAAAACCACAGAGCTGCTGGAAGAAAATTTCCCTAACAACCTGAAAGATGAAGAGATAAGCATTCAAACAGCTGAATGAACCCAAGGAAAGAGAGACCCAGAAAGAAAATCACCAAAACTCTCCAAAATCAAACACAAGGAGAGAACACAGAAAACAGCTAGAGAAAGAAAAGTGTTAGCTACAAAGCAAATAAACATGATTAAGTTCTGTCTCTCAGCAGAAACCATGCAGGCCAGAAGGCAATGGGGAGATATATAGAAAATCCTGAAACTGAAAACTGCCAACCAAGAATTGTTTACCAAGCAAAGCTATCAATCAAACAGGACAGTGTAATCAAAACATTCCAGGCTAAATAAAAGTTAAGGGACTTTCTAAAAGCCAAACCAACACTTCAAAACATCCTAAAGAGAGTCCTTTAGACTGAGAACAAACAAGAACCGACAACATCCAGAGACTGATATATGTGGCAACACCACCAGAACTCAGTTGATGAATGGAAGAGTGCAGAACAGAACAAAACTTTCAGAATGAATTCAGAGGATTTCGGAAGTCAGTCTATGATCAAAACAATTACTGTGTGAAAGAATGGAAAAATACAGGAAGAGAGATCCAGGTGGTGAGGAGATTAGGTGGATTTTGGGATAATATAGACTGTTTTAAAAGGAGGAAAACGTTAATAGAATATTAAAGAAAATTAATACTTCACAGCATATCAAGAAAATGAAAATCCAAGAAGAACATGGAGATATTACAACTATGGAGAAACTGACAAGAAAAAGCACAGAAAAAATGACCTCAGCATAGGAAGGCACACAGAGCAAAGAAACCAAGAGCACACACACAACAAAACATGGGCAAGAATTAATTCATAGCTATCGATAATTCCACATAATGTCAATGGATTAAATGCATCAATTCAGAGACAGAGAGTGGCAGACTGGATAAGAAAACAAGATCTTTCAATATGCTGTCTGCAAGAGACACCCTTACACACAAAGATAAAAACAGATGAAAAGTTAAAGGATGGAAAAAATATACCAAGCTAATTGCAATAAAAAATGAGCAAGAGTGGCAATACTAAACTCTGATAAAATAAACTTTAAGGCAAAAACCACCATAAGAGATAAAGAAGGACATTACTTCATTATTAAAGTGTCAATTGAACAAGATGATATAATCATAATAAATATCTATGCTCCCAATGAAAGAGCCCCAAAATATATAAAGAAAACCCAAGTAGAACTGATGAATTAGGCAAATCTACAATAAAAATAGATTTTAATACACCACTTTCAAAATAGGATATAACAACCAGAAAGAAACTTGACAAAGATGCAGTGGAACTGAACAACACAATCAACCAATTTGACCTCATAGACGTGTACAGAGCATTCAACCCAACAATAGCACAATGCACATTCTTTTCCAGTGCACATGGAACATTCTCCAGAAGACACCATTTGTTATTCTACAAAACACACCT
>NW_006408540.1:5907772-5938048 GCF_000296735.1 Chrysochloris asiatica
GTAATCAATATGTAATAATAGGAATCCTGGTGTGGCACTGTGGGTTAATCCAATGGACTACAAAATCAGTTTGAACTGCAAAGTTGGCAGTTCAAGTTCACCAGCCACTCTTCAAAAACCCTATACAGGGTGGCTATGGGTCAGAACTGACTCAATGACACTTAACAACAACAATGTAATAATAACAATTTTAGTTTAATAAAATGATTTATTATTTTTCTGCTTGCCTCACTCAAAATGGAGTCCTGGTGTTATGCCATAGGGTAAGCATTGGTTCAAACCCACCAAAATACATTGAATGGTGAGGAGACAGTCTCTTTAACAGATGGTACTGGTAAAGCTGGAAATCAATATGCAAAAGAATGAAACAACACTTTTATCTTTTATCTCACATCATATACAAAAATCAACTCAACATGGATTAAAGGCATAAATGCAAATTCCAGAATCCTAAAAGCCAACATTTAAAAAATAGGGGAAATTTTAAGGGCTCTAATACAGGACACACATAAATGATCAAACATTGCAAGAATTGCACAACCCAAAGACAAAATAGATGACTGGGACATATTAAAAATTAAAAACTATGTGCATCAAAAGATTTCACCAAAAAACTAAAAAGGGAGCCCACAGAATGGGGAAAAGTTTTTGTGATGATATATCAGAAAAGGGACTAATCTCTAAAATCTGTAGGAAACTATAATACCTCTACAAGAAAAAGCCAAAAAAATAAAATATAAAAAATGGGCTTAGGACATAAACAGACCATGAAGACATCTGGGCAGCCAACAAACATATGAATAAGTGTTCACAACCATTAGAGAAATTAAATCAAAACAACAAAGAGATAACATCTCATATCAGCAATAACAGCAAAGTTCAAAAAAGCAGAGAACAATAAATTCTGGCAAGGATGTGGAGAGACTGAGACCCTGCTACATTGCTGGTGGGAATGTAAAATAGTTCAACCACTCTGGAAAACAGTATGGCACTTCCTCATAAAGTTAGAAATAGAAATACCTATGATCCAACAATTCCTCTAAAGAAATACGGACCAGAACATAAATAGATATATACATATCAATGTTTATTACAGTACTATTCACAATAACAAAGAGATGGAGATAGCCAAAGTGCCCATCAGTGGACAAATGAATAAACAATCTTCGGTATATACACACAATAGAATGCTATGCTACCTTGAAGAGTAATGATGAAGCTGCATATCACTGCATAACATGGATGAACCTTGAGGACATTATGCTGAGTGGAATTAGTCAGTCACAAAAGGACAAATATTGCATAAGACCATTATTATAAAACTTAAGAAAAGATGTCCATACTAAAAGAAAAACAAAAAATTAATTGTTGGTTACCAGTGGTAGGAAGGAGGGGGTGGTAGACCACAAGTTAGTGGACAATCACATCATAGATTGGCAGTTGGGGAGGACCATATACAAGGAAGGAGAAGGCAATACACAAGAATGGGAAAGGGCATGGAAGAACATAGTAGATAGGGCAACACTTAGGTTTTCAGGGGTTAAATGGGACAGTGGTAAGTAGTGATATATACTCAACCTTGGAATAACAAGGCTCTGTGATACAGGGGTTGAGACAAAACCTGAAGAGGTAAAAGAGGGAAAATATTGTTAAGTTGTTTGACTGTCTTATGGATAATGGTTTCCCTTGTCTACTACTGTAAAATAGACACGTGTGGGATAGAAAGGAATATTAGGAAACATGATTACAGAAAGCTTGTAAGCCTGACTTCTGCCTATAACTGATTAAAATACCTAAAAGGGGTTCTAGAACTTGTCCAGTAAAATAGGCTTCCTGCGGAGCCTTTTTAATGTATAGGACCTTCTATGGAATCCTGAGCTCCATCCAGAACCTTCTGAGGTGGGACATTCCCACTTGAAAGGACATGCAGACCAACCTGGAACAACTAGAGGAACAGAAGATACTTCTTGAAAGAAAGACCAGCCTCTTGGCCTGGCCTCTGTCCTAATCTGCCAATAATACAAAGCTCTTTTAGGGCTGCTGATAAATGTCCATGGGACACACCACTCCAACATAAACCTCAGCTTGAAGGCACTCAGCTCTAGCTTCATGGATCAGCAATCTAGTTTTATTCCATTAAGTACCTGGAGTAACTCCAATGTGCAAATAAACCTCCTGCCCAAAGTCACTCAGCTTTACTTGTTCCATGGGCAGAGAAGCTCACCACTCAGCCTTGTGCCCTGGTTCTTAGATTTTCTGTTGGTCCTCTGCCACTTCTTTTGTGTCACAACTTTCTGTCCTTGAGTCAAGGAGGTTCAATGTGCAGGGATCTCGGGGTCCAAAAGACTATTTCTGGCTCTTCTTCTTTGGTGGTAGTGAGATCCTATCTCCTGCTTCAGAGATGACTAATTTTACACCCATGCTAGAGTTTCAAGTTTTTACTTTACACATCCACAGCTGAATTGTGTCATCCTATCAGAACCTTCTTTTGCCCAGACCCAGCAGGTTTAAAATGTTGTTTTGTGAGATTTACAGTGTATGGCCAGTAGAGATCTTAGATAATTCACTACATTGAAATAAGGAAGACCATAGAAGAATCACTGCATTTTAATCATTTTGTTGATGAAGAATATTGAAAGCAATGTGGACCGCCAGACGAACAGACAAATCTGTCTTGGAAGAATTGCAGCCAGATTGCTCTTTGGAAACAATAAATATGACACTTTGTCTCACATACTTTGGATGTGTTTTCAGAAGAGATCGTCTCTGGAAAAGGACATCATGTTTGGCAAAGTAGAGAGTCAGGAAATAGGAGGAAGAACCCCAAGGAGTGGCTACAACACAGTGGCTGTTACAATGTGCTCAAATATGACAATTGTTAGGATGGGCAGTGTTTTGTTCTGTTGCACCTAGGGTCACTATGAGTCTGAACTAACTCAAAGGAAGCTAATGATAACAGTCCCTAGAAAAAGACATCATGCTTGGTATAATAGAAGGTCAGGGGAAAAGTAGAAGATCCTCAAATAGTTGGAATGACATAGTACCTGTAACAGTGAGCCCAACTGTAGCAATGATTGCAAGGATAGTTCAGGACCTGGCACTGTTTTGATCATAATGCCCTATGAGTCAGAATCAACTGGACTGCAGCTAACAACAACAATGGAGTAGAGATGCAGCATATAATTCAGATGTCCATGTAACCACTAAAGCATAAATATATATAAAAAAGAAATTCATTGCTACTGAAGTCAATCTTGACTCATAGTTACCTTATAGAATAGAGCAGACTTACCCACAAGGTTTCTAAGATTATAATCTTAATGGAAAAAGAATGAGATATCTTCTCCTGCACAGTGGCTGATGGGTTGGAACTACTGACCTTTTAGTTATCCGCCAAACAATGA
Source organism: Chrysochloris asiatica (assembly GCF_000296735.1). Taxonomy (NCBI): domain Eukaryota; kingdom Metazoa; phylum Chordata; class Mammalia; order Afrosoricida; family Chrysochloridae; genus Chrysochloris; species Chrysochloris asiatica. The sequence goes on from NW_006408540.1 coordinate 5,911,177, forward strand.
ACTACTGTGCCACAGGGATCCTCCTTCCCTTGAACCATAGTTGCTGATTAGTGCCATTGAGTCAGTCCCAGCTCAAAACAGCACTGTATTGGGTTTCCAAGGAGGGGCTGGTGAGTTTGAACCACCAACGTTGAGATCAGCAGTCCAGTGCTTAGCCTACAATGCCACACAAGGACTCCTCACTGAACCATAGAAGAATTTTAAAATCTGCAGAGACAGACCTTATGTTATAGCAGTAGCCAATATTGTGTCTTGTAATGCAAACTTGCCTATTAGCAGTAGCACCAGATAGAAGATCCCATGTTGACAATTCTGTTTCCACATGCATCAACTTATTCAAATTCAATTGACCAAAGCATGTCAGCTTCCCAGAGGAAGCTCCCCTTCAATTGACTGGCTGCTCATACCAGACCCAGACTTCCTCATAGAGTTGATTGCATTATATTAGATCCCATCATGAAGGATAACTTCACCTCAACTGCCAAACCACTGACAATTTTAGCCCGGTCAAGTTGACACAAAGCCTTAACCATCACATATAGTATCCTGAATTTCAATTTACTACTCTTTTTCTTCTTGAATCTCATCATATGTGCCCAACACATCATTCTACACTCCATTCCTTCAATGCACAGTAACAAACTTCCCATGGCCAACGCAGAATTTTTGTGTGTGGAGCTAATTTTACCACTTTCATGCTCTCCAGAAATGCTAAGGAATCATTTTGAGAAATATTCTAACAGTGGTCTATAAATATATTAAATCCTTTATTTCTCAGGAAAAATAAATTGATGCAAATATTCTACATATGGAAAATACTAACATTTTCCAGTAGGATAAAATTCCAGATTTTTATAATGGCAACTTGCTTTCTATCAGCTTTCTAGTTGATTCTATGTCCCCCACCCCCATGTGTGTCAGAGTAAACCTACGCTCCTTAAAGTTTTCACTGGCTGACTTTTCTGAACTGTATTGTCATGTCTTTCTTCTGATGCCATCATTGGGTAGAACCAAACCTTCAAACTTCCTATTAAAACAGCCTGGTGTGTGACTTGGAGAGATGCAGTGCTGAGGACCCTGTACTCAGGGAGGGAGAGAAGCTGTGTGCTGATGGCTGGGGAGTGGTCTTGTGGGGTGTGTCCTTTAGTTGTTGAAATGGTTGTATATTTCTGAATGCTTCAGTGTACATAAAAAAATAAAAATAAAAAAAGAGGGAATCGAAGTAAACATTGTTGAATGATGATGCATGGGGGGATTGTAATCATTGCAATTAAATGAAATACGATAAGATGAATGTAAAGCTGGTGGTCTTCCATGTAAACTATCACCCAATTCACAGTAAAAACTTAAAAGACAAAACAAAACAAAAAACTGCCAAAACATTTAGTACTCACTGTATATGAGGTACAATTTTACTGCTTAGTGAATACTAATTCATTTAGTTATGAAATAAAGCTTCAAGTTAAATACTATTATTATTCTAAATAAAAATAAAAAATAAAAAACCCCAGCCTAATGTGTCAGCTGTTTAAACCACTCAGGGACAGCAGCAACGCGTTGTTGTTAAGTGCCATCAAGCTAATTCCAACTGACAGTGACACTATATAGCATTACTAAGGAGTGGCAGCTAGTGGGTTTGAACTGCCAACCTTATGGTTAGCAGTCTAGTTCTTTGCCTATAGCACCACACCAGTAGCTTGTTGTTAAGTACCATCAAGCCATTTCTGATAAAAGCAACATTTTATAGGGCTTCCAGGCAGCAGCTAGTGGGTTTGAACCTATAAATTTCATAAAATGCTTCTCTTTATGACTACTGTAACATCACTACTCAAAACCCACTACCATTTAGTCAATTCCAACTCAGTGCCCTGAATTATATATGTTTCCCAGAATGTAAATGTTTTCAGCCTCATTTTCCTCCCAAAGAGCATCAGGTGGGTTTGAACTACCAATCCTGTGGTTAGCAGCACAGCATCTAGCCCATAACACCACCATTGCTAGGTCATGCCAAAATCAAGTTTGCCCAAATTGCTAAAATAACCACTGTTTCCTTTACCATGTTTGGTCTTTCCTATTTATTGTCCTTGGAGTTCTGGTGTGGCGTTGTAGGAAAAGCACTAGACTGCAAGGTTGGCTTGAACCGAAAGGTTGATGGTTCAAACATACCAACTGCTCCTTGGAAACCCTGTACAGGGTCACTATGGGTCTAAATCAATTTGATGGCAATCAACAACAATTTATTCTCCTTAGTTATTTATGTATTATTCTTCTCCACCAAATAGCAGTGTAGCTTTATCTTAAGTAGAACAATGAATAACTTAAGTAGAACAATGAATTTGCATGCAAAAATCTTGCACACAATCACAAGAGAAAGTATATTAAAGCCTCTGGTTACTGCTTTTTTTTTTTTTTTGTCTCACAGTACGTTATAATTGGTCATAAAATAAGCATTGAATAAAAATAAGAACAGGAATAAAGTAAAGCATTGACTAGACTTGATTTTACAAATTCATGTTGTTGTTAAGTGCCTTTGAATCTTTCTGACTCATAGTGACCCTGTTTAGGGTTTCAAAGGAGGAGCTGGTGGGTTTGAACCTTGTGGTTAGTAGTCCAATGCTTACCCTATGGCACAACACCAGGACTCTACTACTGAGTGAGGCAAGCAGACAAAAAAATCATTTTCTTAAACTTACATTGTTATTATTACATTGTTGTTGTTAAGTGCCATTGAGTCAGTTCTGACCCATAGCTAGCCACCCTGTGTAGGGTTTTTGATGAGTGACTGGTATACTTGAACTTCCAACCTTTCAGTTCAAATTGACTTTGTAGTCCATTGGATTAACCCACAGTGCCACACCAGGATTCCTATGATTACATGTTTACTAGTAACAGATCCACATTATTACATTTGTTATTATATTTTGAAATGAACAAAAGTTATAATGCTCAATGGAAAATGCTATGGGTATAATACATTTTTATATCCTCTATTTCTTACTCTGTTTAAGTTTTTCCTTTAGTATTCTTCCAGATTTCTTTTTTTTTAAACCTCAGAATCTAAACCATGACAGGTCATAGTGTTTTCTATAACTTATCATAATATTTTGACCTTTATGATGGGCTGAATGAGAAGACTAACAGTTTTAAACTTACACATCTTTCTATGATGGTCCCTAAAGAAAATAAAAGGTAGAAGTGAAGTAATGTTACTTTTGACTCTGGCCAGAACCCTGAGTAAAGAGCTATGTCTGATCAATACCAATCCTATTAATTCTGATCCTAGTCTGATGATTGTTGCTTCTTTCCCTCCCCAGAGTTAAATTACTTTGAAACTGAACAAAAACTACTCAAGAGAGTTAGCCAGAAACCACACAAAATGCTTTCTTCCTAACAGCACAGTTATCACAGAGCTGCACACAGCAATGAGATGGGAGTTTGGTTTATGATGTGTATTTTCTGCCCTAGGCACCCCCTAAAGTGTGCTGTAATGAAAGTAAATGTCACTGTAACTCTGAGGCTGTTAGGAAAGTGCCCTGCAAGAGTTCACCTTGGGATATTAGAGCCCATTTTGTTGATTGGTAGAATGTTGCTAGTACTCTAAGGACATGCCTCTCCTTTTCTGGAAAAATGTTTGATTTATTTCTCCTATTTCAACCAGGTAAGTTACAAGGTGTTTAAAGGAGTTTTGTTTTGTTTTGTTGTTTCCCCCCAATTTCTTTTAGAATATACGAGACAACTATCAACAGAGTATGTTGGCCAAATAATATGTTCATAGGTTTGCAGGGAATTTCATTATATTAGACTAAAATGCATATAGTGCCTGTGATGGATAGGTAGATAGATGATGTTATATAGAGATCATGCAAAAATGAATTCAAAAGGATTCCTGTATTCTACATGTTCACCATTTATTCTTGCTGGCATCCAGATAAGCAGGCATTTATAATCAACCCTGAAAACCTAAGATTGTCATAACCTAATGGGGAAGAAATATACAGGACTGACTGCACTGGGTGGTGGTGTTATTTGTAAAGTTACAATGTGATGGAACACTTAAATGTATGCTTGATGTAGTTGTGTACTAAATTTGTTCATCAGATATATAAGAATTTAAATGTTACAGAGTTGTTGTTATTAATAAGTGCTTTTGAGTTGGTTGGACTCATAGTGACCCTGTATAGTGTTTTCTGAGGCGTGGCTGATGGGTTTGAACTGCCAGCTTTGTGGTTAGCAGTCCAGTGCTTCTCCTAGAGCACCATCCCAAATTCCAAAGTTGCAATAGGGAAGGACAAAGGAAACAAGCGGTAAAATTTCATATTTCACAACATGGTTTAAGAAACTGTTATTAATTCAAGGTGGATAAATTTTAGGATAACAATAGTTAGAGAGGAGAAGCTGAAAAGAATTTCCATTTTATTAGGGATAGTACCTTGAATTTATTAAATAAATAATTTTAAAATCTTGAAAATTTGAAGCAGAAATCTCACAGTTACATCCGGTGTTTTTACGTGAAAATTCTAGCACCAGTAGTACAGATGGGGTTGAGGCAATCAGAGAGAGCTGACAGCAACTTATGTTAACATTATTAGTGAATATTAAAAGTATCTAGAAAGAGGTAGGGAAAAAGAAGAGAAGATAACTGAAAGATGTTTTTTACATAGAAAAATTATAGCTGAGATAGTTATGCTTTTTTCTTTAAATAATTTAGTTAGATGATGTCTCTATATATTTATGTACATGTCATTTATTTATTTAGTTAGTTCTAGGAAATGCAGAGCTCTTCATGCTCTTATTAAGATATGAAAAGCAAACTTAGTATAACTACTTCTCACTTATCAACTAGTTCACTATCTAATGTTTCACATTTATAATATTAGTAAATCATGTACTACTACCAGCTATTTTGTCCCTTAATGATGTGCAACTGGCAGTAACATATCAAGATCTAGGGCAAAAGTGCTGCTGGGTTATGACAATGGTTATATGTCAACATGATTGTACTGTAATTCTGAGTGGTTTGACACTTATGTTATGATGTAATCTGGCAGTTACATATGATGTAGTCATCCTCCATTTTGTAATCTGAAGTAATCACCCTGCATTTTCAAATAACAGTTATCCCATAACAGCCAGTCTTTGGAACCTAACCATGTCAATAAGAAAATGGTGGGAATAAAAAACTTGGGGAAATAAATACAGAATGATTGGCCATGTTGAATTTGTCATTATCTGCAAGCCATTTTTAACACAATTTACTCTTCATATTAATTTCTGCTTAAATTTATATACTGGAGATAAAATAAAGATCAAGGCCAGAGAAATGTTTGGTTATCTCAAGACAACTATCTTAATTGTAAAAATCAAAGACACAGTCTTTCAAAATCAGAAAACGAAAAGCAATGATTTCTTTTTCATATCCCAAATACATTTGTCCCAGAGACAATATAGTCATTGCTTCATCATTCAGTTTATTTACTTATAGTTTATTTTCTTGAGACATATATTGGCTTAATTTGAACAGATGGATTAATGCTTTAGATAAAGCATTTAGCCACAAGCTATTTTTTATTTTGGTTCTATTTAGAACTATTTACCATATCCCTCTGTTGATTCATAAAAAGAATTGCCCATTCAAATAAATGATCATTCGGAATAAAAATATATGGCAAGATGAAGAAATTATAATCAATGTTTTGGGCTTTATAAACTAAATTGTTTTCTGACATTCTTGGGAGGATTATATACCTTTTATGCAATACTAAATGGAAGCAGATAGCTGGCTTACTAATGAATGATCAAAATAGTAACATATCTTTAGACAATTTTACTTGCCTTTCCCAAATGGGGACAGATGTTTAAAAGTACACTAGTAACCATTTTCTTTCTTTTCTTTATTCTTTGAATGTATTTGTGTAAGGGAATTCAGGACTTAATAAAGATCATTTTTTCAAACTAGCCTTGCTTACCAACTACCATTTGTCTGTCAGCTTGTCTTTTTCTGTTGGCTGACATGTTGCTTTAATGCACCAGTATCTTAAATGCCAGCTAAACCACCCCTGGTAGGCAGAGTTTAGTGGAGCTTCTAGACTAAGACACTAAGAAAGACCTAATGATTTACCACTGAAAAAAAGTGACCAACTAGCAACTTAGAAATAAGTGTGTAACATTGTCTGATATAGTGTCAGAAGATGAATTCCTTAGATTGAAAGGCACTCAGAATATGACTAGCAAAGGGCTGTCTTCTTAAATGAGAGTCAACTTTAATGATGTTGATGGAGTGAAGCATTCAGGGTCTTCATTTGATGGCATGTCTCAAAATTAAAAGAAACACCTAAATACATTAATAATCAGACTGTGGTATATATTAAGCATGAGTCTAGGATAACTGAAAGAAGTGAAAAATTCAACAGAATACATAAAGGTTAATATCCTAAGCATTTGTGAGCTGAAATATACTGGTATTGGCTCATTAGAATCAGATAAATATGGTCTAATATGTTGTAAATGACAAATAGAAATAGTATTGGGTCCATTGTCAAAAAGAATATTTAAAAATCTTTCATGAAGTATAACACTGTCAGAGATAGTATTCATATGCCTATAATAAATACCAGTTTATAAGATTATAATTCAAATCAGTTCACCAACTACTCATGTCAAAGATGAAGAATTTAAGGATTTTTACCAATTTCTACTGTCTGAAACTGATTAAGCTTGCAATCAAGATGCATTGATAATTACTGTTAATTGGATTATGAAAACTGGAAACAAAGATCTGTAGTTAGAAAATATGACTTTGATGGCAGAAATTATATTGGAGATTACATGACAGAATGTTGCAATACCAATGACTTATACATTGCAAAATATATATATATATATTTTTTTTTTACTTAAAAAATGACTATACATGTGGACCTAGTCTGATGGAATATACAAGAATAAAATGAACTACATCTTTGAAAGAGATGATGATGAAGTTTAATATCATCGATCAGTACAAGACCAGAAGTTAACTATGGAGCAGGCCACAAATTGCTCATATGCAAGTTAATATTGAAGGTGAAGAAAAGCAAAATAATTTCAAGAATCCCAAAGTATGAACTTAAGTATATCCCACACAAATTTAGAAAAGATCTCAAGAAAATATTTGATATGCTGAACACTAATGACTTAAGACCAGACAGTACTGTGGGATGACATCAAGAACATCATATACTGAGAAAGCAAAAGTCATCAAAAAGACAGGAAAGAAAGAAAAGACCAAAAAGGAAGTAAGAAGAGAATCTGAAACTCATTCTACAATGTAGAATAACTAAAGTGAATGAAAAAATATTGAAGTATTGAAGTAAAGAGTTGAACAGAAGATTTTAAAGGGTAGCTAGAGATTACCAAGTGAAGTATTATAAATGCTTAAATAGCTAAAATTAGAAAACTAAAAGGGGCGAACATTCTTGCCATTTCTCAATATGAAAACACTGAAGAAAAAAAACATTCAAGCTTCAAGTTACAAGTTACAATATTAAAGGATTCTATGGACAAAATACTGAAAGGCACAGAAAGAATCAAAAGGAGACAGAAAGAATACAAAAATTAATGATACCAAAAAGAAATCATTGATATCCAACCATTTTAGGAGGAAGTAGCATTTGGTTAAGAAATATTGATATTGAAGAGAAAAAAAAAAATCCAAGCCTGTCTGAAGGTAATGACAAAAAATGAGGCTACAGGACTTGATGGAACACCAACAGAAATCCTTCAATAAATAGATGCAATGTTGGAAGTGCTCACTCGTCTATGCCAAGAAATACGAAAGACCACTACTGACCAAACAACTCAAAAGGATCCATGCACATGTTCACTTCAAAGAAAGGTTGCTTAATATAATGCAGGCATTATGCAACAATATCATTAATATCACATACAAGTAAAATGTTGCTATCAATCATACAAGCCCAGTTAGGGCAGTACAACATGGAACTATCTGAAATCCAAAATCAGAAAAGAACATGGAAAAAGGGATATCATTGCTGAAGCTAGGTGGATCCTGACTGAAAGCGAGAATATCAGAAAGATGTTTAACTGTTATTAAGCTCCATCGAGCTAGTTCCAACTCATAGCAACCCTGCATAGGGTTCCCACGGAGGAGCACGTAGGCTTCAACGGCTGAATTTGTGGTTACTAGTTCAGTGCTTATACTGCAGCACCACACCAGAACTCTTAAAAAGATGTTTACTTGTGTTTTACTGACTATACAAATGCATTCAACTGGGGGGATCTTAAAAGTTACTATGAATAACATTGTGAAGAATGCGGATAGTAGCATAGTGGTTACGAATCGGGATGTGAATCTCCCGGTCAGGAGTTTGAAACTACCAGCTGTTCTGTGCGAGAAAGAAGAGACTTTCTGCTCCCATAAAGATTTACAGCCTCGGAAACCCTGTACAGGGTCGCTGTGAGTCGAAACCGACTCCACGGCACATAACAGCAACAATTGTGTTCATGAAGAATTTGGCAAAGACCAAGAGACAATCATTTGATTAGACAAGCGAATACTGCCTGATTTAAAATAATCAAAGGTTTGTATTGGGGTTGTAGCCCTCACCATACTACTTGTTCAATGTGCATGCCAAGGACATGATTCAATAAACTGAACTGAAGAAGTCCATGGCATCAGAATTGGAGGAAGATGCTAGAAAAACCTATAAGATGCACATGATACAACTTATCTTACAAAAAGCAAAGAGGGTTTGAAGTACTTACTGATGAAGAGCCAAGACAAGAGGCTTCAGCATAGATTATACCTAAAAAAAAAAAAAAAAAGTTCTCACAACTGAACCTATAAGCAGCATCATGATAAACAGAGAAAACAGTGAAGTTATCAAGGCTTTCATTTTACTTGGATGAACAATCAACATTCATGGAACCAGCAGTCCAAAAATCCAATGACATATTGCATTATGCAAATTTGCAGCAACATATTACTTAAAAGTGTTAAAGAGCAAAGCTGTCTAAAGTGCACCAGACCCAAGCAATGATATTTTCAGTTGCCTCAGATGCATGTGAAAGCATAAGAAAAAACAAAAAGAATTGATGAATTTTGAATTATTGTGTTGGGAAAGAATATTGATTATACAATGCTTTTTCAGAAGAATGAACAAATCTGTCTTGGAAGAAGTATAATCAGAATGCTGTTCAGAAGTGAGGATGGTGAGATTTTGTCTAATGTACATTATTAGGAGCGACCAGCCCTCCTGGAAAAGGACATTATGTTTGCTAAAGTACAGGGATAGTAAAAACAAAAAAAACCCCAAAAAACAGAAGTATCTTTAACAAGATGAACTGACAAGGTCGCTGCAACATTGGGGCAAATGTCACAACAAATAGGAGTACAGAGCAGCACCAGGTAGTGTTTCCTTCTGTTGTGCATAGGGTCTCAATGAAAATGAACTCAAAGGTATAGAACAACGGGTTATCACATGTAGAAGGAGTAAGGGATTTTAAGTGAGTGCATTAAACAAAATTCTAAATGAAAACAAATGATAAACTATGGCTCAACCATGTAGGTAATCATGTAATGGGCTCAATTACTAAACGTATTTTTCAGATTGTGTTAATTTATAGAAACACTTCAAAGAATTAACAGGTGAAAGACACAATCTGCATCCACTAAATCTATAGAAGTAGCAATATTTTTCTCTTTCCTTCTTAACAATGGTAATCCAAATGTGATTAATGAGGTCTTTTATGCTGGTTTCTCTAAGTGGTAAGACTAAATTGTCTTTCTTACTTTTTTTCTGTATTTTTAGCTTCTAAAAATATGGTCAAAGAGTCATATTTTTAAAAATTTAACTCATATTACAAAGAAGCACAAATACTACATATATGTCAAAAAATCTTCTTAAATGATTTAGCAATTAGATTTCTGCTAGGCTTGTATGCTTGACTCTGAAATTTGCCTCTCTTAATGAGGTTCTCATTGATAATTTCTATTGCATTTTAGGATTGATCCATATCAATGAGTCAAAGGATGACTAGGTAGTAAGAAATTAGGAGTCATAATGAAAACTAAGAAGTTTTGAAAAGATTTAGAGGAAGTTCATGAGAACAAAGGAATGCAGCACCTAATCATCTTTTAGAGACAGGTTTAATCTACTGCCACACGTGAGTATATTCTTTATGTTGTTGTTGTTGTTAAGTGCCGTGGAGTTGGTTCCAACTCATAGCGACCCTGCACACGGTTTTCGAGACTGTAAATCTTTACTGGAGCAGAAAACCTCATCTTTCTCCCGCGGAACAGCTGGTAGTTTTGAACTGTTGACCTTGATGTTCACAGCCCGATTCATAACCTCTATGCTACCAGAACTGAGATCTTTAAAATGACTTATAAAAATCAAAATGATTTATACTCAGTTAATTTTCTACAAGAATTTTGTAAGAATATCATAATGTTTCCTTTGAGTTACTAGTTACAAGCAAAATACCATCTTCTTAAAGCCAATAGAATGAACGAATGGCAAAACTCTGAGATGAATGCATTGATTTTTCTGCTATGTATAGTTATTTGAACTACAGAAATAAAAGTTGAAAACTTAATATCAAATATAAGTTAGTGTTAGTTTTATAAATTAATGTTTCTGAAAATAGTTTCATTTTAGAATTGTCAATTGGGGTCAATAATGTTTCTTGAATTCAAGAATGATTTTTACCGTGTAACTCTGAACATTCTGAAATATACAACAAAATATAAAAATGCATATGGTTGCTGATATATCAATACAGTAGACTATTTTTCTTAAAACCATGTTATTGAATTATACATGCAAAATAAAATTTCACATATTAACTTTGATTTCTCTAAGTGATAAGACTAAATTATCTTTCTTACTTTTTCTGTATTTTTAACTTCTAAAAACAATTAACACAAGTAACATTGAGAATATATATAAACTTTTAAAAGAAAGACAAACACACTATTGCTTTTGTTCTTAGGTGTTATTGAGTCTGTTCCTGTATTTAGTTTCTGATGCTTTAAATCTTTCTGAGAGCATAAAGCCTCATCTTTCTTCCTCAGAGCAACTGGTGGGCTCAAATTTCCAACCTTGTGGTTCAAAGTCCAATGCTTAACATATGGAACCACCAGATTCCAACACATTATTAGAATCATCAACACATTATTAGGATCATCGCTTACACTTTTCATCTTCCTTTAGGATTTCTCTGAGATACTTATTAAATGTCCTCAACTAAATCTATTCTATACTAAAATAAAGAAAAATTAAGAACATTTATTTTTAAAAAAGAAATATAAGTGGAGGCTTATTTTTAAAATGGAGTCCTGGTGTGGCGCTGCTGTTTAATGTGTTGGACTGGAAAGTCGGTTTGAACTGCAAGGTTGGCATTTCAAGCTTACCAGTAGTTCCTTGGAAACCCTATATAGGATTGCTATGGGTTGGAACGGACTCAACAGCACTTAACAACAATAAATTGTTAGAAATACAGATTGAACAAGCATGGCTATATCTCCTCCCTACTGGATTTGTCCTAAATTACAGTAAATAGGTTTTTTTGATAAAAAGAAATTCTCTATTAAGAGATAGAAAATGATAGAGAAGTCAGCAAAAATAAAGTTTTTATAATACAAAGCTAACTGGTTAAAGAGATTCTATAATGTTAAACTACCACTTGTCTGTCAGTTTGCATACTGTGGTGGTTTGTGTGTTGCTGTGATACTTGAAGTTATGCCATTAGTATTTTAAATTCCAGCCAAGTCATCCATGGTGGAAAGGTTTCAGAAGTGCTTCCAGACTAAGACAGACTAGAAAGAAGAAGAAGTGGATAACTTTTGAATTTTTAGTCACTGAAAGCCTTATGAATAGCAAAAGTAACATTGTCAGGTATAGTATCAGAAAATGAAAACATTATGAATGGCACTAGAATATTGCCAGATATAATGTCAAAAGATGAGTTCCTCAGGTTTTAAAGGCACTTAAAGTGCAACTAGGGAAGAGTTATTATTATTGTTATTGTTATGGGCCATTGAGTTGACTCTGACCCCAGCCACTGTGTATAGGGTTTCTGAGGAACAGCTGGTGAGCTTGAACCGCCGACCTTGCAGTTCAGACGACTTTGTAGCCCAGAAAATTAAACCACAGCACCATACCAGGACTCCAGGGAAGAGTTACCACCTCAAAATAGAGTTGACCATGATGACATGAATGGGGTAAAGTTTTGGGGACCTTCATTTTCTGATGGGGCACAACTCAAAATGAGGAGAAATCACTACAGATATCTATTAATAATCAGAACATGGCCAGTACTAAGTGTGAATCTAGGAAAATTAAAGTTGTCAACAATGAAATTGAATGCAAAAAAATCAATACCATAGTCATTGTTGTTGTTGTTGTGAAGTGCCATCGAGTCGGTTCCGACTCATAGCGACCCTGTACAGGGTTCCCAAGGGTGTAAATCTTTACGAGAGTAGAAAGCTTCGTCTTTCTCCCGCGGAGCGGCTGGTAGTTTCGAACTGCTGACCTTAAGGTTCGCAGCCCGATTCGTAACCACTACGCTACCAGAGCTCCTTACCAGTCATTAGTGACTTGAAAAGAAGTAATATTACCTGTTTTGAATCTGACAGTCATATGGCTTACTATGCTGACAATGACAAATTATAGAGAAATGGTGTCATATTCATCATCAAAAACAATATTTCAAGAGAATTCTACCAAGTTCTTAAGTGTGAAATTGATCAAACATTAAATCAGTATGCATTGATTATTACTGGTGATTAGAATGTGAAGATTAGAAAAATAGAGACAGGATCAGTAGTTGGAAAATACTGCACTGATGATAGAAATGATGCAGGAAATCTCATGATACAATTCTTCAAGGCAAATGACTTGTTCATTGTAAATACCATTTTAAAAAATACAAAGGACAACCATACACATGGACTTCACTAGATGGAATACAGAAAAAGCAAATCGATTACATCTATGGGAAGAGAATGGAGCTCTGGTAGCCTAGTGCTTACGAATCAGTCTGCTGACCTCAAGTTCAGCAGTTTGAAACTACCAGCTGTTCCACGGGAGACAGATGAGGCTTTCTACTCCCGTAAAGATTTACAGCTTCGGAAACTCTGTACATGGTCGCCACGAGTTGGAACTGACTCCACGGCACATAACAACAACAACAATAGAGGTAGCATGTATCAAGAGTCAATGGTACTGGAGGAAGACGTCCAAGGTATATTGAAGGTATTGGTATTGGCAAAGAAAAGGGCTCCAGGAATTTATGCAATACAAATTGAAATTGTTCAACAAACTGATGCAGCATTAAAGCCACTCACTCATCTATGCCAAGAAATTAGAACCTATAGCCAACAACTTTGAAGAAATCCATTTTAGTACCCATTCCAAAGAGAGGTGACCCAACGGATTTTGGAAATCATCGTACAATATTATTAATATCATATGCAAGTTTTTTTCAAGATAATTCAAAAACAGTACATCAGCAGAGGTTGAAATTGGATTTAGACAAGGACATGAAATCATTGTTCGTGTAACGGATCTTGACTAAAGATAGAGTCAAAATCAACTCAACAATACCTAACAACAACAACAGCAGCTGGTATTTAAAATACTGGTTCCATAGCTTCCAGCAGCACAGCAACACGTAGCCATCCCGGTATGAGAAACTGACAGATTGGTCGTGTTTCTATAACTAATCATCTTTATGTAATCAAAATTATTAAACACTATATTTGAAGGATAAAGGGGCTCATAATGTGAATATTTGGTGGAGTTGTGAAAGTGAAGGAAGTAAAAGAAAATTTGATATTTATTTTTGAGAGGAAAAACTTTAAGAAAATATGCTTAAGATTGACTAAATTAAGATAATTATAAACAAAGTATTTAGATATTATGCTTAGAATACCCATTATATGCAGCCATATATGTTTGAAAGCTATGCTCTCTTATGAGAAGCAAGCTATAAAAATATTTAATTCTTCAATTAAGTGCATACGACTGGGATTTTAAAAAGTCAAGATCAGCCATCTAAAATGCAACTACTATCTCCTTGTGTAGATGAAAGAAGATTGATGAAAATTTAAGACACTAGGACTCAATTAGCCCAATGGACTGATGGAGCTAGTGAACATCAGTCTCTATGACCCTGAAGCCAGAACTAGAGGGTATCTAGCTACCACTACCAGCTGTTTCTATAGGGGTCACATTAGAAGATCTTGAATTGAGAGATAGAAAATGTGAAGTAAACTCAAAATTATAAAAAAGACCAGATTTACTGATTGGAAAAAGATTGGAGAAAACCAAGGCCCTCAAGGTCTGGAGCTGAACTCACCCTCATGGTTCAATTTCTAGCTAAGCAGTTGGTAGGCATATAGGTGGTACAACAGCACTAGTGAGCTATACACACCATGGAATTGTCAACCATTCAAAATCAAAAGGCCAGAAATTGCCTAAGGACAAAATTCAGAAAGGTGGGAAAGAAGGTCCAATGAAAACAAGAATTATAGGGAGGAGGTGGGTTAAGTAATGTTACATAGAGGGAAATTGCAGTCATTGAAAAGAAATGAAGTGTATGATTTGTCGTATGTAAAACCAATGAACTGCTCTGTAAACCTTCACTCAATTCACAATAAAGTTTTTAAGAAATGCATATATTTTGATAATAATGTAATATTTTGTTAACTTGGAATACCTCCACAACCAGATATGAATAATAAAATAATGTGACTTAAAACTGACATATTTCCAAGGAACAGGTCAGTAATATAAACTGTAATCCAAATACATTGGACTCAGATCCAAATATTTGAATTAAGGCAGATTATCTGTTTGATAATAAAAGCTGAACAAAGCTGACAAATGTAGAAGCTGATAAAAGATACTACCAACGCAGTGAAACATGAAAACTCTGTCCAAAGGGAAATTTCATATTAGATCATAGCAATAGAAAAGGTAGAGGAGCATGCTTTTACTAAAAGGATTGCATTCTGAAATGACACACAATACAGTGTGACTGAGACTAGTTGAGAAATTTACAGATTGAATTCAGACTAAATATACTCAATATATTTGAGATAATCATTTTAAGGGACTATTATTGTCAATGGATTCAAGAATCATAAGCCCCTATACTTGTCAATTTCACTGCATTCTAAAGACACTTGACAACCTTCCTTGAAATATATTGTGAACCATCCTTCAGTACTACAGCAACTCAATGTTATCAGCAAAGATGTAAAATGTTCTATAAAGGTAAACCAGATAAAGTGGATCAGCATGGACTCTGGCAATATAAATGCTCTAGCATAATAGAAATGCCATGGTGATGCAAGCCTGTTGATTATTATTCGTGCTACAGAATGGCAGCCTATAAAATCTGGAGAAAAGACAATCAATTTGGGTTTTTTTTTTTTTTTCAAAATTCCTGCAGAAGTTTCAGAACTGAATAGAAATAGTTCTGTTTAGGAGCCTCCTATGATGATCTTTTAACATGATTTATTCATTTGGGGGATGTCTCTTAGCCTAGTCTCCTACAATTTCCCCAACTACTATCTGAAATTCTACCTCTCCAGCTGTGAGATAGTAATTAATACTCAGCAAGAGTAGACTATTTCCACTCTCCCTAACAGCTCAAAGTTGTCTTCAGAAGTTGGAGCTTGCTTAGCTCTGTATCCCACAGAGCTTCCACAGTGTACATTTCATGCCACCTCAAAATTTTACAATTTGGGTCAAAATTTTCTCTAAGTAGTCATAATAGGAAAGACTGACAAAATATTGGGAATCCTTCTCCAGGACATCTTACAATTTCCAAGATACATAACAAAAAGTAAAATCCCACCAAATGTAGAATTTAGATTTTCATATTTATTTTTTTCCTTAGCAATCTAGTATGGGTAGCCAAGTTAAAAACTAAATATTCATTTGTCTTTGCATATAACTCAAACTCTTTCTTATGTCAATTTCTATGAAAATAAAAGATCTATTTTAATCTAAATCCACCCAGATTCACCAAATACTTTCAATCTCTAGCTAAAAAAAATCACAATTAGAAAACCCTCAGAATAAAAGACTTCAACCCTACATGTTCTGCTATTTTTTTGGCCCATTAAACTAGTTTTAAGAAAAAGAGTTGCTAATCCTATTCCTAATCCTAAACTACTCTTGTCTCAATCAAATAATGTTGACAATTTACTAAACCTGCCATTGTGCTTGAAGTTGAGTATTCATTGAAAAGAAGACAAGGATCATGCAGTCTAGTGAAAAGGGAAGGCAGCTATTCAATGTAAAAAGGAGGATACAGAAGTTATACTGGTAAAGATGATATTGTTCAGAAAAAGAGTACCCAAAAGATGTGAATAAGACAGTGACCCACACATTCACCTTAAATGAACTTAAAATCTGAGACTGAGAGACATAAATACAAATTTTAACTTCAATGAAAAAGATCTATAATAAAGACAGGAACTTTGGACAGAGTAATTTATTTATTTGGATTTGATTGTACAATGTTTTAATATAAACAAATTATTTTAATTAATAATTTTACTTTTAGAATTTTACTAGCTTAGGTAATAGAAAAGTATGTCAAAATGTCATTGCAAGCACACTATTGCAGCCTGATTTATTATAATTAAAATTGACTAAAAATTATGACATCATCATACACTGTAACATTAAATGTCTACTAAAACTATAAACCATATGTATGTTAATGTACATAACATAACATTCTCATGATATAGTGAGAGAAAACACATAACAAAAAAGGCAGACTATAGGGTTTTTGCCATTGAAAAATTTTGTGTTCTTATATGTCTACATGGTACCTGTGTGTGTAGGCATAAAAAGAAATCTTGAATGGAATTTAAAAAATTGTAATGGTGATTTTAGGAAACATTGTTTTGCTATTCTTTTGTTATTATTATTATTTCTTACATGTATATGTATTACTTTTAAAGCCAATTTTCATTTTAAATGCATACATAAACTTGGTAACATCAAGTGAAAATGTTAAATTATGTAATCTTTAAAATACATTGCAAAATTGTAACAATAATTAGAATAAAAATGAATGATAATGTAAAAACCTTGCTGATAAGAGAAATATTAAGAAAAAGGTAGTTAGAAAAAGTGTATACAAATAAGTGGCAATTTTTAAAGTAGAAATAATACTAAGTATTAATTTATTCTTAGAAAATATTTAATAAAAGTGTCAATGAGAAACAATTAGAAAGACATTCAACAAAGACAGAAGAATTAAAAAATATAACCAACCAACTTGATTTAATAGACTTTACAGAGCTCTAAATCCAATAATAGCACAATATACATGCTTATACAAACATGTACCAGAAAAGACCATTCTAGGTCACAAAACAAATCTCAATAAAGTACAAAACATAAAATACTACAAAGCATTTTCTCAAATCCCAATACTATGAAATAGAAATCAACAATAGGAAGATCAAGGAAAAAAATACCAAATATGTGGAAATTAAAAAACAATGATTAAAAGCTAGTGGGTAATGGAAAAAATTTTAAAAAATGGAATTAAAAACTCCCTTAAATTAATAAGAATGAAAACACAGCATATCAAAACCTCTGGGACGCAGCAAAAGCAGTGTTCAGAGAGCAATTTATAGCTCTGATAGCGTAGTGCTTAGGAGTCCAGTTGCTAACCACAAGGTCAGCGTTTCAAACCTACCAGCCATTCCATGGGACAAATATGAGGCTTTCTACTCCTGTAAAGATTTACAGCCTCAAAAACTCTGTGCAGAGTCCCACACTATGAGTTGGAACCAACTCCATGGCACATAGCAACAATGGCATCATGGACTACAGCTTTTCTCTCCTATTCATAAGGTTTTCAGAATATTCAGAAGTAGTTCGTCACTCCTTCTTCCTAGTCTTCATCTGGAAGCTCATGTGAAACCTGTCTACCATGGGTGAACCTGCTGATATTTAAAATACCAGTGGCATAGCTTTCAGAATCACACCAACTCAGTATGGCAAATCACCACAGTATGACACTCAGTAAGCCACCACAGTATGACAAACTGACAGATACAACCTTCAATATGGATTGCAACTCAATATAAAGAAAACAACACTCTTCATATAATGAACCAATAAACAACATCATGATTGAAGGAAAAATATTGAAGTTATGATGGATTTACTTTTACTTGCATCCACTCTCAATGATCATCGGAACAGCAGGCAAGAAATCAAATGATGTAATAATTTCTTAAATCTGCCACAAAGGCTCTCTTTAAAGTGTAAAAAGCTAAGAGGACTAAGCTAAAAAGATAAAAAGCCACTTTGAGGAATGAGGTTCACATGATCCAAGTCATAGTATTTTCAACTGTCTCATGTGCATGTGGAGTCCTGGTGTGGCACAGTAGGATAAAGCACTGGACCACTAGGTCAATGTAAACCATAAGGTTGGTGGTTCAAACTCACCAGTTGCTTCTTGGAAATCCTATATAGAGTTGCTATCCATCAGAACTGACTCAATGGCACTTAACAACAACAACAATAGCATATGAATGCAAAATCTGAGACTTCAATAAGAAAGACTAAAAATTGGTGCCTTTGCATTATGGTGTTGAGACTATTAAATAACCATGGCTTGTCAGAGGAATGAACAAATCTGACTCAGACATATAGTCAGAATTTTCCTTAGAAAAAAGGATAGCAAGACTTCGTCTCATATGCTTTAGACACATTATTAAGAGGGACCAGTACCTGGAGTGGACGCCTGCTGTGGTGCTATGGGATCAGCACTGAACTGTGAAGTTGGCAGTTCAAACCTACCAGCTGCTCCTTGGAAACCCTATACATGATGACTGTGAGTCGGACTAACGTGATGGCACTTAACAACAACAGTCCCTGGAGCAAGATAAAATGCTGTATAAAATAAAACGAAAGTGCAACAGAGGAAGACCCTTAATGAGATGAATTGACACTGTGACTGCAATCATGGACTCAAACATAGCAAAGTTTGCGGGAAGGGCACAGGAACAGACTGTGCTCTCTTATATTCGTATGTTCACTTAAAGTCTGACTTCATGGCACCTCACAAATCGGACACATGCTACTATTTTGTATGTATAATAATAGACAATGGCTCTCACATATTATGTTGTTGTTGTTGTTATGTGCCGTGGAGTCTGTTCCGACTCATAGCGACCCTGTACAGGATTTCTGAGGCTGTAAATCTTTACGGGAGCAGAAAGCCTCATCTTTCTCCCGCGGAACAGCTGGTAGTTTCAAACTGCTGACCCTGAGATTCACAGCCTAATTCATAATCACTACACTAATCACATATTACAGCTACTTATTATTTTCGTTGTGAAGTCCTGTTGAGTTGGTTCTGACTCATATCAATGCTGTAAAGGACTTTTGAGCCTGTAAATCTGTATGGGAGCAGAAAGCCTCATCTTATTCACGTGGACTAGCTGGTGGGCTTGAACCACTGACCTTGAGGTTAACAGTCTAATGCTTATCCAACGGTGTCACCAGCATTCTTTATTATATGTACTAAATAACAATAAATCATGATTGCAGTTGTTACAAGTTCTTAAATAAAAGAGATCTCATTGAAGTATAACATCAACACTGGCTGCTCAAGTTAAATAAACTGCAATTGACTTCAAGCTAACAGTTCTAACTAAAGTTCTAAATTAAAAAATAGAACATCTATTATAGTCCACAATGTATACTGCATTCTACTTTGGTGAGTAGTAACTGGGATTTTAAAAGCTCATAAGTAAGAGAGAAATACTGTTAACTGACAGTACATGTAGAGGATTATAATCATTGTAATGAAGCATAGTATATGATTTGTTGAATGTAAAACTGATGATCTGCCCTGTAAACTTTCACTCAAATCACAATAAAAACCATCTAAGTTTCAACTATTGATCTTTCCCTTTGGAGTTAAATAAATTAATGAAAATTGAAGACCCTTGGAATCAATTAGTCCAATAGACTAATGGAACATGTGAACATCAGTCTACACAACCCTGAGACCAGAAGATTTATATGGTGCCCAGACACTATTGCCAACTGCTCTGATTGGAATCACATTAGAAGGCCCGGAACAGTGTGGAAGAAGAATGAGGAACAAAACTCAAAAGCATGTAAAAAACAAGGCTTACTCATCATATGGGGACCTTAGTCACCCTTCTTATCTGGAGATGAACTTACCTACATGGCTCAACTTTCAACCAAACTATATGCAAGTTTATAAGGCAAATAATAACACAAGAAAGTATACACAGGTTAGGATAATCAGCCATTTGAAATAAAAATGACAGCAATTATCAAAAGACAAAGCTCAAAAGGATTAGGCAAAAAGGAGGAATATAAACAGGAAAGATATGGAGTGTCATGGATTGAATTGGGTCCCCCCATTAATGTGCTGGATGGAGTCCTGGTATGGTATTGTGGGCTAATGCACCAGACTGCAAAGCCATTTGAACTGCAAGGTCAGTGGTTCAGACTCACCAGCTGCTCCACAGAAACCCTATACAGGGTTGTTATGGGTCAGAACCAACTCAACAGAACTTAACAACAACAACAACAAAATTTATGTGTCAGCTTGGCTCAGTCATGATTCTCAGTGCTTTAGCAGTTATGTGATGACCTCCCATTATGTGAGCTGATGTGATACACTAATAAGAAGATTAAGAGTGGGCTGCAGTACTCTGAATCCCATCTGATGTCAAGAAGCCTCCCAAGGGTGTGGACCACAACACCTTTCATCATCTTACAAAGGATCATAGGAGAAAGAAATGAACAGAGAAAGAGGGATCTTCTACCAACAAAAGAGAAAAGCAAAGAATGCAGTATGTCCTTTGGAAGTGAAATCTCTGCATGTGAAGTTCCCAAAACCAACAAATTATTGCAGACAAAGGGGATCTCCAAGGAATGCTGCGTCTACAGATGCTAAGAGGAGACAAGGACCTTTCCCCAGAACCAATCCACTGAATTCAGACTTCTAGCCTTCTAAACTGTGAGAGAACAAATTTCTGCAATTAATGACATGAAACAAAATGTGTATAAATTGTTAAATGGAAAATAGTTCTACTCTGTAAAGCATCACTCAATTCACGATAAACACATTTTTTTAAAGAACTACAATATTAAAATCATATAATGCTTATAAATAAATATGAATATATTTAAATGTGTTTACAAATTTTATCATTATATATATTGAATGTTGTTGCTGTTAGGTGCCATTGAGTTGGTACTGACTCATAGCGACACTATGCACAACAGACTGAAACACTGTCCTGTACTGAACCAATCTCACAATTGTTACCATGCTTGAATCCATCCATGCTACAACTTGGCCACTCCATCTTGCAGGGGTCCTTCCTCTTTTTCTCTAACCCTCCACCTTACCAAACCTAATATCTTTCTACAGTGAATTGTCCCTCCTAACAATATGTCTAAAGTATGAGAGATGAATTTTGGCCATCTTGGCCTCCAAGCAGAATTCTGGCTCCACTTATTCTAACAGAGATCTGTTGGTTCTTTTGGCAGCCCATGATACTTTCAATATTCTCCTCCAACACCATAACTCAAAAACATCGATTCTTCAACAATCTTCCTTATTCACTGTTCAGTTTTCACATGCATATGAAGTTATTGAAAATACCATGGCTTGGTTCAGGCACACATTAGTCCTCAAGCTGACATCTTTGCTCTTCAACACTTGAGAAAGGTCTTGTGCAGCAGATTTGCCTAATGCAGTATGTCGTTTGATTTCTTGATTGCTGCTTCCATAAGTGTTGATAGTTGATTAAATCGAATGTAAGTAAATTTAAATTATTTTTATTACCAAAAAACTAAAAAAAATCAAACAAAGTGAACATGTAAAGGAGGTACAGTACATTTGTTGTTGTTGTTAAGTGCCATTGAGTCAGTTCCAACCCATAGCAACCCTGAACAGGGTTTCTGAGCAACTTATAATAAAGAGTTGCCTAAAAATCCAATAGATCCATTTTGGAAGAAGTGCAGCCAGAGTGTTCCTTAGAGGCCAAGATGGCCAAACTTAGTCTCTCATACTTTGGACATATTGTTAGGAGGAACCAGTCACTGGAGAAGGATATCATGTTTGGTAAGGTGAAGAGTCAGAGAAAAAGAGGAAGACCCTCAATGAGATGAATTGGCCACATGGCAGCATCAATGGATTCAAGTGTGGCAAAAGTAGTGAGGTTGGCCCAGGATTGGGCAGTGTTTCGTTTTGCTGTGTATAACATCACTATGGGTTGGTATTGACTCGATGACACCTAACAACAACAACAACAAAGAGTATCTACTATTCATCTGTCAGTTTGCTGTGCTGTAGTGGCTTGTGTGTTGTTGTGATTCAGGAAGCTATGCCACAGGTATTTTAAACACCAGAAGGACTACCAACCATGAACAGATTTCAGCCAAGTCTTCCACATGAAGAGAGACAAGAAAGAAGGAGAGGTGGACTACTTTCAATATTTAGTCACTGAACACTTTATGACTAACAATGGAACGCTGTCAGAACCAGAATATAGTGCCTCAAGATGATTCACTCAGGTTGGATGGCACTCAAAATATGACCAAGGAAGAGTTGGTGATGATCAAATGGAAGCCTTCAGGGACCTTCATTTACTAATAGGTCACAACTCAAAATGAAGAGAAACAACTGAAAAATCCATTAATAATCAGAACATGGAATGTATGAAGTATGAATCCAGGAAAAGTGGAAGTTATCAAAAATGAAACAGAATGGATAAGCATCAATATCCTAGGCATCAGTGAGCTTAAATGGACTGGTGGTATTGGTCATTTTGAATCTGACAATCAAGTGGTTTACTATGCCAGAAATAACAAATTGAGAAGGAATGGCATTGCATTCATCATCAGAAAGAACATATCAAGATCTGTTTTGAAGTACAACCCTGTCTGTGATAGGATCATATCCATACACTTACAAGGAAGACCAGTTAATAAGATTATTATTTGAACTTACGCACCAACCACTAAAGGGAGTGATGATGAAATTGAAGAATTCTATCAATCTTTTTATTAATGATTACTGGTGATTGGAATGCTAAGGTTGAAAACAAAAAGTAAGGATCAGTAGTTGGAAAACATGGCCTTGGTGATGGAAATGATACTGGAGATTGAATGCTAAAATTTTGCAAGATCAATGACTTCTTCATTGCAAGTACCTTTTTAAAACAACATAAAAGATGACTGCACACATGGGCTTCACCAGATGAAACATACAGAAATCAAGTTTACTGTATCTGTGGAAAGACCATCTCATCATCCAAAATAAGGCCAGAAACAGACTGTGCAACAGAATTTTCCCATATGCAAGTTCAAGATGAAGTTGAAGAAAATTAAAACAAATCCACGAAAGCCAAAATATGACCTTGAACATATCCCACCTGAATTTAGAGATCATCTGAAGAACATATTTGATGCATTAGACATTAATGCTAATCAAAGACCAGAAGCAATGTGGGATGACATCAAGATATCATACAAAAAAGCAAAAGGCCATTAAGAAGAAAGAAAGAAGGAAAAGACCAAAATGGATGTTAGAAGAGACTCTAAACTTGCTCTCCATTGTAGAGCTGATAAAGCAAATGGAAGAAACGAGGAGGTAAGAGAGCTGAATAGGCAGTTTCAAAAGGCAGCTCCAGAAGACAAAGTCAAACATTTTAACAAAATGTGCAAAGATTTGGAGTTAGAAACCAAATGGAAAAACATGCTCAACATTTCCCAAGTTGAGAGAATTGAAAAAAAAAAAAAAAAAAATTGCAATATTGAAGGATTCTATGGTACAAATCGGACTGCTAACCGCAAAGTCAGCAGTCCAAAACTACCAGCTGTTCTGCAGGAGAAAGATGAGGCTTTCTGCTCCCATAAAGATTTACAGCCTTGGAAACCCTGTACAGGTTTGCTATTAGTCGGAACTGACTCCACCGCACATAACAACAACAACATGGGCAAATTACTGAATGATGCAGGAAGCTTTCGACTCCTGGTATGGAGCTGTAGGAAAAGCACTGGACTCCAAGCCACAAGGTTGGTGCTACAAACCTACCAGCTGCTCCTCTTAAACCCTGTGTTGTTGTTGCTGTTAGGAGCTATCGAGTCACTACCGACTCATAGCGACCCTATGCACATCAGAATGAAATGCTGCCCAGTCCTATGCCAACCTCACAATCATTGATACACATGACCCCATTGCTGCTGCCACTGTGGCAATTCATTTTGTTGGGGGTCTTCCTCTTTTTTTGGACCCTCAACCATATGAAACAGGATATCCTTCTCCAAGGACTGGTCCTTCCTGACACTATGTCCAAATTATGGGAGACGAAGTCTAACCATCCTGGCTTCCAAGGAGTACTCTGGTTGTATTTCTTCCAACACAGATCTGTTTGTTCTTTGGGCATTCCATGGTGTTTTCAATATTCTCCTCCAACATCACAATTCAAAATTTTCTACAGTGTTCCTTATTCATTGTCCAACTTTCACAAGTATATGAGGTTATTGAATATGCCATGGCTTGCTCAGGTGCACATAAGTTCTCAAACAGACATCTTTGTACTTTGACACTTTAAAGAGGCCTTGTGCAGCAGTTGTCTCATGCAATACGTTATTTAATTTCTTGACTGCTGCTTCCATGAATGTTGATGATTGAGACAAACAAAATGAAGTCTATGACAACTTCTATCTTCTTTCCATTTATATGGATGTTGCTTATTGGTCTAATGGGGAGGGTTTTTGCTTTCTTTACATTAATATGCAACCTATATTTAAGGCTGTGATCTTTGATCTTCATAAGTAAAAAAGAATTTCAAGTCCTCTTCACATTCAGCAAGGTAGATTATATCATCTGCATATTGCAAGTTGTTAATGAATCTTCCTCCTGTCCTGATGTCACATTTTTCATCATATAATTCAGTTTCTCAGATTATTTGCTCAGCATGAGCAAATTAATACCAAACTGAATAAGTATGGTAAATGAATACAACCCTTGTATACACTTTTCCTAATATTAAACCATTCTGTTTAATTTGAAAAACTGCATCTTTATATATGTATAGGTTCCTCATGAGCACAATTATGTGTTCCAGAAAACTCATCATTCTCTACGATGTATTCCATAGTTTGTCATTACCCCCACAATAGTAAGCCTTTGCATAGTCAATAATGCACAGATAAACATCTTTCTGGTATTCTCTGCTTTCAGACAAGATGCTTCTGACGTCAGCAATGATACCTCTCGTTCCATATTTTGTTCTGAATCTGGCTGTACCTCTGACAGTTCTCTGTTGATGTATTGTTGAAGCCATTTTTGTATTAACTTTTGTAAAATTTTACTAGCATGGGGTATCAGTGATACTGTCCTGTGATTTCTACATTCCATTTGGTCACCTCTCTTTGGAATGGTCACAAATACGGATCACTTCCAGTCAATTGGCCAGATAGTTGTCTTTCACATTTCTTGGCATAGATGAATGAATGCCTTCAGGGCCACATCAGTTTGCTATAAGATTTCAATTTGTAGCTCATCTATTCCTGCTGCCTTATTCTTTGCCAATGTCTTCAATGCACCTTGGACAACTTCCTTCACAAATGACTAGGTCATTATGAGTTTGAATTGACTAGACAGCGCTTTAAAAAAACAACAAAAGTAGAATTAATTATAAAGTCTTTAAATACAATAAATACAGAAACCCTGTACAGGGTTATTATGAGTTGGAACCAACTCAACAGCACTTAACAACAACAAAAATAAGTAGAATTAACTGTAAACTCAAATACCATTAGGGAAATTTGGCAAAAAAAAATGTTAAGAAATAATATAAATACAAAATCTATTTCAATTCTTCCCATAACTAGAACAGATGTCTATTATCATATTACTCAATCCTGTCATAGTTGGAATATAAGATTAAAACTATATAAACCAAATAAGCAATGAAATAATCTCATAAATTGTTTAAAAATGGTAGATAAATTGGAAAATAAGACAAAATACTAGAGCTTTTGTTGACATGATTCTAGAATTATGATCTTCAGGTACAGGGCATTTTCAGAAATAATATGACACTGGGGTCCTTGTGTAGCAGTGTAGGATAATCACTGGATTCTATGGTCATTTTTAACTGTAAGGTTGGCAGTTCAAACTTATCATTTGCTCCTCAGAAACCCTATACAGAGTCTTTATGAGTCAGAACCTACTCAACAGCACTTAACAACCACAACAATATGGCACTGTAGGACAAACATTGGACGTCTAACCACAAGTTCAGTGGTTCAAATCCACCAGACACTCTTTAGACACCCTCTACAGGTTTGCTCTAAGCCTGGAACTGATGCTAGGGCACTTAACATCAACAATAGTAGAAACAGGCAATGTGGCTAGTTTTAAGGTAAAAACTTAAAAATCAATATTTTCATTCTAATGTAAGTACTTACAAATAAATGGGAGAGAATACTATATTTATACTATTGTCAAAGCTACAATAAAATTGGAAATTTTACCAAAGAAATAGGATACAAAATCTTATAAAAATTTCAAGATATAAAGGAATATCCATATGGAAAAAAATGCCTTTGTTTTTTGGTATGAAATAGTAAATCCTAAAAATATTGCTTTCCCAAAATTAGCACATACATTTCTTGAAAACCCAAATAAATATATTTCCAATAGAATGTTTTAGATTTTTTGTTTAATCAGTGAGAGTGTGGAAAGTTGGTCCAACATTAAAATGTATCTATAACAGATATCGGGCTGCGAACCTTAAGGTCAGCGGTTCGAAACTACCAGC
>NW_006408540.1:5939400-5939889 GCF_000296735.1 Chrysochloris asiatica
TAAGTATGGTGAAAGAATGCAACCTTCTCACACACCTTTTTAATTTTAAACCATTCAGTGTTTCCATGTTCTGTTCGAACAACTGTTTCTTGGTCCATGTACAGATTCCTCATGAGCACAGTTAAGTGTTCCGGAATACTCATACTTCACAGTGTTGTCAATAGCTGGACATGATCCACACAATCAAAAGTGTTTGCATAGTCAATAAAGCAGAGGTGAACATCTTTCTGATATCCTCTGCTTTTAGCCAAGATCTGTTGGACATCAGCAGTGATATCCCTCATTCCATGGCCTATTCTGAATCTGGCTTGAACCTCTGAAAGTTCTCTGTCAATGTATTATTGTAGCAGTTTCTGTATTACATTTAACAAAACTTTACTTGTATGGGATATCAAAGAGATTGTCTAATGATTTTGCATTCCCTTGGGTCACTTCTCTTTGAATGGGCACAAATATGGATCTTTTCCAATCAGTCAGCCAGATAGTTGT
>NW_006408540.1:5940917-5951894 GCF_000296735.1 Chrysochloris asiatica
TTGAAGAAGTTGGTAGAATTTTTCTGTTTCATCCTCACTGGCTTTATCAGTTGGTGCATAAATTTGAATAATAGTGGTATTAAATGGGCTTTCCTGTTGTTGCTGTTGTTAAGTGCCATCGAGTCGGTTCCGACCCATAGCAACCCTGAACAGGGTTTCTGAGGCTGTAAATCTTTATGGGAGCAGAAAGCCTCATCTTTTTTCCACAGAGCATCTGGTAGTTTCAAACTGCTGACCTTTCAGTTCATAGCCCGATTCGTAACCACTACGCTACCAGAGCTCCTTGGGCTTTCCTGTAGGCACATGGATATTATTCTATGACAGACAATGTTGTCCCTCATGACTGATCTGAACATGTTCTTTTTGAATGCAACACCATTCCTCTTCAATTTGTCATTCCAGGCATAGTAAATCATGTAGTTGTCAGATTCAAAATGGTGAATATCAGTCCATTTCAGCTCACTAATGCCTAAGATATCAATGTTTATGCGTTCAATTTCATTTTTGACAACTTCCAATTTTCCCAGAGTCATACTTCATACATTCCATGTTCCGATTTTCAGTGAATGTTTACAGATGTTTCTCTTCATTTTGAGTTGTGCCCCATCAGAATTGAAGGCTTTTCTCCCACGAGCTTTATTCCATTCGCATCATTATGGCCAACTCTACTTTGAGGAGTCAGCTCTTCCCCAGTCACATTTTGAGTGCCTTCCAACCTGAGGGGCTCATTTTCTGGCACTATATCTGACAGTGTTTCTCTGCTATTCATAAGGTTTTTAGTGACTAAATGTTCGGAAGTAGTTCATCGCTGTTTCTTCCTAGTGTGTCTTCATCTAGAAGCTCATCTGAAACCTGTCCACCATGGGTGACCCTGCTGGTATTTAAAATACTGGTGGCATACCTTTAGAAACACAGCAACTCACAAACCACCAGAGTACAACAAACCAACAGACAAAGGAAAATATTTTAGTTTAGGTAAATGTAAAACTAAAGGTACACTTGCTAAATAAAAGTTTTATAGGTTTTATTTCAAAATATGTCATAAACAAAATCCATAAAAATGAGCAATGATTTAGTACAACATTTGTAATTTTGTGATAATTTCTTTTAGCATGATATTTTCAAGGGTCATTTTTATTTTTAAATGGTTAGAACTTCATTTATCTTTATACATGAATAATATTCCATTGTATGTATATATATATATACTCCCATTTTGTTTGTCCATTTTATATATAAGTATGTATTTTATATAAAATATTTCAAATAAGAAGTGTATAAACACTTCAGATTATCTCTGGCTGCCAGGTTTAGGTGGGATTAAGAAGGAAAAGAGAACTCAATATTTAAAAAACATTGAGATTATGCTGAGCTTTGATATCAGATTAAAACTGCTAATTGAATCCCAGGAATAGAAGGTGAAAGGGAAAAGGAAATTTCTCAAGAGCCAATATAAAGATTAAGACTTCCCTGGAGCTGGTGCCTTGAAGTTGGAATTCTAACCTCCTAAACTGTGAGAATGTTAATTTACTGTTCCTTTAAAGACTCCTACCTATGGCATTTCTGTTATAGCAACTCTCGAAAACTAGAACAGTGAGTACTACCAAACTCACTACTGTCAAGTCAATTCCTACTCCAAGAACTCAATAAAACAGACTACAACTCTTCCATACAGTTTCCCAGATAGTAAATCTTTGCTGATGTAGACTGACACTAAGTGGTTGGTCAATTTGAACCCCAGAACTTGTGTTAACAGGTCAATGCTTAACCAACTGTTATTAGGTGCCATTGAGTCTGCTGCTACTCATGGTGTGTTTGAATTGTGGACTTTGCCATTTGCAGCCCATTGCCTTCAGTGCAACTTAGATTTCTATCTTCACATAGGTTCTTGATCATGTGCTATTTCCTGACTGAAAGGATTGAACAGCAATCAACATTTTTTGGAATTTTTTTTTTTTTTTTTTTACATTGACCCTATGTATTCCTTCCATATTCTTCTGATGTTTCCTGCATTGTTCAATATGTTGACCATAGAATCCTTCACTATCACACAGAACAGAACTACCACATAGTTTTTCCAAGACTAAATATTTACTTAAGCAGATTGCCATCTCTTTTTCCACTGCATCAGTAGGATTCCTTTAAAAATGACCTTAAAAAAAAACAAACTCATATTTATATGGAATGTATTTGCAATGTCCTCAATTAAAGAACAATTATTTTCTTGGTTACCTGAATCTTTTGTTCTGGTTCAAATGTTTGAACTGTCTATTGTTTTCCAGAGGACATTTAACAGTTTCTAAGGGGACCCCTTGGTTAGCAGGCTGCTTTCTAGTCATGGATGTCTAAAGACCTGAAGATCATGAAGGACCAACTATCAGAAATTTTTTATTTTTGTCAAGCTCTAGGAATATAATCACCTAAAAATCTTATTGATTTCTCATGTATTCACTACTTATGCAACTTCATGGGCTGGCCTCCAAAACCTAATTTATTGCCAAACCTGTGCATGGGGTCGCTATGAGTCGGTTCCGACTCGATGGCACCTGACAACAACAACAACAAGTATAGATTTGCACCCAAGAATCATCTGGAAATCTGTGCTCTGTCTTAGTCCTCTGCGTATATCCAGAGGATTCAGCATAACTTTCCATCCAGTAGCAGGTGGCAACAACAGAAAAAAGATACTGAGGCACCAAAAATTTGATTGTTGTGTTCCTTTCCAAATTCATCAGGAAAATTATAAGTATTCCCCCTTCTTTTAGGCAAATAATGTTAATAGGTTATATGCTTGTTTATCAGATATGGACTCCATTTCTCCCTAGTCATTTGTCTACTTTGCTATCCTAACTAGCATCATTGTTGTTAGTTAACCTCAGTTTGATTCTGAACCATGACAACTGTGTATGTGTACAGTAGAACTTCCCCATAGACTTTTAAAAACTGAGACCATTTTGGAAACAGATCTCCAGGTCTGTCTTTAAAGAAGTCTCTGGGTGGTTACTCATCACAAACCTTCGGGCTAGTAGTCAAGTGATTAAACTGTTTGCAGCACAAAGAAACTCCTCTAACTAGCATTAACTGTATGTTAATCTACAGAATTTGTTTTGCTAATTAAACTTGTGTTGTACAAAGACAGTGTCAACTAACCTGTGTGTTGCAGTTCAACAGCAAAGAGAATGATGGAAGGCATTACAATGTTCAGCATTATTAAATGTTCCTTTTCGATAGTGGGCAGAATCATACTTTTTTGCATAACATGACAGAAATCAGCTTATAGTGAGAAGAGAAGAATTCAAATTAGGGAGAAAATCACAAATGTCCATGGTAAGAACTATTATTTATTGACTTTCTATATGTTTTATAAAACATAATATTCTAGATTATGTTGTTTATAAAAATCAAAAGCAGTAGGAACAAGAGCAATAAACATCTCACAAGCTCCTTGGTTTTACAACAGCAAAGCCTTGTTTCTTCTTTACTCTGTCAGTCTTTAAAATGAGACCTTCACTTTGTTCCATGCCTTCTGTATGAAAGTTCTCAGCTGGAACAAGGTCCACCAGTTGGATCACTGTCAATTTGGAGGACCAAGAGAAAGAAGTTCTCTTAAAACTTCTACTTGACAGGATCCAACATCACTTCTGTGGTCATGAGTCATACCTGATTTCTGAGTAGATGGTAGTAAATAGTCACCAACATGTAGATATCAGCAAATATTTGGAAATCTCATCACTGACTTTTCAGTTACAAACCAATTATAGCTTTAGGAATTTTAAACATGCTATAATATTTAACTCTTATAACATTGTTATACAGAAAATATTGTTTTTATTTGATGGTTAACCAAATATTTGTATAAAAGTTAAATACTTGTAAGAAATATAACATAGTTTGTAAGTGCCAAGACTGTCTGTCACTTCTTAACTACATCACACTATCACCATTTTGTAATCTAATTTAAAGGCATGTTTGAGAAAATCAAATTGACTGAAGCAATAATAGAATTGTTCCTGTTATTAGCTGCCATCTAGTTAATCCTGACTCATTACAATCCCCTTCATAGGATTGGTTGGGGATTGGATTGTCTCATCCATAGCATTTTCACGGGCTGAATTTGGAAAGTGGATCAGTACTTTCTTCCTAGTCTGTCTTAGTCTGGAAACTCTGCTAAAACCTGTTCAGCATCATGTTATTGTTGTCGTTAAGTGCTGTGGGAGTCGGTTTCGACTCATAGCGACCCTGTACAGTGTTTCCGAGGCTGGAAATCTTTACGGGAGCAGAACGCCTTATCTTTCTCCCGCGAAACCACTGGTAGTTTTGAACTGCTGACCTTGCGGTTCACAGCCCGATTCGTAACCACTACGCTACCAGAACAACATGCAATCTTCTACTGAAAAAATGATGGTGGCTGCCTATGAGATACATTGGCTGGGAATCAAACTTGGGTCTCTAACAAAAAGGCTAGAATTCTAACCCTAAGCCATTATTAGAATTAGCATTTTTTCTTAGCTTTTTTATTATTGTGAATTGGGTGAAGGTTTACACAGCAGACCATCAGTTTTACATTCAACAATTCATACCCCTTTTGTTTCATATCATTGTTTGCAATCTCTTCAATATTACATCACTTATCCATCCCACTTTCTCCATGCATACCTCCCTAGTATTATTGTTCCCCTTATAGATCTCTCTGTTGTTTGCCTGAAAATTGAGACACTGGGGTGAGTTCAGTTTCAGACCTGAAGGATGACTAAGGGCTATATCTCAGGGTTCCATTAGTCTCAATCAGTAAACTTATTATTTTTTTTTTTTTATGATTTTGTCTTTTGTCACACATCTTTTCCCCCAAGCAATCTAGGACCTTCTAATCTCTTCCTTTTCAGAGCAGTCATTAGTGGTAGGCATGCATAAGATCTTAGGGTCATAGAGACCAACTTTTAAAATATACTTTATTAAATTATATGACTTCTTTTGGGATAATATCATGGCTCCATAGGATAAGCACATGACTGTGCTACACTGCCTACACAAGGTTGACAGTTCTAGCCTATTAGCCACTCCATGGGACAAACATGAGGTTTTCTGTTCCTGCAATAGATTTGAAGCATCAGAAACCCTATACAGAGTCTCTGAGTCAGAACTGATTTCACAGTACTTAGTAACTACAATGACCTCTTTTTTAATAGTGTAAGTCAATTGAGGCCAATGATTAAATGTACAAGAATGTGAGCTGAAAGATTTCAGGAATTTTTTTAGTGTATAAAAGTAGCTAATTCTTTATATTCTTTTTAGGTTAACAAAAATGGAACATTTCATAGAAAAGCATATTAATTTAATAAAGCATTTAAAACCCCACTGATTATAAAATATTGACCAATATGAACAAACTAATTTCTAAGTTCCCATAATGATTTTAGAAAGGTTTCCTCCCCTACATCTGTGGTTTATTCTATCAGTTTTTATGTACTGATATAGGCACAAATGTTTCATTATTTGAAAGCTTCTTAGACCTGATATATGAGTTCTTTCCAAATATATTCAAACATGAATTTCTGTTATATTTCCATCAAATGATTGTTTTTATTAACAAGCATACTGTAAGTGAAAAACAATCAGAGACATTAAACAGATGTTCCAAACATGAGTTTACAAGGGGAGACTTTCTCTGGTAATGTAAGCAAATTTGTGACTACCATTTAAGGGATATTCTTTCCCATGCTTACCAGAACAAATGGAAATATGCAAATACATAATAATCATTAGAGTAGTCATTAAATTTATTTACATAACATAATAACTTTTATATCATAAAGGAAACAAGTTATTTGTTTAGATATAGTATTGATATTTTTACAATTTTGTTTCTATTGAATTTTGTCCAATACTACTATACTATTGGTTGAATGGCATAGAAATAACTTTTACAATGGTTTATACCATCAACTAACCTAAGAATGTACTTACACTGAATCTTAATTAGTCAAAATCATGAACAAAATTCTAATCTTTTCTTATTTAGAGAGAATTCAGTAGCACAGAGCTGCTTTTGGAAGAAAACTTTATGAAATACTTTTAGTGCAAACTCAGCTACTTGAGTTAGGGCAGCCAAAGCAATATTTATATATTGAGAAAATGAAATAAGCACTCTGGCCAAAATTTAGTAATTACACTGAAATAATTGGGATCCTGGCTCCAGTAATAAGATAATACTCTATACTATATGCAGTTAATATTTATTCACAGGTGTGGCTATGGATTATGCTGATTCACTCAGTCACTTACTTGTGAATAAAAAAATAGCTAAATGATTAATAGTTTTAACCCAGATTAGCAGTGCAACATTCCTTGCACAGAATCATTTTTCCACTAAAAATGGGCAAAGAAATAAAAAATAAAATAAAATAAAAAGCACTAGTTAGTTTATACATAGACTATGCCATATTTGTACTTAAAGTTTGGCCTATTAAAACCAGCTGAGCTGGTTTTTTATAAAATTTTTATAAAATTTTGGTATTATACATGATCCTGTAAGAGGGGAAGCAGATAGTTTCCTAAAAATTGAGATTTAAACTGTTTTCTCATAAGCTGCAATAGGGAGAAAAAGTGTTTAATCAAATATCATCAATCCAGAATCTGAGTTCATTTTAAAATTTATAACAATAACATTTTTTTTACTATTGATATTAAAATAAATGGCACTCAGAAAAACATTGTGAATATAAATCACAGCTTAAATTTATAATTTGTGGATAATGCTCTTTTATCTAATAACTTCATAATTATTAGCTTTTACTCACTTCACTTAAATTTTCAAAGAATATTTTTAATAAATAATTTTTATAAACATATTTTAAGAGTTAGAGAGAGATGTTTTATTTGTACCTGTTGATAAGGGTGTCATAGTATCGCTTCCATAACCCTTTTGTGACCCATGAGACATGCCAGGGGGGCTCAGAACTAGAAATAAAAGATAATGGCAATTTCCACAAACATTTTGAACCACCCTCATATTCCCCACCAACATTTTCAACCTTTTGGTTTTGAAGGGAAGCTGATATCCCAGTTATAGTGTTATTACATAAATCTGAAGAAATAACCTCATCCAATCGGTCCTATCACCAAAGTCCACATGGTACATATGAATCCCACATAATTGTATAAAAATCCTTATTACTTTAAAAAAAATGTTTCCCTTGATTTCAGAATGAATGAAAGGACATGGTGTCAACAAAACATTCAAAGCAGAAAATAACTGTCATAAAAGGGTTAACAGAACTCATTGAAGCTAAATTTTAGCAGGAATGGTGTTTTCCATCACTGTAATAAGGTAAAATAGGTCAAGACTGCATGGGGTGAAACTAAAAGAAACCAATTTTCTAAATAGTTTCCCTAGCTGGAGGACAAACTAAACAGAAAAAACAAAAAAAACAGGAAAACTTGTTTTGCTGGAAAGTTGCAATAGGCTACAATAGAATAAGGGGGAAGAAGAAATGGAAAAACTTTGCTTACAAAATGTGAGGGTGTTTTTAGCAGGAACAACATCATCCTTTATCAACATTCTTATTTAATATTAAAACAGGAAATGTTTCTTTCAGTTCCGTCTAAGTAAAGAAAATTAAAAGCAACTAAGTAAAGAAAATTAAAATCAAAGACAATATGCATGTTATGTTAAAATCAATCTATCCCAAACCCTGTAGGACAGAAGTAATGTTGTTTCTTAGGAATCCTGAGACAATAAATCTTTAAGGGAGCAGACAACCTCATCTTTTTTCCACAGAGAAGTTGGTGGGTTTGAATCACCTGACTTGCAGTGAGTAGCCCAACACTTAATCCATTGTACCACCAGAGCTATTTATTGTTGTTAAATGCCATCTGACTCATAGCCACCCTGTATAGGATTTCCTAGGAGCAGCTGGTGATTTTAACCACCTATGTTGTGGTTCAAACCAATCTTGTGGTCCAGTGTTTATCCTATAGTACCATACACCAGAGCTATAGAAAAATATAAATCACACTTAACGTTTAAGCAAATATTTAAATTATAAGTTAAAAAAATAATAGAATAAGGTGATGTTGCCTAGAAGCATTTCACAAGGTCTTCAGTGTTATTCAAATTTCTGTTTAAAAGTCTATAATCAGGTAAATTCATTTGCACAAACTACTTCTTTCTGTGATTATAATTTGGAATTATTGACATTGCAGGTAGGTTAATTTGATTTTGAAATACTATTCCCTTTCTAAGTTCAATCATATTTCTGGGAAATTATATGACATCTCTTGGTATAATTAAAATTGCCCCAAGTGTTTCAAAACCAGAATTAAAAATCTCTGCTTTATGGAATTGATAATTAAATATTTGTGGACAATGCTTTTCACTATACCAATCAGCATAATTTCTCTTTTGTCTATAGTGATGAACTCAGTTCTATTATTATTTGTTCACTTTGCTTTGTTTTTTTCAACCTCACATACTTTTACATGCTCATATTCATTCATTTATCCAATAAACACATTTTGTTTTACCAAGTGTCATCACAGAGTCTGTTTAGTAAAAGATTGCTTTCACAGGTTCGTTAAGCAGTTGTTGTTAAGTGCCGTCGAGTCGATTCTGACCCATAAAGACCCTGTATAGGGTTTCCAAGGAGCAGCTGGTGAGCCTGAACCACCAACCTTGCAGGACAGATGGCTTTGCAGTCACACCAGGACTCGTATTGAGCAGTTGAGATATCCAAATCCATAGAATGAAAAATGGTTGCTCCATCAAACAGAAAGAAAAAGACATTTTTGTATAGTTAGAGTAGTGACTAAAAGTTACAAAATCATTATTGGCTAAAGAACAATCAGGGGAAAGAAAGGCAGGATATCTAGATGTGGGGACTTGGCAGTGTTAAGTGAGTAACAAATGTATTTGTGGTGTTACATTGTTGGTTAATGGTACATACTTTTCAGTTTATTACAGGATGACCACCAAACAGTGGCATGACAGGTTCTTCTGGTAACCTATTAGTAAGTTGCTTCCTCAAACATGTTTATTTCTGGGGTCCATAGTAAAGAGCTACCAATAATGCTGTGCATCAAGAACCTTAGGGTACAAACTATGAAATCTTGCATATGTTTGAACATAGTGAAAGACCCTCTGGAAAAAGATTGTGATATCCTGCATCTGCCATAACTCAGAAAAGGAAGTCTTTAGGATTTATGATTAGGCCAGTGTCAAGATTAGAGCGACTATTAGAAGAAGGTTCTAAAATTCAACATGGCTTTTTGGTTCATGTCAAATTTTAAAATGCTTTCAATGCTTTGTTCATACCTACCAAGTGCTTTTGATTTTAACCTCTCATGAACAAGATTGGGTTTTATAACACTTGTTTTTGTTGGGTCAGTTCCAATTCATAATGACCCTCTATAGGGTTTTTGAGGAACAACTGGTGGGTTTGCACTGCAGACCTTGTGGTTCACTCAGTCCAGCACTGATCCTAAAGGGCCACACCTGGATTCCTCACTAATTCCACTCATTTCTACTCTACTCCTTTTCTGACCCAGTGTATACTATCCACCCTCTATTTTCCAGATCATCCTACCTGCTGTTTTATTTACATGCAAACCTCTTCCATGAATACTTTGCATGCCTCAGTCTCTCATTTAGTTCAGGTTTCTGCACAAGCCATTTCCCCAGGAAGATCTTCTTGATCATTCTCTATCAAATAACATAGCTCCACACATCCATTTCTATTTTTTGTTTTGTTTCTATTTGTTGTTGTTAGGTGCCAGCGAGTCAGTACCGACACATGGCAACCTTATACACAGCAGAACGAAACACTGCCCGATCCTGGGCCAATCTCACTACTGTTGCCACACTTGAGTCCAATTGATGCTGTCACCTGGCCAATCCATGTTGTTGGGGATCTTCCTCTTTTTCTCTGACCTTCCACCTTACCAAATATGACATCCTTCTCCAGTGACTGGTCCCTCCTGACAATATGTCCAAAGTATGTGAGACGAAACCTGGCCATCTTGGCCTCCAAGGAGCATTCTGGCTGTACTTCTTCCAAAATAGATCTGTTAGTTCTATTGGCAACCCATGGCACTTTCAATAATCTCCTCCAACACCATAACTCAAAAGCATCAATTCTTTTACGGTCTTCCTTATTCACTGTCCAGCTTTTGCATGCAGATGAGGTTATTGAAAATACCATGGCTTGGGTCAGGCACACCTTAGTCTTCAAGACATCTTTGCTCTTCAACACTCTCAAAAGGTCTTATGCAACAGATTTGCCTAACATAATACATCATTTGATTTCTTGACTGCTGCTTCCATGAGTGTTGATAGTTTGACGAAGAAGAATGAAGTCCTTGACAACTTCAATCTTTAGTTTTTTTCTTTGTAGTCCTTTTAATTACTTGAAATTATGCTATATGCTGACAGTACATATGAAAGATATTATCATTGTTAAATGCCATCGAGTCAGTTCCAATACATTGTTGTTGTTGTTGTTGAGTATCATCGAGACCCTGTATATGGTTTTTGAGTCTATAGATGGGAGCAGAAAGCCTCATCTTTCTCTCCTGGAGTGGCTGGTGGATTGAATTGCTGACCTTGTAATTAGCATCCCAAGTCATAACCCATGACACCAGACACCACCAGTGCTCCTATATAATAGATTGTTGTTGTTGTTGTTGTTAAGTGTTGTCTAATCAGTTCCGAACTATAGTGACTCAGTATAAGGTTTCAGAGGAGTGGCTGAGTTTGAACTGCCAATCATGAGGTTAAACTGAAGTTGCAGTCCAGCACATGAATACACAGAGCCACACAAGAACTCCGTATGGTAGATAAAAGATATAAATCGATAGATAATAGATAAATGATAGATATGAATACATGCAAATATACTTTCATACATACAGATGAGGGTAAGTCAACAACTATTGCTACTAAGGTTATGTTTCCAGTTCATATTTGAACAGGTTTATTCCCCC
>NW_006408540.1:5951994-5952893 GCF_000296735.1 Chrysochloris asiatica
TCTACTCCCGTAAAGATTTACACCCTCGGAAACCCTGTACAGGGTCGCTATGGGTCGGACCCGACTCGACGGCACACAACAACAACAACAACATAACAGATATCTAGTATCAGAATACACTATAGAATTGTAATGTGGCAATTTCAAATATTCCAAAAGTTGATGGTTTAAATCCACCAGCATTTCCTCAGAAATCGTATGTAGGGTCATTATGAGTCAGAACCGACTCAATAGCACTTAATAACAACTACATAGAGTTCTCAAAATGAAATCAGCATTGACTTGGGAATAAGAACATACATCAGTATTGACTTGGGCAGAAGCAAACAGATCAATAAAACTGAATTGGAAATGTTGAAATAGATCCCAGTATATATGAATATTTAATGTTCGGAAAATGTGGTAATTCAACTCCAGAGGAAAAGTACTAGTCACTAGTTGGTGTTGACATAATTGTCTTTTCAACTTGAAGAATAAAAAAGTGGATCTACATAATACACCCCACATAGTGTAAAAAAAAAAAAAAAAAAAATCAAAAAGATTTCAGTCTTTGATGTAAATAACAAAAAGTTGATGAAATACAGCAAGGAAATCAATGAAACTATATTTTAAATCTTGTTGTTGTTGTTAGGTTCCATCGAGTTGGTACCAACCCATAGTGACCTTATGCACAGCAGAAGGAAACACTGCCTGATCCTGGGCCAACCTCACTACTGTTGCCACACTTGAGTCCACTGATGCTGCTATTTGGCCAGTCGATCTCTTTGGGGGTCTTCCTCTTTTTCTCTGACCCTCCATCTTACCAAACATGATATCCTTCTCCAGTAACTGGTCCCTCCTGACAATATGAACAGAGTAAGAGAGATGATGTTTGGGCATCCTGGCCTCCAAAGAGCACT
>NW_006408540.1:5959228-5972076 GCF_000296735.1 Chrysochloris asiatica
TACCAAAATTTTTTTTTCCCAACCAGAACAAAGCACCTGCTTATTCTTAAAGGCTAACAAAGGCTGTCCTTAGAGAATTTCACTAGGTTCTCCTGAGATATTCATTCTACAGTCCTGATTTTCTTTCAGATTATTTAAAAGGATTATAATTTGAGTCACTTGAGGAATGCCAAAATTTCCAGTTTGGAATTCTGTAAAGTGAAGAGTGCAAAATTCACCAAGGAAGGATTATTGTTGTTGCTAAGTGCCATCGAGCCGGTTCTGATCCATAGCGATCCTGTATAAGTTATCCAAGGAGCAGCTGGTGAGCTGGAACTGCCGACTTTGCAGTTCAAATGGCTTTGCAATCTGGCACATTAACCCACAGTGCCACACCAGAACTCCAGAGAAATTAAAACACTTCCAGAAGGGTATAGACCAGGATGTAGGACATGTAAAGAAATAATTGTTTTGCATTTTGATATTTTATTTAATAAAGTTTTCCATTATCCTGTAGCAATAATTTTTGACTTACACTCATATATACTAGATGATAGATAGATGCCATATATAGACATAGATATATAGACACAACAACATAGATACAGATGAGGAACCAGTGGCTCCATAGGCTGGGCACTGGACTACAAACCACAGGATTGGTTGTTTGAGACTATCAGCCACTCCACAGGAGAAAGATGAGACTTTTTGTTGCCGCAAAGATGTAAGACTCAGAAACCCTATACAGTGTCACTATGAGTCAGAACAGACTTGATGGGACTTAACAACAACTGTACATATAGTCAGTCATTTAGTTGCCCATTGTCTCCCTCTTTATGTGAGGGCAGGCCCTTTTTTTTTAAGCTTTTATTCTGAGTTGAGAAATAGTCTACATGGCAGAACATCAGTTTTGCCTTCATCTGATCACATCGTGTTTTATGGTAATGAATCCCCTTTTTTGATGCACGCAAAAACACACAGGAATATACAATCCTTTAAACAACCAAAGTGCGCATTTTCTAAACCAGTCCCCTGCTTGTCAACACACAGCCTTTTCCCTTTCATGAGACTAGAATACTCAGATGCTCTATTTCTCCATGTCATTGTCTCTTGCCCCTTACTCTGGTGTTGCAAGGGCAGGCATATATTGCCTTACAGTATCAGCACATGGACCCAAGCCAGTAACATATTATATGTTCAATAAACAGTTACTGAATGAATGGATTTTAAAAATATTTTTTAAGTGAGAAAATATGGGAAATATATATTGTGAACCTTTCTTTTAGAATTCTGATACAAAACTTGTTTTTTCATGATGAATATTTTTTGTTGTTGCTTTTTTTTAAGTTTTTATTGTGAATTGAGTGATAGTTCACATGGGAGAACATCAGTTTTACACTCTTCTACAAGCCTGCCTCCTGGCTGCCAGCACACAGCCTTTCTCTTCCCATAAATCTAGAGTCCTCAGATGCTCTATCTCTCCATGTCATCATCTCTGCCTCCTCCATCTCTGGTGTTGCTGCTTCTCTGGATAGAGTTCCACATGCTGTTCATGCTCTTCTCCCTTGATGGTCCTAGGGTCCTCTCTTCCTGGACTGTAAGATAAACTACTCCCCACTTTTTGTTACCAAACTTGTCACAATTAGTCATGATAACAACTACTAATGCATGAATCATAAGACTCTTATCCCCATCTCCTTAGGCCAGACCCATCTAGACAAGATAAAACTATTCAGTGAGGATTCTACCTCACTCTGAATACTCTAAAACTAAACTCCCTCTTGAAAACTTGTAAGCCAGTCACTTCATGCCTTTATAATCCCCCCTTCCCCATTTTCGGTAGCCAATGTCTGAGTTGTCCATGCCTATCAAACCTGTGTACAGAGGGCACGGGAATGAATCTTGATGTGAAGCTTCCTTCCCTGTAAGTTGGCATTTTGAGCTATTGCATCCATAAGTATAAGTCAAGTTCATCAAATTGTAGCAATTTACACTTGCTTCCTTTATCAAAAATTATTTTTTTATCTTCCTCTAGTCAAGTTCTGGAGTCCTGATGTGGCACAGTGGTCTAATGCATCAGACTGCAAAATAATTTGAACTGCAAGCTTGGTGGCTCAAGCTCACCAGCTGCTCTTTGGACACCCTAAACAGGGTGCTATGGGTTGAAATTGACTCTATCTATGGCACTTAACAAAAATAGTCGAGTTCTAATCATCCAGCCATCAAAGCTAGGTCAAATGGGTACTATATTCAAGTTTGGGCATTCTTGTGCATCTCCCCTCACTTTATATCAGCTGGACACTTCACTCTCAGCTTTAGCCCTCCATGGCTATATCCTTGACCATATGGGACCAGGAGTCCCCAGGTCTCACCATACTTTGGACCAATCAGCCTTTCCTCTTCTCTCTGCCATCTCCAGGTTGACAGGAGTCTATGGAATGTGGTCAAACTCAGCCCATATCTTCATTGCTACTTTTCCCCCCACTTCCACTCACCAGCAGAACAACATGTTCACCAGCAAGCTTACATGACTGCTTGTGTATTCCCTATGAGTTTCAATCTTGGAAGGGGATTTATCCTGAAAGGACTTGATTGTTTGCCTTGATGGCTCCCTGGAAAACTAGTTGTTTGTTCTTGTAGTGGCCAATCAGACTGCCATTTTTGTATTTATTTTTCCTGCTGGTGTTTCTTTCAAGAAGCATCTTCTGTTCCTCCAGCTGTTCCAGGCTGGCTGCTTGGCCTTTCAAGTAGGAATATCCCAACTCAGAAGGGGATCCCAACTCAGAAGGTATGGGGAATATCCCAACTCAGAAGGGATGGGGATCAGGATTCCACTTAACGTACTATACACTACAATAGCTCCACAAGAAGCCTCTTTCACTGGGAAAGTTCTAGAACCCCTTTTAGGTATTCCAATCAGTTATTGGCTGACGACAAGGCTTACAAGCTTTCTATAATCATGTTTTCAGATATTCTTTCTATCTCACTCAAGTGTCTATTTTATAATAGTAGGCAAGTGAAACGAATATTCATAAGACAGTCAAGCATCTTAACATTATATCCACTCTTACCCATTCAGACTGTGCCTTGATCACTGTATCACAGAGCCCTGGTGTTCCAAGTTTGAGCATACATCATTATTTACCTCTGTCCCATTTAGCCCATACAAACCTGCCTAAGTGTTCTCCTATCTACCTTGTTCTTTCACCTCCCCCATCTTGTTTATTGCCCTCCCAACACCTGGACTATAATGTGTTTATCCTTTGCTCTGTGCCCTACCATCCCCTCCCTCCCACTCCTGGTAACCAACAAAGAGTTTTTTGTTTTTTTTTCCTTTTAATATGAGTATCTTTTGTTAAGTTTTTATAATAATGGTCTTATGCAATATTTGTCCTTTTGTGAATGACTAGTTTTACTCAGCATAGTATCGTCAAGCAGCAGCTTGCAGCTTTCTTGTTATTCTTCAAGATAGCATAATATTCCATTATATGGATGTACAAAAGTCTGTTTATCCATTCTTCCATTGATGGGCACTTAAGTTGTCTCCAACTTTTTGCTATTGTGAATTGTTGTTGTTGTTGTTAAGTGCTGTAGAGTCGGTTCCAACCCATACAGACCTTGAACAGGGTTTCCAAGGCTGTAAATCTTTACGGGAGCAGATAGCTTCATCTTTGTCCTGTGGAACCACTGGTAGTTTCAAACTGCTGACCTTGTGGTTCACAGCCCGATTCGTAACCACTACGCTACCAGTGCTGCGATAGACATTGAAGTACTTATATCTACTCATGTTCTGGCTCATATTTCTTGTGGATAAATACCAAGTGAGGAATTGCTGGATCCTAAGGTATTTCTATTTCC
The DNA here is from genome assembly GCF_000296735.1 of Chrysochloris asiatica. NCBI lineage: Eukaryota > Metazoa > Chordata > Mammalia > Afrosoricida > Chrysochloridae > Chrysochloris > Chrysochloris asiatica. The sequence goes on from NW_006408540.1 coordinate 5,963,066, forward strand.
AACTTTCTGAGAAAGCCCCATATTGTTTCCCAGAGTGGTTGGACCATTTTGCATTCTCACCAGTAATGTAGGAGGATCCCAGTCTCTCCACATCCTTGCCAGTATTTATTGTTCTTTGCTCTTTTGAACTTCGCTGTTATTGCTGGTGTGAGATGATAATGACGAATAGCTTTTATGTATAATGCAAGACTCTAAAAACAGTATAATTAAAGAACAGAAATTTATTTTTTTTTATTAAATTGTAAAATGTATTTTATACACATTAAGTGGAAGTTTTTCTAATGTGGTACTGATTGGTTAGCAAAAACTATATTTAGAAATTCAAGTGACAAGACAGAAAGCAGTAATAAACATCAACCCTAGAAAACAAAGTTTTCCTAAAGGAAAACTTACCATTATGTGAAAGTGCGAAATGAAACTTACTAAACTCTAGCTTAATATGATCAAGAGGCATCAAGATAGTCCCTGTGGAGTAGAGTAATTACAAAAGAATCAGCACTTCCCTACTTCAGAAACAGAAAAGCAATTGTTAACATTCTCAATGTGTGTAATTTAATGGGGACAATTCTTCCTTAAATGTATAGGGAAATTATAGATTTATTTTCTCTACCAGAATATAAAATGGAAAGGTTGCATTTTTAACATTATTCCAAGTGAGAAAAACGTTTAGACTGCAGCAATCAAAATTTATGCACTGTTTTTTTTTTTGTTTGTTTGTTTTTCTTCCCTGTGGTTTGTTGCTGTTAAGACCCATCAAGTTGGTTTTAACTCATAGTGACCCTGTAAACCAGTTGGTGAGTTTGAACTGCCCACCTTGTGGTTCAAAAGACCTTGCAGTCCAGTGCTTAACCTACAGTGCTACACAGAGCTTCTGTGGATTGGTGGTACTAAAGCATGATATTATAAAGTGAATGAAGAACTTATTTTGCTGTACACGATCTTGCTCTCTTTGATATTGTAGAGTTCTTATGTGGTGCTGTAGGATAAGCACCAAGCTTCTAACCACAAGAGCCACAGTTGAAACCCACCAGCTACTCCTCCTAAACCCAATACAGGGTAGTTATGATTCACTACTCAACAGCATTACAACAAAAAGCACTGGCTGAATACATTCAAATGATTCAAGATATTAAACAGCTTGTGTAAACACGTGAGGCACATATCTTCACCTAAACTTTCAGAGGTCTGAGCTAATTAGAACGTGATAAGCAGAACATTTCAAAACATGGAATCCCAAACATAGTATATCTACATTTTTATTTTATTGCCTTCTTTAAATTTTGTTGATTTTGTCTGATTTATTATAATTTACCTATTGTATAAGGTAGTCCTGGTGTAGCACTGGTGGGTTAGTGAGCTGGACTGCAAAGTCAGTTTGAACCGCAAGGTCAATGGTTCAGTCTTACCAGCTGCTCCAAAGAAGCCTTCTACAAGTGACCCAAAGACACTTTACAATAACAACATCCTATTAGTATTAGACAATATTTTTTTCTTATTCTTTTCTGAATATTTATATTTTTTGGATAATATTACACAATTTACTTTCCTACTAAATCAGTATGGATTGTATCTCAATGTAAAGAAAACAAAATTCCTCACACTGGACCAATAAACAACATCATGCTAAATGGAGAAAAGTTTGAAGTTATGAAAGACTTCATTTTGCTTGGATCTACAATCAACACTCATGGAAGCAGCAGCCAAAAAATCAAATGACGTACTGCATTAAACAAGTGTTCAAGAGCAAGGATGTCAGGTTGAGGACTAAGATGTCCCCAACCTACACCATGGTATTTTCAGTAGCCTCATTTGCATGTGAAAGTTGTAAAACGAATAATAAAACCACAGAAGAATTAATGTATTTGAGCTGTGATGTTGAAGAAGAATATTGCCAGAAGAACAAACAGATCTGTGTTGAAAGAAGTACAACCAGAAGGATCCTTAGAAGTGACATGTCTCTCTTACTCTGGACATGTTATCAGGAGGGACCAGTCCCTGAAGAAGGACATCATGTTTGGTGGACTGGAGGGTCAGCAAAATAAAGAAAGACCCTTCAAAAACATGGATTGGCACAACAGCGTCAGCAATGGGCTCAAGATGAATCCAAATTGTGAGAATGGTGCAGGACTAGACAGTGTTTTGTTCTTTTCTACACAAGGGTTACTATAAGTTGGAAACTATTCTCCAATTAACTTTTATAATAATCTTGCAGTATAATTTCCTTTCTCCCAAAAATATGACATGACTTTTAACAGCAGAGTTTATATCTTAAATTCCTTCAATATTCTTTAAATATCAGTCAAAACATGTAGTTTTAAAACTTAGGTATGTTTTCATTTCTCGATAAATATTTGTTAAAATATACAATTTCACCCTAAATGGTAGAAATATTGATAGTCACTATTTTACAAAATCTCCTGTACACTTCCACATTGTTTTATTCTACATTTGCATGTTGTTGTTTGTGATACAATTTGTTAATTCACCCAAATTAAATATCTCATAGTCATCCTTTTCTTCTCCTCTGCTTCCTCCTTAGCCTTCACATCCAAATGGCAAGCAGATGTTTTTAATTACACCATACTGATTTCACTCATGATGTTGTTAAGTGCTGTTGAGTTGGTTCAGATGCATGGAGACCTTGTTTCCGAGGAGTGGGTGGTGAGCTTGAACCACCTAATTTGCAGTTCAAACTAACCTTGAAGTGCAGCTCAGTAACCCGCAGTGCCCACTCCAGGACTGCAGTTCCTCTCATATTTACCTTTTATTTTGAGGCCAGCATTATGGTTAAGATTTTCATGACAGTTTTAACTAGTTTTCTAGCTTTCTTTTTACTATACTTTATATTCTGTCATTAATTATTGTGCTAGATTTATTTTTATCACGATGAAATTTCATCAAGAAGAGCATTGATAAGAACTTATACTGGGTCCCATTATAACTGAATTAATGTTTAACTTTTACATCCTGTAATGGAACCCACCCTACTTTAAGATGTTATCTCCCACTATTTTTTTGTCTCATGTTCTCCTTAAATAAGAATACTGAGTTTTTCCCAGTGTATGCTTTATCCTCTTACTTTTATGCTTTAATTGTGCCAATATTTTTTCATGAAATGCACAATTTGCCTTTTAAATAAAGTGAAATATGATTTATAGTTCAAAATCCAATTCAAATGTCACTTCTTTATGACTACTTTATTTATATTGCTAGTCTTAATATAACCTTTATACACTACTTTTATTTAAATAGTGACGTTGTTCTCCAATACCTTTATTGTATTCTATTTTATCTTATATGTAGATTTCATTTTCCTTGCAAATCTAAACTATGACTTATTAAATTATTTTATTTGTAGAAATAAACTATATAATGTTTCACAAATGGTGTAAACTCAATAAAAAGGAATAACCAAATCAATCAATGAGTGCAAAATGAATGAAGTAAGGAATGATTGATGGATCAACAAGCATGCTTTGCTCTTTTAGGAAGACAGAGATGGTACACAGATATTCAAACATAAAAAGATGAGAGTAGGAGTGTGAAATCACAAATCCATGGATGAAAGAGCCTGCACCTAGAGCTGGCCTGTTTCTTGCATTCTTTAAACCTAGTTAAATCTAATTTTCCTGCCCTTTTGTGAAACCCATCTCTATCCTTATAATATTCAGTGTTTCAGTAAGTTTGTGGAAAAGTAATGCTTTACTAGAGCCCTAACTACCAGACGATTATGACTCATGGAAAATCCTATGTTTCGGAAAAGCTTTCCATGTGCTCCATAAGGTTTTCAATGTCAGTGATCTTAAAGACGGAGATCTACAGCTCTTTCTTGCAAGGCCTCCCTGGTTAGATTTGAGTACATAAACACACACAAATACCATGGATATGAATCATCACCCTTTGGGTTATTTGGCAAGCACATCAGAGTTTGCACAGCCAAGGCACTTCTAGCTCTAACTAAACTATTAATAACTTAGAAGAATTCATTAAATATTTTGTATTGTTAAGTATCAATATAAAACAACAATGAGTGAGTACCTCCAGTGCTGCATCAATTTATTGGAGCCTTGTTCTTTGTCAATGCCTACAGTGCACCTTGGAGTTCTTCCTTTTGTACCACTGGCTCTTGATCATATGCTATCACTTGAAATGGTTAAACATATGCGATTTCATTTGGAAACAGGAAATCTATTTATCCCTTCCATCTTCTTTTGATTCTTTCTGCATCATTCAATATTTTGTCCATAGAATGGCTCAATGTTGCAAGTTGAGGCTTCAATTTTTTTTCAGCCTGAGAGTGATGAGTGTGTTTTTCCCTTTTGATTTTCTAACTGAAGGTCTTTGCAAGTTTTATTATAGTACTTGACTTTGTCTTCTTGAGTTGTCCTTTGAAATTTTCTGTTCAGTTTTTTTACTTCCTCATTTCTTCAATTTCTCTAGCATCTCTACACTGAAAAGAAAGTTTCAGAGTCTCTTCTGACATCCATTTTGTTTTTTCTTTCTTTCTTTCTTGTCTTCTTAATTATTTTTTGCTTTCTTCTTGTGTAATGTTCTTGATGTCACCCCACAGCTCTTATGATTGTCAGTCTTTAGTGACCATTGCCTCACATTGTCCTTGAGATGGTCACTAAATTCAGGTGGGATATATCCTATGATTAAAGTACATCTAACTCAAGCCATGGAATTTTCAATTGCCTTGTATGCATGTGAAAGTTGGACAATGAATAAGGAAGACCTTAGAAGAATTGATGCATTTAATTATGTTGTTGTAGGAGAATATTAAAAGTAACATGAACTGCCAGAACAATCTATGTTGGAAGAAATATAATCAGAATGGTACTTAGAAGCTAGGATGGCCAGACATTTTCTCTCAGACATTTTCTCTCAGACATCTCTCATACTGGTCCCTCCTGAGAGAAGGACATAATGCTTGATAAAGTAGAGTGTCAGCTAAAAAGAGGAAGAACCCTAGGAGATGGACAGGCTAAGAGGCTGCAGCAGTGGGTTCAAGACTAGCAACGATTGTGAGAACTGCGCACGACCAGACAGTATTTCGTTCTGTTGTACATAAAGTTGTGATGAGTCAGTACTGGCATGAGGGCATCTAACAATAACAACATGTTCTAAGTTATATTTTGACTCTCGTGGACTTGTTTTAGTTTTTTTTTTTTTTTTTTCAGTTTCAGCATGAGCTTGCATGTGAGAAAGAGATGATCTGTTCTACAGTTCACCTCTGACCTTATTTTGGCTGATAGTATAATGCGTTTCCACTGGTTCTTCCTACAAATGTAGTTAATTTGATTTCTATGTATTCCATCTGGTGAAGTCTATGTGTCATCTTTTATGTTATTTTTAAAAGGCATTTATAATGAACAAGTTATTGGTCTTGCAAAATTCTATGCTATGATCTCCATTAATGTTTCTATCACTAAGGCCATATTTCCCAACTACTAATCCTCCTTCTTTGTTTCCAACCTTTGCATTAGAACCAGCAGTAATTATCAATACATCTTAATTGCATGTTTGATCAATTTCAGACCGAAGAAGTTGGTAGAACTCTTCAATTTCACCATTACTGGCTTTTGGAGCATAAATTTTAATAATAGCTGTATTAACTGGTTTGGTTTTCCTTGCAAGCATATAGATATTATCTTACTACAGACAGAATTTTACTTCAAAATACATGTTGAAATATCTTTTTTGATGATGAATGTGATGCCATTCTGCTTTAGTTTTCATTCCTAGCATAGTGATCCTTTTGATGGCCATATTCAAAATGGCCAGCACACATCCATTTGAGCTCACTAATCGTGTGGTGCTATAGGATAAGCTCTAGACTGCAAGGTTGGTTTGAACCACAAGGTTGACAATTCAAATTCAGCAGCCATTCCTTGCAAACTCAGTACAGGATCAGTATGAGTCAAGACTGATTCGACAGTACTTAACAACAACAATGCCTAGTGTTTTTTATGCATTCCATTTCATTTTTGAGAATTTCCAATTTTCAGAGAGTCATATTCCAGACCTTCAGTGTTCTAATTATTAACAAATATTTATAGCAGCTTCTACTCACTTTGAAGGAGCTCTGATAGAGTAGTGGTTACGAATCGGGCTGCGAACCTTAAGGTCAGCGGTTCGAAACTACCAGCCGCTCCGCGGGAGAAAGATGAGGCTTTCCACTCCCGTAAGGATTTACACCCTCGGAAACCCTGTACAGGGTCGCTATGGGTCGGAACCGACTCGACGGCACTTAACAACAACAACAACAACTCATTTTGAGTTGTGCCCCATCAGCAAACGAAGGTCTCAAAAGCTTTACTCCATTCATGTCATCATGGTAACCTCTAATTTCAGCAAGCTGCCCTTTCCCAGTCATATTTTGAGTGCCTTCTAAGCTGAGTAGTTCATCTTCTGGCACTATATATGACCATATTCTGGTTCTATTCATAAATTTGCAGTGGTTAACAATTCAGAATTATTCTGCTTCACCTTTTTCCTTGTCTTAGTGTGGAAGGTAAATTTAAACCTGTCCACCATGGGTAGATCTGATGGTATTTAAAACATCAGTGGGATAGTTTCTAATATCATAGCAACATGCAACAAACCACAGTATTACAAACTGACAAACTAGTGGTGGATAGAAGAAATTAGTGGACTTTGTAGACCACTGTAGACTACCTAAACTGTGGATTTACGGTTACATTGTGCACTGTATTGTCTGGCAGCATAAATCCCTTTCAGAGGTACTTTGATTGCTCTATCATTGTTCCAAAGGAATTTGTGATAAAAATATTTTGTACAATTAAATTGATGGAGAAAGAGGATGCTCACTTGATCAAAAAGGCCTAGTGGTTAGACTTTTGCAGTCTATCAAATTTACTTTAGATTCCAATTCAGAGTACTTCCTGTTTTACCTTCTTGTATATTGTGTATTATAATATTACTTACAATTTATCAACTATCAAATCATGTAACAGTTTTACTCATTTCTGCAAAATGGTAATTTAATTTCAAATTGAAAAATCAGAAAGAAAAAATAATGGATTTTTAAATTTCCACACCTTATACTCTGTGCTATTCTCTCCTAAGTCCATAGTCATATTGATAACGTTAATGGGATATATTACGGGAGTGAATTAAATGTTAATTGATCCATCATTTTAATCCAACTTGCGGTGCTGACAGGAAATAAGAGGCATGGGTAAAAAAATCATTGTTTTGTTGTTAGGTGCGGTCATGAGTGTTCTGAATCATAGTCACTCTATGCACAACAAGACAAAATGCTACTCGGCACTGTGCCGTTTTCACCATTGTTGTTATGGTTGAATACATCGTTACTGCAACTGTATCAATCTATCTTGTTTTTCCACTACTCTCCATTTTCCAAGCCTGATACACATTTTCAGGCACTGGTCCCTCCTGACATGTTCAAAGTACAAGAGATGAAGCCTTGTCATCCTCACTCTGAGGAACATTCTAGCTGAACTTCTTAACGACAGATTTGTTCTTCTGTTCATCCATCTGTCTTTGTTATTGCATACTGCTATAACAGAAATACCACAGTTAGGCACAGTAAATCATATTCTTATCAGATTCAAAATGGCCAATAGCTGTCCATTTCAGTTCACTAATGCATAAGATGGAGTTCTGGTGTAATGCTGTAGGATAAGAATTTGGCTGTACCTCCTAACTGCTAAATCTCTGTAAATCCTAATCTAGCCAAGTTAACAAAAAACTCTATTATAGTCCACCCTTGTGAACTTGAAATCTATAAATTATACACATAATCTCTAAAAAAAGAAAATTGTTAAGTCATATTGAGCCTAAGGAGCTCTGGTAGCGTAGTGGTTATGAATCGGGCTGCGAGCCGCAAGATCAGCAGTTCGAAACTACCAGCCGCTCCGCGGGAGAAAGATGAGGCGGTCTGCTCCCGTAAAGATTTGCAGCCTCGGAAACCCTGTGTAGGGTTGCTATGAGTCGGAACCGACTCCACGGCACATAACAACAACAATAACAACAATTGAGCCTAACATGATATAAGTAAAACATGTACTACTGAAAATTCACTGGTTCCATTTACATTTTTATATGTTACAAATGAACAAAACAAAAATATGTGATAGATACATAGAAAACAAAACAAAAAATATATTCATTTAAATGTTCAAAGGGCACATTCTGCAAGCAAGCCTCCTGTCTGTAGCACACAGCCTTACTCAGTCCATGACTTTAGAGTCCATAGTTGTTCTGTCCTTCCATGCCACCACCTCTGCCACCATCTCTGCTGTTGCCCCCTTTCCAGGCAGGGATGCCAAACTCCACTCATGTTCTTCCTTAAAGATGACCCTGGAATCATTTGTTCTTAAAATGAAAGATTAACTACTCCTCCCTTTTAGTTATACATATTCCACAATTACAGTTTTGAAAATCACGTTTATCCTTCTAATAATTACTCACATTTAAACCATAAAACCATAGCAGCACCCATTCATCAGACCCATCTGGAAAGGAGGATAACTATTTGGTGGGGATTTTCCATTGTCACTTCATTCAAAAACTAAGCATACCCATGAAAGCTTGTAATTGTAAGCCAGCCACTTCATGTCTTTATAGTTCCCCATTTTTGATAGTCAATGTCTAAGTTACCTGTCCTACTGTGGCACTGTGGGTTAATGCACTGCACTCCATGATCAGTTTGAACCACAAGATCAGTGGTTCAAGCTCACCTTCCTCTCCTAGGAAACCCTAGAGAGGTCACTATGAGTTAGAATCTATATGACAGCACTTAGTAACAATAACAATCAAGCCAGGACATGTTCCTTGTGCTGAAGAATCTCCCATTCTAGTTGGAATTTTGAACAAATGTATCCATAAAGAAAAGGCCAGTCCAACACATTGTAGGAATTTACACTCACTCACAGTACCAGGAATGATAGGATTAGGAGAGAACATCTTGATTGTATCTTGATAATATCTTCTATATATCTTGATCCTATCAGGATTGATAGGAT
>NW_006408540.1:5975326-5979712 GCF_000296735.1 Chrysochloris asiatica
AGGTTGGCCCAGGATCGAACATTGTTTCGTTCTGCTGTGCATGGAGTCGCTATGAGTCGGTTCCGACTCGATGGCACCTGACAACAACAACAACACAGTATCAGACATCTTTATCATCATCTAGTCAGATTCTGGTAAGCTCAACTCTTGTATTCAAGCTAGTTCAAATGGGTACAAACTACAAGTTTGGGATTTCATATATACCTCCCTACACTTCAAGCCAACTGGCCCCTTCACTCTCAGCCCTAGTCTTCAGGGCTCAGTGCCCATGGGTTCAGGAGTTCACACAACTCTCAAAACTTTCGACCAGACAGCCTTCCTTCTTATTTCACATCAAGTCAATGGGTGCTAATAGAACATGTCCAAACATGTTCTTGTCTTCATTGCTGCATTTCCCCCAATTCCACTCACAAGTAGTTCCAGGTGGTCATTAGCAAGTATATTAGACAGTATGGTGATTCCCTTTAATTTTCAGGGGGTTTCTCTGATGAGCCGATTTTCCTGACCTTGATGCCACTGAAACTCAGCACACCAAACTGTCTGTTTTTCCTCCAATTTTGTTCAATCATGTATTTCCTGTTATCCCAGTCAGTCTGCATGTCTTTTCAAATGCATATGTCCCAACTCTGAAGGTTCTGGGTGGGGTTCAGGATTCTACCTAAGGCCCCATACTCTACAAAGACTTAAGGCAAAAAGCCTATTTTTTCTAGGCAAATTTTAACTCATCTTTTAGCAAATCCAATCAAGTATAGGTTGAAGGTAGTCTTACAAGCTCTCTGTAAAATTTCTAATTTTCAATATTCATTTCTATCACACATGTATGTCTATTTTTCAACAATAAGCAGAAGAAACCAATATCCAAAAGATAGTCAAACACATAAATCTTTAAAAAAAAAACATTCAAGTTCAATCTTTTCTTCTAGCTTGGACTAATCCCATTCATATGCATGTGGCCTTGGGCCTCTGGCAGGGTGAATTCAAGTAGGCTCAGGCACAGTATCAGCCATCTGTTTTAACCAGCTTGTCATAGGCTCCAGGCAACTCCAGAAGCTGAGGCTCTCCCCTCCGCTTAAGCTTTCCCTTCTGATTAAGCATATTATCTGATCTCCCTTCATTTTTTCTCTTAACAAAATCTCATACTTTGTGATCCTGGAGCCATTGTAATTAATCTTGCTCACAGTGCTTAAATCAAGTGAGGACCATATTTAGATAATCCACCAGGAGGAAAGAAGACCAAACTCAAAATCAGCCTAAGGCTAATTTCTATTATGTGAAAGTCAGACATGCCTCCACCCTATATAAGTACCTTTAAAATTAGTTAGACTTGGGAACCAATTTAGAAAACTCATCCTTATGAACCTCACTCTCTGGGTAACACATGTCAGGCCAGAATTTCTAGAGAAGCAAAACCAGTGAATCATATATATTTATATACAGAGAGGGAAGTTTATTATCAAGGGAATGGCTTATAAGTGTAGATTCCCAGGTCCCCAGTGAAAGAGAATGAGTCTTTCTCATGTATCCATTATATTGGGAATGGGCCACACCCCAAAGGAAGCATCCCTTCAATTGATTGGCTGTTCATAGTCACTCATCATAGAGTTAAATATGCCTATATTTGGTTCATCACCAGAGTGTTCCTTGGAGGCCAGGATGGCCAAACTTCATCTCTCATACTTTGGACATACTGTCAGGAGGAACCAGTCACTGGAGAAGAATATCATGATTGGTAAGGTAGAGGGTCAGAGAAAAAGAGGAAGACTCCCAGTGAGATGGATTAGCAAAATGGCAGCATCAATGGGGTCAAGCATGGCAACAATAGTGATATTGGCCCAGGACAGGGTAGTGTTTCATTCTGTTGTGCATAGGGTGGCTATGAGTGGGTACCAACTCCCCGCAACTAACAACAACAACTCTTGACCATTGTTTGTTGCTATGAAGCCATACCCCCAGGATTTCTTCCTCAGAAAATCAGAGTTTGCATAACAATTACTTTTTGTCCTACTGCATACATGAGCTAACTAGGTAGGCATGGGAAGTGAAGAAGAGAGGAAGAAATGAAGAAAGAATGTCACCTATGTCAGATATGTAAAGTCTATGTTATCTTGCTCAGCACAAAGAATCCCTATATTTCTTTTTACACCACCAGTTTGCCCACCTCACTAGTCTCTATGAATCTATGATAGTTAAGGTGTTGTGTCAACTTGATTGAGCCAGGAGTCTCAGTTATTTTACAATTGAGATGTGGCTGTCACCCACGATGTGATTTGATGTGATAAATCAACAAGAAGGTTAAGGGGGCAGGGAGATACTCCACCCTTAACCTCACCACCAACTGATATGATTTATTGGAGATCCCCAAGGATGTAGTATGCAACAACTTTTATAATAAGACAGATAAAAGGAGATAGACTTGAGTAGACAGAGAGGGTCATACTACCACCAAGATAGAAAAGCCCAAAGTGGACTGTGTCCTTAGGACCTGGGATCCCTGTTCTGCGAAGCTCCTAGATCCAGGGCAAGACTGATGCCAAGGTGTAGGGAGATCTCCAAGGGACGCTGGACCTACAGATGCTGAAAAGAAACCAGAACCTTTACCCAAAACCAGCAAAGCGAAAGCCTTTCTGCAGAGTAGGCACTCTGAATTTGGACTTCTAGTCTTCTAAACTCTGAGGGAGTAATTTTCTGGTTGTTAAAGGAATCTGCTTGTTATACGTTGTTATAGCAGCATTGCATAGTAAGGTGCCATGCTATCCAGCACTACTTCCAAGACAGCTTGGTTCTTCATCTTTTAGTGAAAATGTAGAGTTGAATGCACACTGTACAGTTTTGATTTAGCAGTTATTTTTTTGACCCACACAGAAACAGAAACCTAAAGGAAGTTCAGATTCTTCTGAAGGAATCTTGAAATCATAACTAAAAGTAAGGATTCAAAGGATAAACCATTGTCTATGTATCCAGTTATCCATGTAATGTGCTTACCAAGACTTCAGAGACTCCTGAGGATATTTATTTGAAATATGTCATCATTAAGAAATCTACTGTAGAATGGTTATATATTACTGAGTGCATCGGTGTACATCCAAAAACAAAAACAAAAAACTGCAGAGGGATTGGAAGCAAATGCTGTTGAATGATGACGCATGGAAGGGATTGTAATCACTGCAATGAAACAAAGTGCGATAGGATGAGTGTAAAGCTGATGCTCTTCCGTGTAAACTATCACTCAATTCACAATAAAAAAACAAAAACAAAAAAAAGAAAGAAATCTAGTGTTACCAATGCCATGTAAATATCTACTTGCGGAACTAAAAAGGGAAATGTGGTAAGGAGATAGTATACTGTGTTAATGTTCTTTTTGTTCTTAAGTGCCATCCAGTCAGTTCCAAGAAATGTCTGGTCAATAGACCAGGAAAAATGTTAAACCTTGCATTAGAGCAAAACAAACCCCAAAGATTATTTATTGACAGTATAGAAGTTAAAACTGAATGTGAAAGAATAACATAATATGTAAATGTGGCAGGATTTTTATTACCTTTCAGGATTTCCAATATATATTATCTGCAGAGATTTATTCATAAATACTGTAATGTTGAGAATTTTACTTGAAGAGACTATTGTTTTATCAGAAAGGGAAGGAGAAAGTCTACATAAGCAGAGTGTATAGAAAAAAAAATCACTGTCATCACAATACTAGGAAGTGTTTTGTATTTTTTTTTTTCTCCATTGACTTTAATTAATCTCTCTCTCTGGACTTCTGTGAGCTGGGAAAAGGTTTTGTTGGTTTTGTTTTTATTTTTAGTAGTTGCTTGCCAGATGGGGTTCTTTGAATTATCACTGTTTTAACTCTGCCAACCACAGTATTCAGAGCTAAAGATTTTAATTTGTTTAACAACAAGACAAAAGTAGCACAAGAAATTGTGTAGGTAGTGGATTGCAGAAGGGAGGGTATGTCCTTAGGACACATATGGCTATTAGTAAGGAAGGCATACAGTACCCATCCTGTTCTATTCATTCCTCCTAATGTTTATAAGAAATGAGTTCGTGTGGCGCATTGGCTAAGATATTGACTGGTATCTCCATTAACCAAAAGTCTGACAGTTTAAACCCACCATTTGATCCATATGAGAGCAGACGTGATGATCTGCTCCCTTCAAGATTGTTGTTGTTGTTGTTGTTACGTGCCATCAAGTCAGTACTGACTTTTAGTGACATTATGCACACCAGAACAACACACTGCTCGATCTTGGGCCAACCTCACTACTGTTGCTATGCTTGAGTCCATCAATGCTGCCACTTGGCCAATCCATCTTGTTGGGGGTCTTCCTCTTTTTCTCTGACCCTCCACCTTACCAAACATTATATCCTTCTCCAGCAACTAGTCCC
>NW_006408540.1:5982217-5988477 GCF_000296735.1 Chrysochloris asiatica
GCTGTTGGGTTTGAATGAAAAAGCTTGTGGTAAGCAATACAGTTCCTATCCTACAGTGAAAACAAGAGATATTAGAAAAGAAAGCTGCAATGACTTTTGTAAACTCCTCTGAACATCATAAAGAATATTTAACAAATTTAATTATAAAATAACTCAGTTGACTAAAATAAAGTGCTTTTATATTAGTCAAAAATGAGCTTCATTCCCATCACAACTAACTGAGGATCTCTTCAGGAACTCTAGCACTATTAGTATGCTGTATGAATTTTAGTTCAGACTGGTATCCTGTTTTCTTTCTGATTTCGGGCACCAATGAAAAAATGTATTAGAATAGGAGATTTCAACAAATGCTATGTGAACAACTGCCATATCAGATTCTCTATTATATTTAGGATACTTAGCAGTAAACCATTTAGACACAGTCCTCATGGAATTTAGTATCTAAACTGAAATTAAGTGTTGTAGATTCAGTTCCAATTCATAGCTAACCTAGATAGGGTTTCAGAGGAGTGGCTGGTGAGTTTGAACCACAGACCTTGCAGTTCAAACCGACCTTACGGTCCAGTACTTATCCTAGAGCTACACCAGGACTGAAATAGTAAGATTTAACATAAATACCTAATAAAGATACTCATTAATCTAAAAACAATGGATTGTCTCCGTATCAGATATTAAATGCTAATTTGTACTACTGTAAGAGAAGAGAAAATATCACTGGTCAGCTATTTTCATGATAGCCATGATTTTTAAAAATATGAAGACGTAACAATAAAAAGCATGCCAAAAGCCAATGAAAATTAAGTCATACTGTTGTTCTAGTATTTCATAATTACTTCATCTGTTGTCTAAAACAGATTTTCTTATATTTTATTACAACACTAGCAGACAGTTGAAATAAATGTAGAGTAAATAACCAGGTTGTTGTTGATACATTCTGTGGAGTTAGTTCCATCTCACAGGGACCTATATACACACAAAAGAAGCCTCGTCTTTCTCCCATGGTGCAGCAGGTGGGCTCCAACCTCAAAAATTGTGGTATCCAGTTCAGTGCTTATCATATGGAGCCACTGCATTCCCAAGTAACCGTTATTGTTAGGTTGTTATGTGCTGTAGAATCAGTTTAGCTCGTAGAGACTTGACGGCACTTAACAACAATAACAACAAAAAATTGGGGGGCATATAAATGCAGACACTAAATTCACAGAATTTATTTGAATTTTGATTAAGATGTGTTATGGAGGAAAATTCTGCAAATCAAATTGTTGTTGTTGTTGTTATGTGTGATCGAGTTGGGTCCGACCCATAGTGATCCTGTATATGGTTTACCGATGTTCAGCTGGTGATCTTGGACCGCCAACCTTGCAGTTCAAACGGCTTTGCAGTCTGGTGCATTAACCCACAGCGCCACACCAGAACTCTGCAAATCAAATTAAAGCACATTAAAATAAGTAGCTCAAAGGAAATAAATAAAATTTGTTTTCACATGGACACATTGTTTTCCTCTCAAACTCATCATTTCTATAACAGTATTCTGCTGAATTGCAGATTGAAGGGGCACTGTAGTTAGTTGAGACTGACTTAATGGTTAATAAAGAATACTGTTGCCATCAAATTGATTCTGATTCATAATATCTTATTGGGCAGAATTGAAGTGTCTAGTGTGGTGCTGTTGAATAAGCACTACATTACTAACCACAAGGTTGGTGGTTCAAACCCAGCAGTAATTTCTAGGAAGCGTTGTACAGGGTCGGCTTGGTGTAGTGCTGAACCAAAAAGGTCAGTTTGAACAGCAAACTCACCAGCCACTCCTTGAAAACCCTATGAGTCAGAACCAACTCAAAGGCATATAACAACAACAATATGAATTCCAAATAAATCCACAGCATTAATAACAATAGGGTCCCCATGGTGTAGTGGTTAAGCATTGGGCTTCTAACCACAAGTTCAGATGTTCAAACCCAACTGCTCAGAAGGAGAAAGATGAGGCTAGAAGGTGAGGCTGTCTGCTCCTGTAAAGTTATATATAGATTCAGATACTCTACAGAAACATTTCTACTCTGTCGTGTAGAGTTACTATTAGTTGTAATTGTCTTGAAGGTAGTGGTTTAATGGGTTTACAAGACTGCAATGTATGGAAGCAGGCTGCTACATTTTTCTCCAGCAGAGCAGCTGATGTGTTCAAACTGCGCACCTTTTGGTTAATGGCCAAGTGCTCAAACACTGTCCTACTTGGCACCTATTTGTTGTGATTAAGTGCCTTCTAGTCAGTGCTGACGTGTAGTGATTCTATATATGGTTTCCAAGGAGCAGCTGGTGGGTTTGAACAATCGACCTTATGATTCACAGTCCAGTGCATGATTCAAAATACATTTCTCAGGTTAAGACCAATAACCAATATTAATTGCTTTTCAGTGATATGAAAACTAACATGGTACATGTGTCCCTTTGTTAATAAAAACAAAAGAAAATAAAATAATACCTTACAATGAAGAAATTGAGCCAAATATGTGAAAGCTCATTTAACTGTCTTTGGGGCATTCCAAGAATGTGTATATGAAGTTACTAAATCATGTCCTCTGGGATAAGCCCCTCAGCTTCTTTGTGTTCCAGCTTACATGCCTGTAACGTTGGGAAATTATTTATATAGAGAAACATTCCTAGGGAGGAAATGCTCATTTCATTACAAACCCCTTAAAAATAGTGAACTATTGGCACTTTAGTATAAACACTGGACTGTGAACCACAAGATCGCTTGTTCAAATCCACCAGTTGCTCCTATGTAACTCTGTACATGATCGTTATGAGTTGGAACCACCTCAATAGCACTTAACAACAATATTTCCTAATCACTGGTTTCTTTGACACCATAATAATAACATTATTGTTGCTGACAAATGCTGTCGGATAGGTTCTAACTCATACTTATCCTAGATAGGGTTTCAGAGGAGTGGTAGCTGGGTTTGAACCACTGACCTTGTGTTTCACACTCCAGTGGTTATCCTATAGCACCACACAGCAGGGCTGGATTATATAAATATATAAATATGTTGTTGTTGTTGTTAAGTGCTGTCAAGTCAGTTCTGACTCATGGCATCCCTGTAAAGGGGTTCCAAGGAGCTGCTAGCGAGTTTGAATTACCGATCTTGTGGTTCAAACCGACATTGCAATCCAGGGCTTTAATCTGAAGCAACACATAGGTTACTTTAAGGCCTCAGTCAACATTTTGACCAGTAATAAAATGTTACAGCAGTTGGGGGTGTTAGTGGTTTAACATGGGAATGGATTTCAATCTTAGTTTCACTCCTATTTCAAGGTTTTTATTTCTACCATATCTGGGACAGCTATGCTAAAATAGCTCCTGTGATTCATTCCTAGTCAGGTTCACAGGCATAAACCCATGATAATCTAGCATTGGATCATGTTCCCACACCCATATCTTTAATACCTTTCTATCAATACTATATTCCAATGATACCAAAGTAGAAAAGCATGTTTTAGCCGAACAATAGTGTTCATTTAGGGTAGAGAAGACATTTTCTATTGATATACTGCTAAACCCAAGAGAAAAAGGATATAATAAATTGAATTTGTTCATTTCAGTGGTTAAAAAAAAACCCAGAATAATTCAATTATGAAACTATACAATACAGTCATTCATAAACTAAATAAAATGGCAACAAAATGCCTTTTTATTCACAAAACAGAGCTTTTTTATAAAATAGAAAACTAAATATCATTGCCACATATACAAACTACAATGAGCAAATTCAGAACAATTTACAAAATGGAGAGAATACTCTTAATTTGTCAAATATGCTGTATAGTCAAGTAAACAGTACATGGGGGTAGCATGTAGAACATAGAGCAATGATGGGGATTAGAGACTCAAGTTGCTACCAAGTTATCTGAGCTGGCAATAGTTTTTGTGAATCCTTACAAGGATATAAGAAAAGAGTTACTAGTTTGCCTTATGGTGTTACCAATAACTGAATAATTATAAACAGTTCTTTGCAAAGAAAATGTAAGCTTAAAAGCTGTTTTTTTTTTAAATTTTTATTCAAACTACTGAATGTATTATTCATTGTTGAATAAATAAAACTACTGAAAATATTGTTAAAATGTATGGGTTCGCTTAATTGTCTACATCATTTATACTTCACTTAGGCAAATGTTAAATCTGCTTTTATTACATTGTCTGGGTACAAAGAAGGAAAAAACAGGCTGCTTTCAATAAAAACTGGTTTAGGGTAGTTAATCCAAGAAGTAGATATCTATACACAAATGGTCAAGAATCCTTTGAATAAGATGAGGGCAGAAAACTCTCTAAACTACACAATTTATAACTTATCTAAAGTGAGCCTGAGGCTAGGGAGTACAATTTGCAAAAAGTCATGTAACTGGTAAGTGACAAAGTTGCAACTGAATCCAGGCAATTTAATGGAAATGCCCATGATTTTAAACTACCATTCTATGAATTGGGCTGAGAATAGTTATCTAAATAAGGAAGGAGCTCTGGTAGCATACTGGTTATAAATCGGGTTGTTAACCTCAGGGTCAGCAGTTCAAAACTACCAGCTGTTCCACAGGAGAAAGATGAGGCTTTCTGCTCCTGTAAAGATTTACAGCCTCAGAAACCCTGTACAGGGTCACTATGAGTTGGAACTGACTCCACGGCACATAACCACCACCACAAAATAGGTCAAGGAAATGAATGTCCTTGATTTTCTAAGTTGAACAAGATTTCATAAGATGGGGGCATGAAAAGATCTAACTAGTCATAAATCTAGTTACATGTGCTCACAGAAGTCATAAGTAAATAAATAAAAGGTTTTCTGACTATTTTGTTTTATAATCCATGGAAACTCATTCATTCACTTCTCCATGGCCATCACTACTCATTTCACAATTTTCCCTTGCTTCTTTAGTACTTAGGAACAGTTTTCAAGTTATTAAAGAGCCTGGGTATATTCAGTATTTTTTTAAATATGATTTTTAGCAATTTTCTAAGATATCACAGACAAAACTAAATGAATGAAGCTAATTTTCCTATCCATTCTTTCTTAGGATCAAGAATGATCTTGAACTCGCTTTTTCAATTTAAAGTCCAGTGTTTTCATTTACACATTAAAGTTCTGAATATCCGTTTTCATAATCCCCTCAGCATCAAATGCGTTCTGAATTTCCTCCCTTAGCTCCAAAGCATAATCTCTCCTCTTTGGTAGAATTGATCTCATGTTTTGACAAGTTGAAGTTGAAGGCTGTTACTTCCAGTCATTTGTAACTATCACTCCCCATTGACATTTGGTTCATTATTGCAATAAATGTAGTATATAGGCTAGTGGTTAAATGCACAGCATTTGGTGCCAGAGAAACTTGTGTTTGAACCATTAGTTGTAAAAAGGGCATGGGAACAACATCTAACTTCCTCTGACTATACAAGGGGAAGGAGAATCAGATCCAAGGAAGAGTACTATGAGGTTGAAGCCAAACATACCTCCATCCTCCAAGTGTCCTTACCAACTGTAACACCAACCATGCATCCCACAAAACTCTACTTCTCTGCTGGGTTCAGTAATCCCTTACAATAGCTGTACAGAACTCACAAAGAACACTCATGATTATGGTATTTAGGAAGTTGTCATGGTTGTTCTCAAGTGCTGTCAAGTTGATTCCAACTCATAAAGACCCTGTATAGAGTTTCCAAGGATCAGCTGGTGGGTTTGAACTGCAGACCTTCTGGTTAGCAGTCCTGTTCTTATCTTACAGCATCACACCAAGAGTCTATGTAGGACGTTGACAGGGTACATACAGTTCAGGATCAGAGTATAGTCCTTTGGGTCAGGAGTGCGTGTTCTCAACTGTGCCCATAGGCACACTGTTGTCTGCCATGTATCCTCTTGGCCTCTGCCTTGCTCCAGTAACAACTGTTACAAAGCTCCTCCAGTAACTGTTACAAAGCACCTTTAGCACTGTACAAAGGATAAATGCCCAAAGGGCACCATAGTCTGCAAGTCAGCCCCCTGCTAAAAGCACTTAACTTTCCTCATTCTGTCTCATGTTCTCCGAGCTACAGTCTCTACTGCTGTTACTGTCATTGCCCCTGCAGCTTCTCCATGCAGAGATCTCCAGGTCTAGTGGACATGCTTGACTTTGGGCTCTTCTTGTGGCACTTCTTGTGGCTCTGCTTCCTTGATGGTGGTGAGATTTCTCTGTTCCTACTTCTGAGATGTTTCAAGTCCTCTTCACTCTCAGCGATCAAG
>NW_006408540.1:5990112-6020361 GCF_000296735.1 Chrysochloris asiatica
AATTCAAATGGCTTTGCAGTCTGGCGCGTTAACCCGCAGTGCCACACAGGACTAGGAGAGTCATAATTTGCTGCCCCACACTAATTTTCTCAATAACTAGCTTTTCTTAATGAAAATATTAGTACTTTCCCTGAATTATCTTGTATAATAAAAATGAAATTATTAATAATATTACTTACCACATTAAAAATAGTACTTAGCACAACTTGGAATATTTTGAATATTATTTTTAAGAACTAAAACAGTTATACATTTGTCTGATATATAGTAAATATTTAATACATAGTTGCTATTATTATTTTTAACAAAATGTGGTATTATATAAGATTTATGCTAGAAGTTTTATAATTAAAAAATCATTAATTAAATGTGAATGCACAGCATGAAAAAATTAATCTACTTACTTCCATTTCACCTTACTTTAAATGTTTGCTGATCTTTTTAAATGCCTCCTTGTTATTTAGCTTTATAGTAAATGTTTTCTATTTATTTATAACACATTAATTTGCAATGATTAAAAAGATTAATAAAAAATAGAAAAGAAAAAGGTTTAACCTTAAATTTTATAGGCTTTATTTCAAACTCCTGGAAACATAAAATGAGATTTTAAATAATTTTAAATGGAGTTCACAAAAATTAACCATAAAAGTTGTGATGAAATCTTTTAATAGCTGTTAATCTAAATAAATATGATTTTATAATCAAGTGACTTTTAATTAACCTGGAATAAGCAGCTTATTAGATTTAAATTAAGTCGTTATATGAGATATTTCATTTAAATTGTGCAAAAATGTTATGCTTTTCTACAACTTTTACTTATTTAAAGAATTTCTGTTTTGCTAAAATGAAGGTTGAAATATATTTTAAAATTTAAACTTCTCGTATTTCCTTGCTGGAAATTATATACTTTCACTTCATAAGCTTTTAAATACACTATTAATTATGGGTCAGTAATTCAGATGTCAGAACAATGCTTTACTGCCAGCTGTTAAGTGCCTTCAAGTGGATTTTGACACTTAGCTGCTCTATATGGCGTTTCCGTAGTTTTAAGTTTTGCAGCAGCCGAAAGCCCCATCGTTCTCCATGAAAAAAGAAAAAAAATCTAAAAATTATATGGTTAATTGCATACATTTACTTATATGCACTTTAATATATTGCTTTATAGTATGTAAATAGTTAACAAAAACAACAATTGTTTCAATCAATACTATTTTTGTTTTATTTTGTTGTTTGAATTGTTAACAAGCTTCAGGTTCATTATTTTGTTTCCCTTCTCCAGCATGGGAGTCAACCACTTGTCCAAGAATCTCTGGTTCATTTTACTTATATATTTTTTAAGAATTATAAATTAAGATCTGGGCGCTGAGCATAACTACTGGAAAGTCACTGTTTTCTCAGCTTTCTGACAGGGTTAGTTGTATGTATGTATATTAACCTACAAAAATATACATACATTTGTGTATATTTTATATATCTATATCTTTAAAGTAGAACCTGGTGTGGCACTATAGGATAAGCACTGGACTGTCAGGTTGGTTTGAACCACAAGGTTCATGGTTGAAACCCACCAGCGACTCCTTGGAAACCCTATACAGGGTCACTAGGCAACTCAATGGCACTTAACAACATAGCTTTAAAAGGGGGGAATAAACACCAACAAAAAACATGAATCTGCACTAACTCATCTATGCTAAGAAATTTGGAGGACGACTATCTGGTGGACTGATTGGAAGACATCTGTATTTGTGCCCATTCCAAAGAGAGGTGATCCAACGGAATGCGGAAGTCATCGAACAATCTCTTTGATATCCCATTCGAGTAAAGTTTTACTAAAGTAATACAGAAATGACTGCAAGCATACATTACAGAGAACTTTCGGAGGTTCAAGCCAGATTTAGAAGAGGCCGTCGAACGAAGGATATCATTGCTGATGTCCGATGGATCTCAGCTGAAAGCAGAGAATATCAGAAAGATGTTTACCTGTGCTTTATTGATGGCGCAAAAGCTTTTGATTGTGTGGAT
The DNA here is from genome assembly GCF_000296735.1 of Chrysochloris asiatica. Lineage (NCBI taxonomy): Eukaryota > Metazoa > Chordata > Mammalia > Afrosoricida > Chrysochloridae > Chrysochloris > Chrysochloris asiatica. The sequence continues at coordinate 5,992,135 of NW_006408540.1, forward strand.
CATGACAGGCTATGGACAACATTGAGAAGTATGAGTATTCCGGAACATTGAATTGTGCTCATGAGGAATCTATCTGTACATGGGAAAACTGAATGGTTTAAAATTAAGAAAGGTGTGTGACAAGGTTGTATTCTTTCACCATACTTATTCAACCTGTATGTTGAGCAAAAAATCCAAGAAGCTGGGTTATATGAAGAAAAACATGGCATCAGGATTGGAGGAAGACTCATTAACAACCTGTGATATGCAATTGATACAACCTTGCTTGCTGAAAGTGAAGAGGACTTAAAACATTTACTGATGAAGATCAAAGAGCACAGTCTTTGGTATGGATTGCATCACAATATACAGAAAACAAAAATCCTCACTACTGGACCAATAAACAGCATTCTTATCAATGGAGAAAAGATTGAAGTTGTCAAGGACTTCATTCTTCTTGGATCAACTATCAACACTCATGGAAGCAGCAGTCAAGAAATCAAAGGACATATTACATTAGACAAATCTGCTGCACAAGACCTTTTTTAAGTGTTGAGAAGCAAAGATGTCAGCTTGAGGACTAAGGTGTGCCTGACCCAAGCCCTGGTATTTTCAATAACCTCATATAAATGTGAAAGTTGGACAGTATTCCTTATTCAAGGAAGACTGTAGACTAATTGATACCTTTGAGTTATGGTGTTGGAGGAGAATGTTGTTGAAGGAAAAAGTGCCATAAACTGCCAAAAGAACAAATAAATCCATTTTGGAAGAAGTGCAGCCAGAGTGCTCCTTGGAGGCTAAGATGGCCAAACTTTGTCTCTCATTCTTAGGGCATATTGTCAGGAGGGACCAGGTGCTGGAGAAGGATATCATGTTTGGTAAGGGGGAAGGTAAAAAAGGGAAAGACCTCTAATGAGATGGACTGGCCAAGTGGTAGCATCGATGGACTCAAGCATGGCAAAAGTAGTGAAGTTGGCCCAGGATAGGGCAGTGTTTCCTTTGGCTGTGCATAAGGTCACTATGAGTTGGTACTGACTCGATGGCACCTAACAACAACAATATACCTTTATCTCAATCTGAACTAGAGTTGATTTCAGCATCTTCACCCCTCCCTTTTTTTTAACTTCTCTCAAACAGTGAGAAAGCATCTGCCATTATATCTCTTTTAATATCAAGAGTTAGGTTATTGCATGTAAACTCAGTTTCATAAAACATGATGACAAAATATTTGGCTCTTACTCTGTAGCTTGGTTCCTTACCATGCACATACTTGAAGATTACTGCTTTTGGTTTATTTTTGGTTTATTTTAAAACTATTTGAGTGCAAGGGTAAATCAAAAGTATTGTTACTAAAATTTCAATTCATACATACATGGTTTATTCCAAGCAAGATGTGTATATAAATATCTCTCTACCAGTAGCTGATGGTTGAAGACAATTTCACTCAGTAATACACTTGTCTTAGTCTCTTTAGAAAGCCTTCAAAGGGAAAAAAATTTTTTTTTGCCATGGGAGTAAAAACAATTTTGAGACCAGGGCTAATATCAAGCTTTTATCAAAATTCAAGTGGACATTTTCCCAAATCATTAAAGCTTTGCAACAAGTTTATATAAATGCTGCCCCACATAAAATAATAGTTTTTACTTGGATCAAGCATTTTAAAGAAGGTTGGGAAGTTCTCAAGTTTGAGTCAATAGAGGGAAGATCATCAGCCTCTCTAGGGGAACAACAGCACTAGTGAGATATGCTCACTGTGGAATGGTCACACTATGTACTGCACTAAGCAAATCTGGGGCACAAGACCTTTTTAAAGTATTCAAGAACAAAGATATTAGTTTGAGGACTAAGGTGTGTCTGAACCAAGACTTGATATTTTCAATCACCTCATATTTATTCAGAAGTTTGACAGTGAATAAAGAAGGCTGTAGAAGACTTGATGCTTTTGAGTTATGGTGTTGAAAAAGAATACTAAAATGACCAGGGACCACCATAAGAACAGGAGCTCTGGTAGCATAGTGATTATGAATTGGGCTGCTAAACTCAAGGCCATCAGTTTGAAACTACCACCTGTTTTGTGTGAGAAAGATGAGGCTTTCTTCCCCCATGAAGATTTACAGCCTCAGAAACCCTGTACAAGGTTGCTATGAGTCGGAACTGACAGCATGACACACCAACAACAACAACAACATAAGAACAAACAAATCTTTGTTGGAAGAAATACAATCTAATGCTCCTTTGAAGCCAGTGTAATGAGATTTTGTCTCAGATTATCAGGAGGAATCAGTCCCTGGAGAAGGACAGATTATCAGGAGGGATCAGTTCTTGGAGAAGAACATCATGCTTGGTAAAGAGGAGGTTTAGTGAAAAAGAGGAAGACCACCAATGAGATGGATTGGCACAGTGCCAGCAGCAATAGGTTCAAACATAACAACAATTGTGAGGATGGCACAGGACTGGGCAGTGCTTTGTTCTGTTATACGTAGTGTCTCTATGAGTTAGACCTTAATACACAGCACCTAAAATCAATGACCAATGATGTTAATCTATTTTTGTATACTTATTTACTATTTATAAATGAGATTTTTTGGAAAATCTTTGACACTTTTCTAATGGGATTATTTAATTTTTACTGCTGAGATTTGAGAATTCTTTATATATTCTAGGTACAAGTTCTTTGACATGTGTTTTGTTGTTAGTTTCCATAGAGTCAGCCACAACTCATAGCATCTTTATGTATAATAGAACAAATCATTGGCAGTTCATGCAGCATCCTAACAACTTTTGGTATATTCAGTTCCATTATTATAGTCAGTGGGTCAATCCATCTCATTGAGGGTTTTCTTCTTTTTTGTTAACTCACTATTTTACCAAGTATGATGTTTTTTATGATAACATATCCAAAATAAGCAAGACAAAATGATTGGGAAATTTGATTCTGATTGTATTTGCTTCATGACTGATTTGTATTTATTCCTCTGGACATCAGTATGGAATATTCACTCTTCTTCATCAACATTACAAATTTAATTTGTCCATTAATATGTCTTCCTTTTTCACTGTCCAGCATTTGGTGATTGAAACCATTACTTAGATCAGGCACATTCTTTGATTTTTAAGATTTTAAATCATTTACAGCAGATTTGCCTCATGCAATTATTTTTATTTGCCAGGAAACAAAGTGACAAGTGAAAATCTTGTCACTTTGTTTGTTGTCTGCTTCTTCCATGGCCTTTGACTGTTGATCCAAGAATGAAGCCCATGATAGCTTCAATTTCTTCATTATATATAATATGGCATTTATGGGCCAAGTTGTGAGAATATTAGTGTTTTTCATCCTGTCAGATACAGGTCTTTGCAAATACTTTGTCCCAGGTTGTACCTTGTGTTTATGTTCTTTTTACCGTGTCTTTTGCAGAGCAAAAATTTCAATTTTGATAAAATCTAATTTACCAGTTTTTTTTTTCCTTTAATAGACTGTGTTTGTATTAATAAAGCTAAGAGCTCTTTGCCTACTCCTCAATCCCAAAAATGCTCTTTCTATTTCTTTTTTGTTTACACTACTACATATTGCATTTAAGTACATGATGCATTTTGAGTTAATTTTATTTATGATATATAGGTTAAATTTCATTTTTTGGTCTTTGAATATTCAGTTGAGTTCTGGAGTGGCACTGTGGGTTAATGCACCAGATTGCAAAGCCATTTGAACTGCGATGTCGGTGGTTCAAGCTCACCAGCTGTCCCTTGGAAACCCTATACAAGGTCGTTATGGGTTGAAATCGACTCAACCACACTTAACAACAGCAAAACACTATATTATTTGAAAGACTGCTGTACTGAGGCACTTGACTTCAAAGTCGGTTTGAACTGCAAGGTCATTGGTCCAAACTCACCAGCCGTTCCTTGGATCACCTAGACAGATTAACTATGAGTCAGTACCAACTCAACAGCACTTAACAACAACAATCCCTGAACTAGTACCACAATACCACAGCTATTAATTAAGTCTTGATATTGAGTAGAATTTTTCCATCTACTTTACTCTTGTTTCAAAATCCTTTTCTAATTCCAATTCCTTTGTTACTCTATATAAATTTGAAATAAATATAAACTTATTTACAGAAAGTTTTGCTGTTATTTAAACATGGACTGCATTAAACCCCTACATAACTATAGAGGAAACAGATGTGTTAGTTGAATCTTTCAGTCAATGAACATGATACATCTTTTCAATTATGTCAATCTTTTCTTTCATTCCTCAGCATTTTTTTTACTACGAGCACATAAGTTTTGAACATGGGTTATTAGGCTTAGATTTAGAAATATAATTTTTGAGCAATTTTGCACAACATATGACATCAAACTTCCCTCTCAGTGCTGCTCAACTGAATTCAATAATTTATGACAGTGGCCACACAGAACTCAGAGACAACGCTCACAGTTATGGGGTCCTGGTGTGGCACTGTGGGATGAAGCACTGGAACACAAGGTTGGTGTAAATCACAAGGTCAGCAGTTCAAACTCACCCACTGCTCCTTGGAAAACCTATACAGGGTCGCTATGAGTCAGAACTGAATCAACAGCACTTAACAACAATAGGGAAGTTAACAGATTATATATCAGGGTCAGAAATGCTCAGAACAGTTTTGTTCTTGTCAGGACAGCCTCTCCTTACCCATACACCCAGGCAAGTCTCTCTCTCTGCCCAGCCAATGTTACAAAGTTCTTTTAAAATTTCCAATAAATGCCCACAGGACATATCACTCCACCTGAAGGCTCTAACTCCTCCCTGGGTCAGAAAATCTAGGGCTGTCCAATTAGATGCCTGGAGGCATCGCAGAGTGAAATCAAGCCTCCTGCTCAAAGTCACTCAGCTTTACTTGCTCTGTGGGCAGGAACCCCAGCTGTCTCTCATGCTCTGCTTCTTGGTTCTGCTGCTGGTACTCCTTTGCCACTCTTCCAATGGCATGGCTTTCTCTTCCTGGTCAAGGAGGTTCAATACACAGGGATTTCCAGGTCCAAAAGACACGTTCCAATCCTGCTCTTCTTTGATAGTAGTGAGATCTCCCCTCGTTCTGAAATGGTTCATTTTATACCCATGCTAGAATTTCAAGTTTTTACAATTATAAGTAACTCTGAATCATGCCATCCTATCAGTATCTTCTCCCACCTTCTCTATCCCAGATCCATCAAAAAAAAAGTCATTTGTAAGGAGTTACAAAGAATAAGGAGTTACAAAGAAGGTGGTGGTTGTGTGCTGTTAAGTGGGTTCCAACTCATAGCAATTTTTTATAGAATTTCCAAAGCTGTGAATCTTTAGGAGAAAGAAAGCCTCGTCTTTCTTCCCCCGAGAAACTGGTGGACTAGAACTGCTGACCGTGTGGTTAGTAACTCAATTCATAACCTACTATACCACCTTAGGCTAAAAGAGACATATTAAATAATAAACTACACAATAAGTTTACACAATATTGATGATTAATTTTAGTGTTCACATGTCCTTGCTAGAATATCATTATCTAGTAAACCTGCCAAACTCACATGTAAGGATTGTGTATGTGTGTGTGTGTGTATGTATGTATGCTTAGAATCTTTGAGAGTTTCTAAGTAGATGATCATGTCAAATGTAAATAGTGTCGGTTTTATTTCTTCTTTTCTGATCTTTAAGACCTTTGCTTCCTTTTCTTGACTTATTGTACTAACTAGAACATTCAATTCTGTTTAATATGAATGTTGAAAATGAACATCCTTTTCTTACTTTTCATTTTACATGAAAGCATCCTGGATTTCACAATTCAGTATAATGTTGTAGGGCTTTTTAGATACTTTTTATAAAGTTGGTTAAGATTACTTCTATTTTTATTTTCTGAGAGCTTTTATTATGAATATGTGCTCAATTTTGTTAAATGCTTTTTTTTTGCATATTCCACAAGATAGTGCACAAAAGAGTCCTAGCTAACTTTTTATATTTCATTAGCCAGAAATAAACTGAATTCAAGATGCAAAGTAAGATTGGGGGGAAAAAAAATGTATCTCAGAGCAAAAAAAAAAACAAACAAAAAAAAAACATTAGGAGCTAAGGATGGAAGAATATGGTTGGGATAACCAAATTCTGACATGAGTGATGAATGTAATATGTTAGAAGAGTACTGCTATGGTACTGTGATTTAATATGCTGGACTGCAAAGATGATATGAATCACAAGTTTGGCAGTTCAAGCTCACCAGTTGCTCCTCTGAAACCTTATACTGGGTTGCCATGGGTCAAAACTGACCCAATGGCACTTAACAACAACAGGGAAATTTATTTATTTGTTTTTCTGTTTTTGATTTTTTTTTTTTTTTTTTTTAAGGATGGGTAGCAGTAAGAAGGGAATCCTGATGTGGTGCTGTAGGATAAGCATTGGACTGCTAAACACAAGCTTCACACTCACCATCTGCTCCTCAGAAACTGTATAGAAGGTCACTATAAGTCAGTGCCTAGTCGATGGCACACCTCCACCACCAACAATAACATGCCATGAATAATCTTTTCTAGAAATACTTTCTCCCTAGCTGAATTTATGTAACATTATGATTTTTAAAATTCTAAATGGCTTGAATTCCTAGAATATCCTTTATTTGTGCCATTGATATGATTCCACACATTATCATTTACAAAGCTCTTTCTTGTACAGTGTGCAATCTGATCACAGTAACTTTGGAATATAAATTTTACTATAATTGCCCTTTTATAAATGAAGAAAATCAGTGAGACTAAGTAAGTTATTTGCTTACACTCAGCTCTATGATGACTTGCAAATAGGACCTAGATTTAAATGTTTTCTCTGCAACTTACTACTAGCTACTAGGTAAATAATTTAATATCTTTATACTAATATTTTTTCAGCTATACATGAAGGATGATGACAAGCATTCAAGTAACTGGCTCTTAGTAGCCAGTTAATAAAGAGCAGTCGGGATAATTATTATTATTGGCACTATGACTATATTGTTACTATTACTATATTCACGAATATTTTGTAAAAGTATCTTGAAGATAACAAATTCATTTGGTTCAGTGGAAAGAGTTGATTTTTATGTTTCATGTTTCATAAAATATCTGATTTCTTCATAATCTATATGGACAATAATAAGCTTCACATTATCTTTCAGATATTTTCTAATATCTTTTAACACACTACCTTTTCATATTATTTTCCCTCAACTTAGAATCCCATTCTATTACTCTTTCATCTAAAAAGATGTTACTCATTCTTCATACCCAGCTCAAATTCCATTTCCATTGTGAAATTTTAGTTTTACTCTCCAATGCTGAGTTGGTTTTCATTGTCATTTTAACATAAATATTGTATTGTACTTCTCTATTGGCTTCTGTCTTCTCACTCAATTGCAAACTTCTTGAAAGCATACCCATGGTATATTCATACCTGTCTCTCTAGTGCCTGACAACAAATTGGGCATATAGCATATTCATTACATAATAATGTGCTATTTCCCTATCTTTTAATACGTACCTCACCTTTTCATAAAATATTTCCATGTTTTACAAACATATGGTTTCAACTTCTCCTGTTTATTTAAAAAAAGGGCATACTAAACAAAGATTAAAATTTCTATCAATAATTTTAAAAACATAGCTACTATTCTCAAACTATGCCAGATTATTCATAAAATCAAATAAATACAGCTTAATAACTATAAAAGATACTTTGCTACAATACTTACTCAGAGATTTCTATCATTGCCAACAAAATGCAAAAAAAAAAAAAAAAGAAAAGAAAAGAAAAGAAAAGAAATTGTTTTATATGTTTGATGGATGTGCATGGAATTTTTTTCTCTTAAATTTCCCATGAAAATTGTATCATTGCTACTTCATCTATTCCCTCCTCAAATTGCTGGGGGATTTCTCACAGGTCAGATAAAGATTAATTTTATGATAACAAGCCATAACTATTATATTTAGCTCTTTATGTCCAAAATCTGTGTTTCCTTCTGTTTCTGAAATGCATCTTGTCCTTTACAGACTACTTGAAATCCCTTAGGAGTTACCAGGAAGCACTGCCAGGATTTCTTACAATGCACTTGCTGGAAGGATTCTGACTTCCAAAGATAATATCATTACAGATGAAATACATGGTATCCAAAATGTTTGAAACTTCTTTGAGAACATCTAAAAAACTGGAAATTCTAGATCACTGTTACCAACTAGGTGGCCTCTGAGATTTTGCAAAACATTCAAATATAACTTTATGCATAGCTATTTGAAAGCTGTTTTATGTTGCGTTTTCTAACTTAGACCTGGGAATAAATTGCTTTAAGATTACCTATGTATTCAGATAAGATTTATACATTGGAACCAATGTTTTAATAAGCCCTCCCCCCTCCCTTTTTTAAAAATATATATTGGTGTTCAGCTATAATTCTGTGCCTGGAGCTTGAAGATGTAGTGACTGCATTTCCATAATATTAACTCCATAATAAAAGGATATCAGAATTTTATTCTTTATTATTGTTAGATGCCGTTAGTTGACACCAACTCATGGCGACACAACAGAATGAAACACTGCCCCAACTTCACAATTTTTACTAAGCCTGAGCCCATTGCTGCCACCACTGTGCTAATCCATCTCATTAGGGGTCGTTGTCTTTTTTCTCTGACCTTCAACTTTGCTAAACATGGTATGGTTCTCTAGGTGCTGGTCCCTCCTGATAATATATTTGAAGAAGTAAGAGAGACAAGGAGTTCTGGTGTGGCGCTGTGAGTTAATGTGCCAGACTTCAAAGTCGTTAGACTGCAAGGTCGGAAGTTCAAGCTCACCAGCTTCTCCTCGGAAACCCTATACAGGGTCGCTATGGGTCGGAACCGTCTCGATGGCACTTCACAACAACGAGAGAAACAAAACCATCATCATAACACCAAGATGACAGCATTATAATTATTGATGCTATAGGTATTTTAACCCCCATGCTTTACTTAATTGATACATAAACTTATGTTTTAAAGCCTATTTCTATATGAAGAATTTCAAAGTCTGAACTCACAGAGTTGAAATCACATCTGCTATTATTTCATATGATAGTTAATATAGAGATGTTGTTGTTAAGTTCCATTGAGTTGGCTCTGACCATTACTGACCCTGTATAGGGTTTCCAAGGAGAGGCTGGTGAGCTTGAATTACCGACCTTGTAGATCAAACCAACTTTTCAGTTGAGTGCACTAACCCACAGCATCATACCATGAAATTCCATGTAAGAGTTATGAATCCAAAGGGCAAGAATAATAAGAATAGTGAAAAAATTTGTAAAATATGATTGAATTTATATGTACTATATTAAATACTTTCAACTATTATCTCAAAGTTGAAAAAGTGTCTGTAGTATAAACAAATGAATAAATTGAACCAGAGAAACAAAAGACCTATACAAAGAAAACAAAACAAAACAAAAAAAAACACTAAAGAAACAAAAAGAGACCTACAAAATTGGAGGCATATGTCATGTTCATGGATGGAAAATTAACACTGTGAAAATGTTGACACTACACAAAGCACTCTATAGATATAATGGAATCCTAATCCAGATTGCAACATGATTTGTTAAAAAGATGGAAAACACAATCACTAAATATATTCATTGTTAAAATCTGATGCAAAGACTACTTTAGTGTTCAAGAACAAGGAAGTCAGTTTGAAGAATAAGGTGCTCCTGGCCCAAGCCATGGTATTTTCAATTGCCTCATATGCATGTGAGGGTTGGCCAGTGAATAAGGAAGACTGTAGAAGAATTGATGTATTTTAATTATGGCATTGAAGAAGAATATTAAAGATACCAAGGACTGCCAGAACATACAAATATGTGTTGGAGTAAGTACAAACCAGAATTCTCTTTAGAAGCCAAGAAGGTCAGTCTTAGTCTTTCATACTTTGGACATATTATCAGGAGACACCAGTCTCTGGAGAAGCATATCATGCTTGATAAAGTAGAGGGTCAGTAAAAAAGGAGTCTCTCAATGATACGTATATATTGGCACAGTGGAAGCAGTAAAGGGCTCAAACATAACAATTGTGAGGAGAGCTCAGGACCGGGCAGAGTTGTATTCTGTTGTGCATAGGATCGCTATGAGTTGAAACTAACTTTATGGTACCTAACAACTACACTTTTTGTATTAATAATGAACAGATCCCAGATAAGCAAAATGTTACTAAACAAGATAAACAAAGTAGGAGGCTTCTGACTTATTGATCTTAAAGTTACTACACAGACACAGAAGTCAGAAGAGCCTGATACTGGTACAACGGAAGACACATAGATTAATGGAACAGAATTGTGAACCCAGAAGCAAATCCGTTTGCCTCAGTTGATCTTCGACAAAGTACCAAAGCACGTTGAGTAGGGAAAAGACAGTGTCTTCAAAAGATGCAACTATCAAAATTGAAAATCCATTTGCTGAAGAATGAAACAAGACCCATATCTCAAGCCATGTTAAAAAAAAAAATGAACACAAAGTGGATTAAAGATCTAAATGTAAAACCTAGAACTGAAAAGATGATCAATGAAAAAATGTGGACAAACTTAGGGGTGTTGATATAGGCATAAATATATTATGAAATAACAGAAAATAAACAAACAGCAGAAGACAAAATAGTTGACTAAGACCCCTGAAAAATTAGATGCTCATATGCATCTAAAGAGTTCAACAAAAAAAGTAAAAAGAGAAGCCACAGGAAAAGCATTTTTGACTATGATGATAATGATTCTTTAAAAATATTAAACTGAAAATATTTAAAACTATTTTGGAAAAAAAAACACATTGCAATCTCTTTTCAGACTTATTTTAAAGCTACAATAATTAGGGTAGTATGATATAATATAAAATTAGACATTTAGAAAAGTAGAGCAAAATAAAATATGAAAAAATCTATAATACAGTCATTGAATTCTAAAAAACAGGAAATGTCAAAAATAAAAAACAATTAAATATTAATTGCTGGCAAGGTTGTCAAGCAACTAAACCTCTCATATGTTACTTGTGGGAATGCCACATGGTCCAACCACTTTGGAAAATAGCTTGGAAGCTTCTTATAAAATTTTAAACACTGTATTTTTCTACAAATTTATTCCTACATATTTACTAACCAATGGAAATGTAAGTGGGAACACAAAGTTATATATGAATATTTATAGTTACTTTATGCTTAACAGCAAAAACTTATCTCAATACTTTATTTTAATAATCAACTTTTATGTTCCCTACAGCATGATTCTAAGGATCTCTGGTAGCATGGTGGTTACAAATCAGGCTGTGAACCTCAAGGTCAGCAGTTTGAAACTACCAGCTGCCTCCAAAGGGAGAAAGATGAGACTGTCTGCTCCTGTAAAGATTTGCAGCCTTGAAAGCCCTGTACAGGGTTGCTATGAGTCAGAACTGACTCCACGGCACATAACCACCACCACCACAGCATGATTCTACCTATTTATCTTCATCCAGTATGGGCAAAATGTACCTAGCCAGAAACACATCATTATCTCAATCATCATATTATGTTGAATCACAATAAATCTATCAATTTTTTTACTTCTCACCTTCACCTGAAAATTACTCTTTTTCTTACAATATATTTTTTGGACCTGAATCCATTTCTGACACCTAATAATAAACTATTGTTGAGCTATACTAAATATAAGGTGATCTGGTAGTGTACGGTTAAACAATACACACCTGTTGCACACCTTTCTAAATTTTAAACCATTAAGTGTTCCCATGTTCTGTTCGAACAACTGCCTTTTGGTCTATGTACAGATTCTTTATAAGCACAATTAAGTGTTCAAGAATACTCATTCTTTGCAATGTTGTCCATAGCTTGTCATGATCCACACAATCGAAAGCCTTTGAGCAGTCAATAAAGCACAGGTGAACATCTTTCTGATATTCTCTGCTTTCAGCCAGGATCCATAGGGCATCAGCAATGATATCCCTTGTTCCACAAACTCTTCTGAATCCGGCTTGAACCTCTGGAAGTTCTCTGTGAATGTATAATTGTAGGCATTTCTGTGTTACCTTTATCAAAACTTCACTCACGTGGGATATCAAAGAGATTGTCCTATGATTTCCACATTCTGTTGGGCCACCCACCTCTCTTTGGAATGGACACAAAAACAGATCTCTTCCAATCAGTTCCAATTATGCTCTCGGATTATGCTGAGCAAATAAACCGAGAAGCTGTGTTACATATGAAGAAAAACATGGCATCAGGATTGGAGGAAGACTCATTAACAACCTGCGATATGCAGATGACACAGCGTTGCTTGCTGAAAGTGAAGAGGACCTTAAACATTTACTGGTGAAGATCAAAGAGCACAGCCTTCAATATGGATTGCATCTCAACGTAAAGAAAACAAAAATCCTCACCACTGGACCAACAAACAACATTTTTACCAATGGAGAAAAATTGAAGTTGTCAAGGACTTCATTCTTCTTGGATCAACTATCAACTCTCATGGATGCAGTAATCAAGAAATCAAAGGACGTATTACATTAGGCATATCTGCTGCACAAAACCTTTATAAAGTGTTGAAGAGCAAAAAATCAGCTTGAGGACTAAGGTGCGCCTGACCTAAGCCATGGTATTTTCAACAACCTCATATGCATGCCAAAGCTGGACAGTAAATAAGGAAGACCTTAGTAGAATTGATGCATTTGAGCTATAGTCTTAGAGGAGAATATTGGAAGTACCATGGGTTGCTAAAAGAATCAACAGATCTGTGTTGGAGGAAGTACAGCCAGGATGGCCAAACTTCATCTCTCATACTTCCTGACATATTGTCAGGAGGAACCCATCACTGGAGAAGGCTATAATGATTGGTAAGGTGGTTGGTCAGAGAAAAAGAGGAATGCCTCCAGCAAGATAGATTGGCAAAGTGGCAGCATCAATGGGCTCAAGTGTGGCAACAACTGTGAGGTTGGCCCAGGACTAGGCAGTGTTTCCTTCTGTTATACATAGGGTCGCTATGAGTTGGTACCAACAGGGTGGCACCTAACAACAACAACTGGTAGCATTGCGATTATGAGTCGCGCTGCTAATCTCAAGGTCAGAAGTTTGAAACTACTAGCCATTCCACTGGAGAAAGATGAGGCTTTCTGCTCCCATAAAGATTTACAGCCTTGGAAATTCTATACAGGGTCGCTATGAGCCAGAACCGACTCCACAGCACATAACCACCACCATATTAATATAGTAGCTTTGGTGGTTCAAACTCACAAGCTGCTGTTTAGAAACTCAACATCACTTACCAATATCCTACTAAATATATTGGTATGATGGAATATTTTGAAATGTTCACCGTTTTTTTTTTCTAGTTCCCCTTCTTCATTTCCAGTATCTAATGTATTTTCTTCTTCATGTTTATTTTCTCACAGAAGGTACAAGTCAACTTAGAAATAAAGTACAACTTAAGCACCTTCCCAGAAACATCAAGAAAATAATACTTTATTCCATTCTTAAAGGCCCAAATTATATAAAAAGAAAACTTCCTGAATCTTGGCATAGCTAAAAAGAAAACCAAAACAAAATTAAAAACCCAGAGCAGTTTGTTCACATTTCCTCAATGTGCAGTAAAACCATGTACTATGATATGCGTGCATATCGTATAATACTACAAGATACCCAGAACTAAGGAACGCTTGACACCATGCCTATAAGGCAAATTTACTCATGCTCCTAAAGATTGTGATGTCCCAAGAGGATTGTGGAACTACAGAAAGCTGTTAGACAACAAAGGACTGTAATTGTGGCCATGGACAGATGGTCAATGACTAGAAGTTTCTCCTCAAGTCTTTTCAGACGATTAAGTGCCCAGGAAGCATTACATAAACTTGACAGGTTGGAAAATTCTGCCAATTTTGAGGTTAATTTTCCCACCAACTCAGTGGATTGGGGGTATAGAACAGAAATTTGATCAACTTGTAAGAAACAAAATTTAGTTTTCATATACATATGCTGGAGTCTGGTGCGATTCCATAGGATAAGCAAAGATCATCAGTTCAAGCATACCAGCTGCTCCTCAGAAACCTTATACAGGGTCACTATGAGTTGGAACTGACTTGACGGCACTTGAAAACATCAACACATATAATGCATGGTATATGTGAATCAGTACAAGTTTAGGATGTATTTTCTCCTTCATGTAAAGTCAGCAAAGACAAATCCCTTTCAAGAAAGGCTTTTCTTTCTGGGTATTGGGAAAAAAAAATTTGCTAGTCCATGTGTTCTGAAATTCAAGCATGTAGACTAAATTCCTATTTGATGAGAATCTAATATGCACATGTCATTTGGTCATTTGAAATTAAGTTTAAAGGAGAATCCTATGATACCATAATCATAAATGAAGCATGAATTAAAAATTTGCAACATTCTTTAAAGGCTTCTTGAATGGTTCCCTTAACCAATCAGTAACTAGTGAATGTCCCAGGCATCAGGTAGAAAAGGCTAGATGAATTATCATAGAACATCATCTTGCACCTGTGCAATATGTTTTTTGATATCATTTATATAAGTTTCTGAATGCAAAATCCAGTGAAGCTGAGAGAAAATATGTCCATGTCATCGTACAATTATAGAGTCATTGCATGGGTACTGACTAGCTTAGAAGCACTCATTTTGGAAAATGTTAAGAGGTACTAACTTAAAACAATATAATCACTTAGTTATAGAAACTATTTGTAGCTGATACCTAAATAGTAAATATCCTTGGTATATTGCAGTCAGATAAAACTTAATTTATAAACTACTGCTAAGTGATTTTATTCACTATTAAAATCCTTACCTACAGCCTAGTTTGACTCAGTTCTTAGAAGCTATCACTAAATCCAGTGTTCAGATATAGATTCATTGTGTTCACTGTACCACCTGTCAGAAATTTCATATTTTAATTTATTCAAAACAAAAGGAAATTGTCAAAAATCTTTCTATAAAGATATGTTTATAGAGTTAGGTGAACTGTGATAAAGTAGACTTCTGCTTTTTGTTTTGTAGAAGCTCTAATGTGATAGTTAATGGATTGTGTCAATTTGGATGGGCCTATATTCTCAGCAGTTTGGCAGTTTAGATGTAGTAATCTCCCATGGTGAGATTTTTTTAATATTATGTAATAGTTCCCCAAAGACATGATCAGTCCTGATCTGATATAATTATCCTTTGGGTTGTAAATCTTAACTCCCATTATCTCAATGAGACCAGATGTAATATACAGGATTAGGTTGTATTTTGAGTCAATGTCTTTTGAGATATAAAAGAAACTTAAGTTGTCAAATCTAACGTAAACACAATGGTTCAAACATTGACCTGGCTCAAGAAAGAAGAGCCAGCAATGGAGTGCTTCCTTTGGACCTGGTGTTTCTGCACTGCACAAGTCCTAGATCCATGGAAATCACCAAAAAACGTTGGTCCTGCAGATGCTGAAAGGGGACAAGAACTTTCACCTAAAGCCTGCACTCTGAATTTGGAGCTCTAGCTTCCTAAACTGTGAGAGAATAAAGTTTGATTTGTTAATGCCATCCACTTATGGTATTTCTGTTACAATGGCACTAGATAACTAAGACACCTAGAAATAAAGTATCTCCATCAGATTTTATGTACTTCTTAAATCTACAACTTAAAATATAATTGTTGTTGTTGTTAAGTGACATCGAGTTAGTTCTGACTCATTGCAGCACTGTGCAGGGTTTTCTAGGATCGCCTGGTGAACTTGAAATGTTGACCTTGTGATTCAAACTGACCTTGAAGTCCAGTACATTAACCCACAACACCACAACGGGACTCCAAAACATAATTATGACCTTGCAAATTGGTGAAGTATAGCTGTTATAATAATTAGAAGGAAGCCTTCACAGGAATGGACTCTGGTTAGTCCTTGATTTGGCAAGAAGACTTGTAATTGACAGAGATTAATAGTCACAATGATAATGTCTTGAGAATTAAGATTTTAGCAATGTGGAAAATTCTAAATTCAATAAAAAATGCTAAGCATGTTTGATTGTTAGTCCCAAGTGAATAACTTTCCAATGTGGAGGAGATAAAAAGTTTACAGGGTTTTGAGTTTTTGATTTTAAGTAATCACTTACGAGATTAAATGTCATTTTATCTCTTTTGAAGGAAAATAACAATGATGATAACTAAGCAATAAGAGATCACTTCACATTTGTGGCATCTAGGTAAAGTTGCTTCTGTTCAGGCCCATTTTGCTGTGCATCCTTCACAAGTCCTGCTGCTTGAGCAATATGTTCTCTTTTTATGTAGCCAAGTCCATTTGGCAAGCAGTGTCTCTGGCCATCTGCAATTGATGCATAGCTAGTTTTGTTAATCACTCCCAATGGCATTTACTACTATTTTTTCATTTTCAATTAATTGGTCCCAGGTCATTTCATCTTGCAGGGAGCTGCATTTACAGGTAGCTGATGAAACTAAGAAGACTTACACAAGCTGTTGGCTATCTGGCCCCTGAACATATTACCTGAAAGACTGTGGTCTATTAAAGAACTGGGTGCTGAGCTTAAACAGAATTCCAAAGCACGGACTGTGTCTTATATTATTCCCAAACAGCAGAGAGAAGACAACAAAAACTCATCCAGATCTCAATCCCGTTAAGAGGCCAGATGATCTTCTTTGCCAATAGTTTAACAATAATCAAATAAGAGAGTAGGCACTTATGCAAATATAATAGAGGACAAAGTGATACATTGGCTTGATATAGGCATCACATACAAAATTCAATTTTTTATCTGTCTGAAATTTTTGTAATTGCTGAATTGTTACAACTCACACTAAAATTGGTCCTAAGAGCCAATACAGTTTTTTGTGGTCCCCCTCCCACCACCCCCCGACACACACACACAGGCCATGAGGACAGACATGGTAATCTATCAGTGATCAGATGGCAGGAAATACTGGGAAAGCAAGAAGTAGCCAGAAAGCTGTGAGGATGAAAGAATAATTCAAAATGTAAAAGTGAAAAATCCAATCTATTTTCTACTGTTACAGGAAAATGTTTTATTATAAAGAAGGGTTATGAATACAATAGATTCTTGGCTACAACAATGCTCTATGTGGATCTCCATTGCCATCAAGTCAATTCTGGCTTCTAGTGACACTATAAGACAGAGTAGAATTGTCCCATATGGCTGCCAGAACTGTCATCTTAATGTAAGCAGGCTGCCACATCTTTCTTCTGTAGAGTGGCTGGTGGATTCGAACCTCTGATCTTTAGGTAAACACTGTGCCACCAGAACTCCTTAATATGTATATGTTGTTGTTAAGTGCCAACCCATAGTAAACCTGTGTAGCATTTCCAAGGAGCAGCTGGGGAGCTTGAACTACCAACCTTGCAGTTCAAATGACTTTGCATTCTGACACATTAGCCCACACTACCACACCATGATTCCATGTTGTTGTTAAGTACTGTGGAGTCGGTTCCCACTCATAGTGACCCTGTACAGGGTTTCCAAGGCTGTAAATCTTTATGGGAGCAGAAAGTCTTATCTCTTTCCTATGGAATGGCCTTTAGAATGGCTGGTAGTTTCAAATTGCCGACCTTGAGGTTAGCAGCCCTATTCGTAACCACTAAGTTACCAGAGCTCCTTGTTGTTGTTAAGTACCTTCAAATTGATTCTGATTCACAGCGACCCTGCATAGGGTTTCTGAGGTGTGGCTGGTGAGTTTGAACTGTTGACCTTGCAGTTAGTAGTCCAGTGCTTACCTTGCAGTGCAACTCCAGGATGTTGTTGCTATTGTTAGGTATCATCTAGTCGATATTGACTGATAGTGACTTTATGCACAAAAGAACAAAGCACTGCCCTGTCCTGTGCCAAGCTCACAATTGTTGCTATACTTGAACCCATTGCTGCTGCCACTGTGCCAATTCATCTCATGGGGATCTTATTCTTTTTCACTGACCCACCACTTTACAAACCATGATGTTCTTTTCCAGGAACTGGTCCTGCCTGATTATATCTCTGAAGTATGAGAGATGATGTCTCACCACAGCAGGATAAAACTTACATAATGTTTAATGTCATTTGATATATTTTTAATGTTATCCTCACAATAATTCAGTGAGGTAGACAAGTATCAATATTCTGCAAATTAAGAAACTGAAGTTTAGCCTGAAGAAGTATTATGCTCAGGATGACATGAACAATACGTAGCAGGCTAGGGTAAGATACCAGCTCTCATTTCCTGACCTACAACCTTATGTTTGACACAATGATTTGACTTCAGGTATTTGTCAAGTTCTCTGTCAAAAATGACAGATATTTATGAAGCCAGACTATTTCTAACTGCTTTTAGCATAGAATGTAAAGGCTACAATTCTCTTGTGTGTCCACAGTACTTATTTCACTTAATTCTGACAATAACACCTAAGTTTCTTTTTTTTTAATTTAATGTATTAGATAAGAAATATCAGGCTAGGAAAGTCATGAGGATAAGGTTTTGTCACTAGTATATAGCTAGGCTGAAATTTAAATAAAACACTTCTTTTTAAAAAAACAAAACAAAACATTTTTAGTATGAATGTAAATAAATTTGAAGTTGTTTCAAATAGTAA
Organism: Chrysochloris asiatica; assembly: GCF_000296735.1. NCBI lineage: Eukaryota > Metazoa > Chordata > Mammalia > Afrosoricida > Chrysochloridae > Chrysochloris > Chrysochloris asiatica. Next base: position 6,010,716 of record NW_006408540.1, read on the forward strand.
ATATAGTTGACAAGTTTTAATTAAAATGTGACTCTTATTTTAAACTTAATCAGATTAATATTATAATATATAGGCTGATCTCAGGAGTCCTGGTGTGTTGTTGAGAGTTAATGCACTGGACCGCAAGATTGGTTTACACTGCAAGGTTGGTGGTTCAAACTCACCAGCCACTTCAAGGAAACCCTGTACATTGTCTCTATGAGTCAGAACCGACTAGACAGCATTTAACAACAGTAATAAGCAAATCTCCATAGTATAAGCACTGGACTGCAAGTCACAGGTCAGCAGTTGAAGCCCACTAGTCTCTCCACAGGAGAGGTTTATTGCCCCCACAAAGATTTAAAGTCATGGATCCCCTATACTGTGTCACTGTGAGTAAGAACCTACTCGATCAGCATTTAACAACACAACAAAGCAGGTCTCAAAATCCAGTCCTATCTCACAATTATTAAAGCTCTGATGACAATTATAAGTGAGCCTTAGGCATTACTTTGTTTCACTGATATAAAAACTGAAATAGACCTCTCAGTTATTACCTCTTGTCACTTTGATTTCTTATGATTAATTTTTTTGCTAAGTAAACATCTTTTTGACATAGATGACTTGGCAAATAATTGGTTCATGGGTAACACTTAATCTTCGTGCCACAGAACCCTTTGGAATTAATATCTTAATTTTCAGGTCTTAAAAATCAAGAAGGGATTTAGAGAGAGCAAAGAAACACTATAGAATTTTCTTTCCTCCCTATTCTCTGCGTTCAAATTTAACATATATTTTTAAATTCTTAAATTTATTTCAATACTCTTACATTATGACTAAATTACATAAAATTATACCCAATAATAAAACCAAAGTTATTACTAATTACAAAAGAGTGTATTAACTATGAAACCATTGTAAAAGTTATACTAAGATGTAGTAGCTGCTACATAATTCATAGATGACAATAAACTGGTAATTCTTCTAAAGTACAGAGCTAATACATTGCACAGGGCAACAAGCCTTGAACTTTCAAAAGGCACTGTGAATGGTTTTCAGATGCTGCTACATGACAGGAGATCCTATCAACAAGAGTCAGCCTGATATTGTATAACAGATTTGCTTGAATCGTTGAGTTTCAGTCAGATTTGATATCATTACTTAACGGTAACCAGTGTTCTAGGTAAATGACTTATAGATCCTATTCTATTCAGTTAACAAACTAGTTAAGAATATCAATATCACCATATCAGATTATACTGGTTAAATATCTGCTCTGGACATTAGTCTTGTTGCCTCAATAAATCACAAAAGAAAAAGAAAACCATGGTCATTTTTGACTGACAGCTACCCTGTAAGACTAGTAGCTCTGTCCCAAAGGGTTGCTAAGGCTTTAATCTTCACAGGACAGGTTACCACATATTTCTCTGACTAGACTATAGAATTTTCAAAACTTAATTTTAATAATATTTTTTACTAATAGAAAATTTGTATAATTAAGAGATGAGAGGTTATTTTGAATAAGCAGTTTTTCTTACTGTGGACTAAAATTTGTAGTGTTCTCATAATGCAAAGTGACTTGTTTAACCAAAAAACAAAAATATCATCCATGAAGAAATAAAAATTAATTGGAAAGAAATACATATCTTCAGTAAGCATGGTAGAAGTTCACATATGTTGTTGTTGTTTAGTGCCATGGAGTCGACTATATAGATTAGTGAATAAGATGAACTAGTGCCCTTATTCAGATGAGTTTATGTTGTAAACTTTATAAGAACACCATTCACATAATGAGAGATGGAGATCCTCACTTTGTGTGGCTAAAAAAATTGCCATTCCTTTTTAATGTACTGGTACATCATCCTATTAATACATTCTGTGAGAAATTCTGCAACAGACTTATAAAGTACCTTCACAGATTTGTTTGCAAATATATCCTAAATCCTTTCTTGCTTTCTTCCTGGTAACCTTTCCAAAAGAGTTCTCATTTACAGAACTGTGTTAATTTATGCATTCTAACCTCCATGTCAAAAATAACTTGGTTCTCTTGGGTGAAAAGAAAACCTCACTACAAGCAACCTGCCTTTTAATCTTCATCAAGGGGGACTATGAAACAACTTGAGATCTTTTACTGCCAGTCCGATCTCTGCACTAATGTAGCATTTCACAGGGTTTCTGCAATAACTATCTTCGGGTCTTCTCATAAGAGCCCTATAATAGCTATAAATATTCCTCAGGAGAGCAAGATAGAATCTGAGAGGCCTATAATAGCTATCATAAATGAATAATAAAATGTAGAAAAGACAGGCCACCATGAAAATGACAAATGAATACGATGGCGTGTGTACTGTACATGTGGTAATTATTAGAGCGTTATATTTACAGAAATACTCAGGTTTTTGTTGTTGTTGTTATTGTTGTGTTTTTCAAATTTGTCTGCACAGTTTAGCAAAGGGTGCATATACTGTAAAATTGGTGGCATGGAAAGATGTGGTTCAGCACAATAAAACTTAGAGAGCTTCAATCTGTGTGTCTTTTAGAATTAAATCAAGTACAACCTTCCCACCACACTGACTTCTGATACTTATCAGTGAATGACTGCCTTGCATTCTGAGCATCCAAGTTTGGCATATGTGTGTCTCAAAGATATATGCTGAACAAAGGAGTTCTTACACTATCCTAGGAACACATCAGGTGACTGGAAAGAAACTTTTACAGCAAAGAAGAAACCATAATTTGTGTGGGAGTGGGTGATGGAAGGGTACATGTGTTAAATAAGAAAATGAAGAAAATGAATAATTACCCAATAAGAATCAATTAAGAAGGAAGAAGTGAGTGAAATGAAGGCAACATCACATTGTACTTAGTAAGAAAAGCAATTCCCGAAAGCCCGGTGTAAATGGAGAAGTAAGACATATGCTTTATTCAGAGGAAGCTTGTAATGCTTCCTGACTAAAAGGTCATTTACCCTGCCAGGAAAAAAAAAAAAAAATGATAAAAGAACAGCTATGAGAAAAAAATACTGGAAGGCCTTGAGAGGAATCAGTGAATATAAAAAGAAGCCTTTTGAAATGCCAGGAGTGAAAACGATCTATCAATTCTTACTCACCTAGTGTATTGTTTGTTGAATTCTTAGGTTTTCTTCTTTTTAATCTTCTTTCTTCTATTTGAATTGTAAAAGTTTGCATGTGGAGAAGTCTCCTTTTCAAATGAGCAGTTGATCATGAAGGAACCTGTGGGAAGGACCTCTATTTGCTTTTTCCCAATTCTTTCTGTATTAATTATAGAGAAAGAGTTTATGGGAAATACTTTTTAAAATCTATGTGCTCTAAGGCAGTTCTCTTGGTTATAAAGTCTTGAGATGTCATAACTATCTTTGTTTGAAGATACTCTTTCTTGGTTTAACCAAGACTCTAGCACTTGGCCTCCTTTTTCTCTTCACCTTTCATCCCGTCAGGTGAGCTTTTATTCATGTGGTTTTTTACAATAATGATATTATTTCTATTTCATTCCTCCTTTATAAACCAGGTCAGTATTATCATTCCACAAATTTCATCAAGGGAAGTTGCTCCTTTCAAATTTTTTTACAGTCTCAGCACATCCTATCTTTCTAGCCTGAAAAATATTCCACACCAATCAAACACCATTTCCTACCTGATCTGATCATTAGTGTTCCTGTGTGATTACCAGTCAGGCTGCTAATCTCATGGCCAACAGTTCAAAACTATCAGTGGCTCCATGGGGAAAAGATGAGGCTTTTTGCTCCTATAAAGATTTGCAGCCTCAGAAAACTTGTATAGGGTCATTATGAGTCAGAACCCACTTCATGGCACATAACCACCACAACCACTCTGTTTCCACATTGATCACAGTGTGGCACTGTGGAATAAAGCACTGGACCACAAGGTCAGCAGTTCAAGCTCAATAGCTGCTCCTTGGAAACGCTATACAGGGTCACTATGAGTTGGAATCCACTCGAAAGCACTAAACAACAACAACATAGAACAAAAAAGAGAAGGTTCATATGTTCTCATGTCTGTGAAACCTGGGATGGCTACAGCTACTTAAAGCAACTCCTGTGATCATGACCTTTTGAACTATTCATCAGACTTTTTCTTTGAATGCTTCACTTTACCTTTGGCTGCTTATATTTCTCTCCAAAAGTTTATGATTATTTGCTGAAAATGCTTTTCTTGGCAAGACAGAGTGTTTTGCACATAGTATAGTTGTGATTGTTAGTTGCCATTTTAGCACTTACCGATTCCTTGTGACAAGTAAAAAGTCTCTACGGAGTTTTTTTTTTTTTTTTTTTGACAAGTAAAAAGTCTCTACGGAGTTTTTTTTTTTTTTTTTTATTGTGAATTACATGATAGTTTACAACATAGAACTTTAGTTTTATATTCATTCCATTTTTTTTTTTTTGATCTTTTGTCCTATGGAAGCATTGAGTGGATTTGAACTGTCAAACTGTGGATTAGTAGTTCAATGCTAAACCATTTGTATGGCCAAACCAAACCAACTTCTGTCCATTGAGTTGATTCCATTACGACCCCACAGGACAGAATAGAACAGACCCCGAGGCTTTCAAAGCTGTAAACTTTTACAGAAGCTGACTGTCCCATCGTTCTTTGGAGGAGCAGCTTGTAGGTTCCTTTCTGTTAGCAGCTGAACTCTTTAACCACTGCATCACCAACCAAAATCCATACTCACTACCACTGACTTGATTCTGACACATAGTAACCCTATATAGGACAGACAAAACTGCTTCTTAAAGTTTCTGAGTCTGCAAATCATTTTTTGATGAAGACAGCCTCATCTTTCTCCCATGGAGTGGCTGGTAGGTTTGAACTGCCAACCTTGTGTTTATCAGCCAAATGCTTAATGTATAGCACCCTCAGGGCTCATACTACATCACTGATTGGTTGTTTGATTGGTTATGTACTGTGGAGTCTGTTCCCACTCATAGTGACCCTGTACAGAATTTCTGATGCTGTAAATCTTTACGGGAGCAGAAAGCCTCATCTTTCTCTGGTGGAACAGTTGGTAGTTTTGAACTGCTGACCTTGAGGTTAGCAGCCTGATTCATAACTACTATGGTAGCAGAACTCAAGGCTCCTTAAATAGTTAAAGAAAAAGAGTATCAAGACACTTCTGATTTTGTCAGGAAAAGAAAAACAATTTTGAAGACATGACAGTGTAAGTAAATTTTTTTCTCTTTGGTTAAAAGTAATTGACTATAAATTCTGACTTTAATGGAGACAATACTCAGATGGCTAGATTTTACATATGTAAACTTGCTACAGATCTCCCTCTTTAGTTTACTAATACCTGACTTTGTATAAAGAACTTGCATTTCTGGGCTTCCTTATTAGTGAAACAAACCACTTTGCCTCTTTATAGCTGTGTTCTAATTTACACAATAAACATAAAGCTTCCAACTCACCCTGCTGTTGAGAGAAATAAGTATAAATTAGATGTCAACATTATTTGTAAAGTGTATACAAATGAAAGCTATTTTCATACTTCAGGTTCTTTAGGATGTTCTGCTGCTGAAGAATTGATACGCCAATCAGTATTTTTGTATTGTATAAAAATCACCTTTTTGAATATATATTACTATCTCTAGCCTATTGTTTTTTCAAGTTATATTTGATGCAGTATAGAGAACTTGATCAAAAAGATGATATTCTCCATCTGTTATCCATCAGATTTATATTCTGTCCCATCTTCAATTTCCTATAGGAGAATAGATTCAGATTACTGTTTTCCTTATTTCAGTGATCTCTTTTTTGTTCTACAGGATGGCCATAATATATAGAAACACAGATAAAATGATCTTATCCTTATTTATGATCAAATATTAGTGTTTTGTTATTATGCATTTACCTAAATTGCTAGTTTGATTGTTGTTTGTTGTTGTTAAATGCCATCGAGACTATTCTGACCCATACTGCCCCTGTATAGGGTTTCCAAGGAGCGACTGATGAGCTTGATCCACCGGCCTTGCGTTTCAAACGATTTTGCAGATTACAAGCCTATATTTGTCACCACTCATCTGTCAGTTTGTCATACTGTGGTAGATTGTGAGTTGCTGTGGTTCTGAAAGCTATGCTACAGGTATTTTAAATATCAGCAGGGTCATCCATGGTGCATAGGTTTCAGATGAGCTTTTAGATGAAGACAGACTAAGAAGAAGGAGTGACGAACTACTTCTGAATATTTAGTCACTGAAAACCTTATGGATAACAGAGAAACACTGTCAGATACAGTGTGGGAAAATGAGCCCCTCAGGTTGGAAGGCACTCAAAATATGACTGGGGAAGAGCTGCTTCCTCAAAGTAGAGTTGACTGTGATGAGATGAATGGAGGAAAGCCCATGGGAGAAAAGCATAAAGGTAATTACTAAAGATAATACAGAAATGGCTGCAAGCATACATTGATAGAGAACTTCCAGAGGTTCAAGCTGGATTCAGAAGAGGTCATGGAACAAGGGATATCATTGCTGATGTCCGATGGATGTTGGCTAAAAGCGAGAATATCAGAAAGATGTTTACCTGTGCTTTATTAACTACGCAAAGGTTTTTGATTGTGTGGATCAAAACAAGCTATGGACAACATTGTGAAGTATGAGTATGAGTACTCCAGAACACTTAATTGTGCTCATGAGGAATCTATACATGGACCAAGAGGCAGTTGTTCAAACAGAACATGGGAACACTGAATGGTTTAAAATTAAGAAAGGTGTACAACAGGGTTGTATTCTTTCACCATACTTATTCAACCTGTATGCTTAGCAAATAATCCAGGAACCTGGGTTATATGAAGAAAAACGTGGCATCAGGATTGGAGGAAGACTCATTAACAACCTGCGATATGCAGATGATGCAACCATGCTTGCTGAAAGTGAAGAGGACTTAAAACATTTATTGATGAAGATCAAAGAGCACAGCCTTCGGTATGGTTTACATCTCAGTGTGAAAAAAAAAAAAAAAAATCCTCACCACTGGACCAATAAACAACATTCTTATCAATGGAGAAAAGATTGAAGTTGTCAAAGACTTCATTCTTTTAGGATCAACTATCAACACTCATGGAAGCAACAGTCAAGAATTCAAAGAACGTATTGCATTAAGCAAATCTGCTGCACAAGACCTTTTTAAATTGTTGAGAAGCAAATATGTCTGCTTGAAGACTAAGGTACACCTTACCCAAGCCTAGGTTTATGACCTAGGGTATCCAATAATGACAGTGATTTTCTATACGATGTTTATAAAACCCAGTTTTATGAATGTTGAACATATTTAGGAACTAATTTACAAAAGAACACCTATGGGTTTCTAGTTTATTATTTCACTTGCTTTACAATTCTTTCCATATCAATGTTTATTCAAAGTATCCTATGTTCTAAAAACAGCAGTATATACAGCTTTTTCCTTCAATAAATATTTATATTTCCCAATGAAATGACTGACACCGGCAAAGCTTCTGATCATGCCTGATGTATTGTTATTTTTCCAGATTGAAAAAAAATAACTAAATAAAGTGCAGTCTTTAAATTCTTTGAGACTGCTACTGATTTCTTGAGTAGAATTCATCCTCTCTCCAGTATCTCTTAGAAATGTGTCTAGCAATTATCTATGTATAACTGTTTTCCATGTTATATTGTGAGTTCCTGATGTCATGAACTTTTCCTGATCCATCTCTGAATATACAAGATGTAGCTTTGAACAAACAAGCATAAGTTAAAAAGTATTGCTACTACTAGTCCAACTCTTCCAAGCACGAGTTTATGCCAAAGAAAATATGTTTAAACATGTCTCTGTGATCAGTAGTTGTCTGTAGACAAGTTCTCTCAGTAATACACTCATTTTTTGACTAAACTCTCGGTTTTAGTCTCATTCTGGTGCTTTCCAAAAAAAAAATTTTTTTTTTTAACCAACAAAAGCATTGCTTTCCAAGAGAATCTACTAGGCTAGTTAATTCAAGGCAGAGAGGTCAGCTCAAAAGGTCAATTATTCTGAGTATCTAGGGATTCCCATGAAGTCCTGGTGTGACACTGTGGGATAAAGCGCTGGACTGCAAAGTCTCTTTCAATCACAAGGTCTGCATGGTTCAAGCTCATCAGCTGCTCCCTGGAAATCTTATAAAGGATCACTATGGGTTGGAACCAACTCAAGGGCACTGAACAACAATCTTGGTATATTTTACCTAATGGCACAGGACGAACATGAAGGCCTATTATTAGAAAGTTTTAAGAAAATTTAAAACTGCATTGGTGAGAAATAATTTAGCAGAGTTATGCCAAGTAATTTTTGTTTTCCATAATGATAATGTACCTGTTCATTCTTAGAGGATAACAAGGACTGCCGTAGGAGAATTTCACTGGGAAGCCTTATACCAACCACTCTACAGTTCTGATCTTGCCTCCTTCAACCTATGTTCCAAAAGCTCAAAGAACATTTCAAAGGAACATTACTGAGTCCCTAAGAGATACCAAAATTACAGTTTTGATGTGATATAAATTGATTTGGAGAAAGGTTGTTGTTAAGTGCTGTCGAGTCGGTTCCAACCTATAGCGACACTGTATAGGGTTTCCAGGGAATAGGTGGTGAGCTTGAACTGGCAACCCGTGGTTCAAAGTGACTTTGCAGTCCAGTGCATTAGCCCACAGTGTCACAGCAGGAGCACATCAAAAATATTCATTTAAAAACAAATTATGATAAGGCTGATTGTAGGTATATTGTTGTTAAGTGCCTTCAGTTGGTTCCGACTCATAGCGACCTTGTATAGAATTTCCGAGGAGTAGTTTTTGTGTTTGAACTGTCAACCTTGTGGTTTGTAGTCCAGTGCTGATCCTACTGTGCTAACCAGGAGGCCTGCTTGTAAGTATATGTCAGTGTTATTGTGTTAGGTATCATCAAGTCGGTTCTTCATAGCGACTCATAGCAAGTTTCTAAGTATAAATCTTCCCAGGAGCAAACAGCCTCATCTTTATACTATAGAAGGGCTGGTGAGTCTGAATCACCAACCTTGTGATTAGCAGTCCAGTACTTATAGTACAGCGCCACCAGCACAATGTCAGTGTTATACTTCATTAAAATGAATATGTCATGGACAATAAATTATTAAAATTAAAGATGGCTATACAGAGTATATAAAAATCCCATTGTTTCCTTCTCCAGGAAGCCTCACAGTTAATCAAACCAAGGAAGAACATCTGGTTTGAACCTTGCTCCCTTTCAAATATTAGTTGCCATGACAATATGAATCATGATGCCATGGCAGAGGCTATGCTTAGATGAAAAGTCAGTTTAATTTACTGAGACCATTTCCTATGTCTCCTCATTCTCTTTTGCATAATGGCAGAACTGACTATGGTACATTTAAGAAAAGATTAGTTGAAGCCTGCGGGTGAATATCCTCAGATATTAGGCTCACAGTAATAATACACTTAACAGTGCTTGGTAATTCACAGATTCCAAAGTGTCACTACTTCAGTCATTGCTCCACCAAGGATTGACTCTTGAGAAAAATGTTTTGTAGACAAAGTCTATCTTCTGTTATGATTCATCCCATATTTTGCGTGTTTTCTCTTTGTCTGAAAATCGACTTCCTCATTAGTGCTGTCCACCACAGCACAATCTATCTTAATGTTAAACTGTTGTTG
>NW_006408540.1:6021046-6053072 GCF_000296735.1 Chrysochloris asiatica
CAGTATGCTAGCAGAGCTCCTACATAAAAGTGGTTTAATATAGAGACATAACCCATAAACTTGACAACATTCAATCATGTTGGTGTACATATGTAAGACTACAAAAACAAATTTGGCATCTTGGGATGATTAACTACCCATGTATAAATATCATTTCTGAGAAATATTGTTTGTAAGATTATTTAGTTTCATTATGTTAAAAATTATGGGATATTTTTAGTGGTTCATGATCAAGTATTCCATTCCAGGAATATTCTCTAACTATTTATATTATACCAATTGACTCTTCTTTTTAAAAATAAAGTATCTTTTTTAATGTTTGTGTGTGTGTTTAACCACATTTTGAAAAGGAGAATTAACAACAATTAATGTTTGTATACACTGAGTTAATTTTTCCTTCCAGAATGATTTTAGACTTTGTGAGGTCCCTGAAGATCAATTAATATTTTGGTTTTGAACTTTAGATATTAACTTTAGGTTGTATGAAATAAAGTAACTATAGTAATAGTTGTTGACCAACAGCATTCATGGGGCTTTGTGGGTTTTTATCAAGCGTCTAAGGAAAAGCTTTTACAACAGAATGAAAGTTGAGAAAACAGCAGAAATAAACCTTAATGTTGTTGCTACTGCTACCACTAAGAGCCCTTGCGGCATAGTGGGTTGCAAGTTGGGCTGCTAACGAGCAGTTGAATATACCAGCTGCTCTGTGGGAGAAATGAGACTTTCTGCTTTCATAAAGATTTACAGCTCCAGGAACCACATGAGGGTAGCTCTGGATAGGAACTGAATCGATGACAAACAAACACCACCCACCACTGCTACAACTACTATTATCGTTACTACTATTATTCTATTGGAGTCATGGTGTGGTGTTGTAGGATCAGCACTGGACTGCTAGACACAAGGTTGGCGGTTCAAATCCACAAGAAACTCCTTGGAAACCCTTTATATGGTCACTGAATCATGAGTCAATGGCACACAACAACAGCAACTATTCTATTACGACTACTTTGAATACAATGACAATAACGATAACTACTTTACTACTATTATTCCTGGTGAGGTGCTGTTAGAATCAGCATTGGACTGTGAAATAAAAGGTCTGTAGTTCAATATAAAGGAGCTCTGGTAGCGTAGTGGTTATAAATCGGGCTGCAAACCTTAAGGTCAGCAGTTCGAAACTGGACTGTGAAATAAAAGGTCTGTAGTTCAATATAAAGGAGCTCTGGTAGCGTAGTGATTACAAATCGGGCTGCAAACCTTAAGGTCAGCAGTTCGAAACTACTAGCCGCTTCGTGGTAGAAAGATGAGACTTTCTGCTCCCGTAAAGATTTACAGCCTCGCAAACCCTGTACAGGGTCAGTATGGGTCATAACTGACTCGACGGCACTTAACAACAACAACACTAGTTCAATATCACCAGCTCTCCTTTGGAAGCCCTATACAGGATTGCTATGAGTCCAACCAACTCGATGACACTCAACAACAACTGGTACTGCCAGTACTCAATTGTACAACTAGTGCTTCTCTTCCTACTGTTCTATTATTATTTCTGTTAGTTCTGGTGTGGCACTGTAGCATAAGCACTGGACCACATGGATGGTTTGAACTGCAAGTCATTACAACGATTGCTATTCCATTACTTCTATGACTACTGACCTGGTAGTTCTGTTGCTGCTCCTACTGTTACTGTTCTATTGCTACCATTAAATGATGACTACTGATACTAATTGGAGAACTGGTGGTGTGCTGTAGGATAAGCCCTCTCCCAAAAGTTCAGTTTCAATCACAAGGTAGGTGGTTCAAACTCATCAGCCGCTCTTTGAAAACCCTATACAGTGTTGCTAGGGGTTGGAACCAACTCATCAACACTTAACACCACCAACAACAACTAGTACTAATACTATGAGTACTTTACTACTACTACTGCTGCTGCTACTCCTGTTCTATTACTACTACCACTACACCTGCTCAGCTTCTACTATTGTACTGCCATTACTGCTGTTATAATTATAACAACTGCTATTCTATTACTAAGGAGCTGTGGTAGCATAGTGGTTACGAATCGGGCTGCTAACCTCAAGGTCTGCAGTTCAAAACTACCAGCTGTTTCACGGGACAAAGATAAGGCTTTCTGCTCCCGTAAAGATGTACAGCCTTGGAAACCCTGTACAGGGTCACTATGAGTCTGAACCAACTCCATGGAACTTAACAACAACAAAATTCTATTACTAGTCCTATGACTCCTCTGCTACTACTGTTGCTGCTGTTCTGTCACTGCTAGTACTGTTACTATGACTACTTTACTACTCCTGTTCTACTACGACTATAGCTCGTCTAATAATAATAATATTAATAATGGTAACTGATATTTTTATTTTTTAAGTGATCATTTTAGTTGCACTTTATGAAGTTTGACATCAGCATTGCACATTTTATCAGTGGCTTTTTCCCTCCATTCTAATTTACACAATATTTAGTATCGGTTGCAGCATTTTATTATTATTATTGTAAAATCTTAGCCTATCTATACTGTTACTTTTGAGTATGAATTTCTTTTCCAGATGACAAGGGAAAATTTACTATTGGAAGGGGTGAGGGTTACTGACTACACTGAATATAATAGGTCCTCAATGAATACTAATCATGATTAATGTAATACAGACATTCAATAATTTACCGGCTAGCAGACCGTACTGTTTATCTGGTTGGGAATCATGGCACTGGTATTTGTTGTTGTTGTTGTTAAGTGCCGTCGAGTCGGTTCCGACCCATAGCGACCCTGTACAGGGTTTCCGAGGGTGTAAATCTTTACGGGAGTAGAAAGCCTCATCTTTCTCCCGCAGAGCAGCTGGTAGTTTCGAACCGCTGACCTTAAGGTTCGCAGCCCGATTCGTAACCATTACGCTACCAGAGCTGAAAACCTAGATCAAAACTGTATGAAAACTGTCTATTATTAAAGAAAAGGAGAGGTTAATCCACAAGAAGATTAAATTTAAGAATAGAAAAACTTGCACAAAAATCCAATTTCATTAGTTACCATTAGATGACTTTAAGCAGGCAATTCTGCCTTCCTGTGCCTTAACTTCTCACAAAGAAAGCAAAATTATCTTTCACATTAAAAGATTGGATTGAAAATGAAAAAAGGAAAAACAGCTTTGCATAATGCCTAGTACAGTGTGATTTTAAATAAAGTTTAATAGACAGATGGTACACTAAGCCAACATTCCCCCCTCACCCCCTAGGATCTTTAAACTAATTATACTTGAACAAAATAAGGAATAAACCCCAAGCAATTAAGCAAACAGAAGGAATGGGAAATAAATTGTACCCACTTTCTCAAAAACAGAAAGTGATGGAGTATGGAAGAATGAGACAACACTGGGCATTGTACAGCCTCAAAAAGACAGAACTTTCTACAACCTGGATGGGCAAGCCTGTCCAGCAGAAGCCTGGAACATTTGGATCCTAAGATGGCAGGTGGGTCTGAGAACAGCGGTGGCAGTAAAACGAAAGCAAACTAGCTCATTAAACTCAGCGTGTGGAATAGGTAAAAGTTCTCCATTCTTCTCCACAGCATTGGCTTTCCCAGCCAGTTGTCTCCTAGGGGAGAAACAAAACCAAAAACTAAACATTTTGTTAAAGAGATTGAGTAAATAGGATTTAATTAGGTCAATTAGTCTTGGTATTGGCAACTCAAGCCCCTTTTCATTTTGGTATTAAGGGTTTTCTCCAGATAAGAACTTAATCCTGTCCATTATAGCTAAAATGAAATGTTAAAGAAAATAAGTCTCCAAATTTAAAATTAGACTTTTTTTTTTAATCCCAGAAAATAAAAAAGATTTTTGTGTTTCCCCTTCACCAGCCAATCCCTTAACAAATAACAAATGTTACTTTACCATTATATACTGATGAAATTTTCTACTTCCTCCAGAATACTGTCTTGTGATCAGCAGGAAGGGGCTTTTTTTACACTTAGATGGGAAAGGGTATATCATATTACTCAGTAGAAAAAAAGTCAGATTTTATATTTTAAAAAACAAACTTTTATAAAGGCTATTTGAAAGAAATATTTATAGTGGTACACTTGAATTTACATGGTTTGTGCAGTAAAACATTTTGTTTATTAGTTTTTAGTTCCTATTCAGAGTTGTCTGATCTAGTATTGTTTTATCATTTTGATTCTTTTGTTGTTAACACAATTATTTTTGTTGTTACACCTATGTATATTTTCGAACTCTTATCTCTCTATGAGTTCATCCTGCTCTGGTGACTTTCATTTGCTATGATGCAGGAAGATGTATCACTGGTCTTTCACATACCAGCAGAGTCAGCCAGGGTGAGTAGGTTTCAGTTGAGCTTCCAGGTTAAGACAGACAAACAGGGGATTTTATATTAATTTATATTTATCACAAAATAAATTTATCACAATCCTTGTGATCTACTACTGAAAATCAACCAATGAAAAAACCCTATGGCTTACAATAGAACAGTATCCAATAGAGTGTTGGAATTAAGCTCCTTGGGTTGGAAGGCACTCTACAGATTAAGTGGTTACAGTAATGGAATTAAGCATCTTCTTCACCACACATACCTCCCACAGCACTTGACTTTGTATTTGAGTTTGATAATTCATTGCATTGGCTACACAGAACTCAGAGACAATACTCAACCATATTGCTTTATGTAAGGAAGTTAACATGTTACAATACAGGATTAGAAATGTTCAGGGTTAAGTTCTTTGGTATGTACCATGCCCGCAGGCAGGCCTCTCTCTAGACCTTGGCCTCTCTGTCACAGTCCCTTTGGCCTCTGTCCTGCTCAGGCAAAGTTATAAAACTTTTCTAGCACTGCTGATAAATGTTCAAAAGCCACACCAGTCCACCACTAACCTCAGCTATAGGTACTTGGCTCTAGTTCTGTAGGTTAGTAAGTCTAGTTACCCAATTAATGCCTGGAGGCACCCAGATCTGCAAGTGAGCCTTCTGTACAAAGACATCTTTACTTGCTCTGTGGGCACCATTTGTCTCTTGTTCTGGCTCTTGGTTCTGCTGCTGCCACTCTTCTGCCAGTTTTTCTGTCTCTTAAGCCAAGGAGGTTCAACATGCAGGGATCTCAGGGTCCAAAGGATGTGCTCCTTTACTGGCTCTTCTTCCTTGTTGGTAATGATATCCTCCTTTCTTTCTTAGGAGTTGGTTCATTTAAATCCCAGCAAGAGAGCAAATTGACCAATTAGATTTCCAAGTTTTTACAATTATAATTAGCTCTGCAAACAGCTATTCACAACTGAATCCTACCATTCTGTCAGCATCATCCTCCACTTTCTCTTACCCAGACCCATCAGGAAAAAAAAAAAAAAAAAAGATTGTTTGGCTATTTTTGTTGCTAAGTGCCAGTTGAATCAATTCTGACACACAGCGACTCTGTATAGGATTTCTGAGAAGCAGCTGGTGGATTTTAACTTCAAATCTTGTAGTTAGCAGACCTCGCTTTTTGGTGGAAGTTACAAAGATTATGTGTAGAAGAAATATGCCATGAGTTGAAGCTGACTCAATGGCAACCAGAAAAATAATTCCTTAGGCTATCCAGCCACCAAAAGAAATTTTTGGCTATTACTCAGGAAAGAAAAGAGAAAGAGAAGAACGTTCTAAGCAAAGCAACAAAATGACATTTCAGCAGTGAGAATTAGCTTAACAGTATCCCTGTCCATAAGGAGCTCTGGTAGCGTAGTGGTTACGAATTGGGCTGTGAACCATAAGGTCAGCGGTTCGAAACTACCAGCTGCTCCGCGGGAGAAAGATGAGGCTTTCTACTCCCGTAAAGATTTACACCCTCAGAAACCCTTGTTATAGGGTCGCTATGGGTCGGAACCGACTCGATGGCACTTAACAACAACAACAACAACATCCCTGTCCATACTACAATTTCTGAACTACAATTTGTATGGGTCATCAAAAAGTTCTTTCAGGTCCTTCTGAAATCCATAGAAGAAATAGCAGGATAACCATTTTCATTTTGGTTAAGGCTGACACAAAACTAAAAATCTTGCAGCTACCAGCACTGCTAATTTAAAGTTAATCTAGCAAACTTTAATACTCTATTTATAATACCACTACATTTTAGAATCACTTTTGAAGTGACTTTTGGAGGAATATGTTTCCACCATTTTACAGAACTAATCAATATTTTACCTAAGAAGACTTTAAAGAGCATATATGAATTAAGTTTTTCTGTTATGCACTAAAATGATCTGGAAATAATTGAAAATGCTTTAAGCATTATATAATTATTATTATTCTAATAAATTTATTAATATAAAAACACAGTGCCATTGAGTTAATTCCAATTGTAGGGAAGAGTAGAACTGTTCCATAGAGGTCTGATACTGTAAATATTTACAGGAATAGACAGTCTAGTCTCATCAGCTTCTCCTACTGAGTGATTTTCATTTGGCTTGCCTTGTGTCTTCCTCCATCTCTTCTTTTTTGTGTTTGCTTATTTAATCTCTTTGGCAGCGTAGTGGTTACACATCGGGCTGTGAACTGCAAGGTCAGTAGTTCAAAACTACCAGCTGTTCTGCTGGGGAAAGATGAGGCTTTCTGCTTCTATAAAGATTTACAGCCTCGGAAACACTGTATAGGGTCGCTATGAGTCAGAACCGACTCCACGGCACATAACAACAACAACAATATCTGAAAAGAAATTAATTCAAGACACATGCACACTAATCCTGCCTCATCAACAAAACAAATGCAACCAATTCCCAAATGGGATTATAACCACGGGCATGGAGGTTAGGATTTGCAACAAATATTTTTTGAGGACACAGTACAATCCACTGTTGTTGTTAAGTGTTGTCATGTGTTCCAACCCACAAAAACCCTATGTATAACAGAAAGAAATATTGCCTTATCCTGTTCCAGCCTCACAATCTTTTCTATGTTTCAACTCTATTGTTGCAGACACTATGCCATTCTATCTAATTGAGGGTCTTCTTTTTCACTGACTTGCAACTTTGCTAAGCTGATGTCTCTCTCCAGGAAGTGGACCTACCTATTAACATGTCCAAAGCACAAAAGAGGAAGACTTATCATCCTCATTTCCAAGAAGTACTCTGGTTGTACTTCTTCTAAGACTCAGGGTATTTAGAGATAGGCTGGAGAGGCTTGAGCTTCTTTAGTGTGAGGTTTGAATTTTAACTCTGAAAAGTCATTAATTATATTTTAGAAGTTTCCTCTCCAATCTTTTCTTGAGGTCTCTATGTTTTGACATTCCTCCTAGATATCTGTTTAACAGATATTCAAAGACTTTGCCCCACTTTGGTAGGTTTCTTGGGATAGTCCTCATGTGTTCCAGAATATACACCTTAGATAACACGTCACTGAACTTGTTTTTTGCCATGTATTCTTAAAATCCATAACTTATCTGTGAGTTTGTCATACTGTGGTGGTGTGCATGTTGTTGTGTTGCTAGTGGTATTTTAAATAACTGCAGGGTCATTGTATTGGACAGGTTTCAGTGGAGCTTCCAGACTAAAACAGACTTGAAAGAGGAGAGGAAGACAATTTCTAAATATTTAGTCACTGTAAACCTTATGAATAATACTGGAACATTGTCAGATATAGTATAAGATAAAGAAAACATTATGCATAACACTAGAATGTTGTCAGATATAGTACTCAAATTGGAAGGAACTCAAAATACGAGTCAGAAATGACTCGATTACACATAATAAAGACATCATATATGCATGTATGTATGGTGGTTGTGTGGCATTGAGTCAGTTCTGTATCATAGTAAGCCTGTATAGAGACTATGAGACTATAACTCTTTACAAGAGCAGAAAGCTCTCCTTTTCTCCTGTGGAATGACTGGTATATTTGAACTTCTGACCTTGCAGTTAGCATCTCAGCTCATAACCCACTATGCAACCAGGGCTCCTTATGTATGCATGTGTTTACTTACAATGGAGTACTGGTGGTTCAATGCTGTAGTACTCTGCTGCTAACTGAAGTGTCATGAGTTTGAACCCACTAGCTGCCCTGTAGGATAAAGTCAGCTTCTATAAATATGGTTGTTGTTGTTAACTGCCATAGAACCAATTCCATCTCAAAGTGACCCTATATAGGGTT
Source organism: Chrysochloris asiatica (assembly GCF_000296735.1). NCBI lineage: Eukaryota > Metazoa > Chordata > Mammalia > Afrosoricida > Chrysochloridae > Chrysochloris > Chrysochloris asiatica. The sequence continues at coordinate 6,029,179 of NW_006408540.1, forward strand.
TCTAAGGAGCAGCTGGTGAGTTTGAATCACCAGCCTTGAAATTATCTATCCAATGCTATGTGGCAAGTCTACTGTGTCTTACAGGATTGCTATGAATTAGAATTAACAGCAGTAGTTTTTATTCATATATAAAAACATCTGTATATATGACAATGTTTTTGTTCCTTGTAACACAGGTGTCATGTGTTAAAAACAAATTTCTCTAGCTTAGATTTCAATAATTATTATTGCAACATTAATTATAAATCAAAATATATTTATAAGTCTCACAAATAATTATTAAATCCAAAATGTTCAATTATACAAATATTTCTGTATTGAAATATATGTGGCTTTTTATTTCAGTAATTATTCATATCTGTAGATGACTCTTAGTTCTTGCTAGGAGGATAAATAATTTTACATCAATTCTATTCCTTTTTGTTTTTTCAAAAAATATATTTAAACACTAAGAAAACATGTTTACATAAATAAGTAATGAGAATTGGAACTTTGTTATATCAATGTTATTCGGGTTTTGTCTGTTTGATCTTAACTTCTTCTAAGTTATATACTATATGTCACATTGTGATCTACTTCAGAAGTTATTTTTCATGATATTTCAACTGAAACTCCAGGAAGTCATCTTTGACTATATGAAAAGCACATCTTTATTGACATTTTAAAACTTTGATTGTAACTGATTTGCAAAAAGATCTTTTATTCAGTTGTTATAATCATTCACACACAACATTATGAACTGTACATTTAGGCACTCTAAAGATTTTAACCAGATAAACAAAAGACTGTATTTAGATTTAAGATGCCTTTCAGTGGTACTATATGAACAAGGTGGTAAAAGAAAGTGATAATGAATCGGTAGATAGGAAAGAGGACCCAAATTCAGTCAATCAAGACACATTCTAAATTAGGTACCCTTTAGGAAACAATGCATCCTGGGTTTTGGAATATGCAAATGAATTAATTTCAACTATTTGTACCTTTTTATTCATTCTAAGGTGTTCACGTGCTCTCAGGAGCATAGGAATCCCAACTTTGGTGTCAAAATCACATAAATTTTAAGTGATCAAGCCAGAATCCAAATCCCAGCCATCTGCATTCATAGTTGAAGTTCTTTACCTCAAAAAATGCCTGAGGCACATGTTTGAAGATCTGTCTTGACAATATGTATCACTCATGAAAAGAATAAAAATTTTTACTTTCCATACTTGTTTTCCTGCAAAGTTACCAGACACTAACAAAATGTGGATCTAACCCAGAAGAATAAAGAAGGAAGTTTCACACTGAGAGCTGTACTTCAGATAAGAAAGCCACGTTCCACACTGGACCAGAGAAGCAACAGTGAAAGACACTGCAGGGGAACAAGAATTAACTATTCTTCTGAAAGCAAATATAGTGGTGTCTTTACAACACACATATACAAAGCATATTAAAGCTTGTAAAAAGTAGCAGTAACCATCCCTCCCACAGCATTCTCTACTCAGTTGGGTTTGATAATTCTTTGGACTGGCCACACAAAACTCAAAAAACATACTTCAGCTATGTTGTTGTTGTTGATGTTATGTGCCATGGAGTTGGTTCTGACTCATAGCAACCCTGTACAGGGTTTCCAAGGCTATACATCTTTATGGGTGCAGAAAGCCTTATCTTTCTCCCGTAGAACAGCTGGTAGTTTTGAACTGCTGACCTTGTGATTCACAGCCACTACGCTACCAGAGCTCCTTTATTAAAGAAGTTAACAGGTTACAATTCAGGGTCAGAAATGGTCAGGGCATAATTGTTCCATTCAGAAGAGTTACTCCTCAGTCATGCCCATAGACAGATCTGTCTGCCCAGCCAATGTTACAAAGCACTTTTAGAGCTGTTGATAGATGCCCACAAAACACACCACCCCACCGTAAACCGCAGGCACTGGGCTATTATAGCTCTGTGAGTCAGCCAACCAAGCTACTCAAATGAAGTGCCTGGAGGCATACTTATGTGAGTGAACTTCTTGCCCAAAGTCACTCCCCTTTACTTGCTCTGTGAACTGGGAAGCCTACCACTCTGTCTTGTGCTCTGGCTCTTGGTTCTGCTATTGTTCCCCCTGTGTCACTCCTCTGCGGCTCCTCCAGTGTCACAACTTTCTTTCCCTGGATCAAGGAGATTCAGTGCTCAGGATCTTAGGTTCCAAAAGATGTACACCACTCCTGGCTCTTCTTTGATGGTTATTGAGATCCCCCAGTTCTGCTAACAAGGTGGCATGTTTTATGCCCACATCAGAGTTTCAAGTTTTTACAATCACAATGAACTGTGTTATGCACTCAATAAAATAATCCTATCAGCATTGATTCCCACTGTCTTATACTCAGAACCAGAAGGGCAAAAACATAACTTGTTGAGAGTTACAAAGACTATAGGTAGAAGAGCCCTATGAAGTAATTCATTACACTGCATGGTATGTTATTGTTGTTAAGCGCCTTTGAGTTGATTTCGACCCATAGTGACCCTGTATCAGGTTTACAAGGAGAAGCTGGTGAACTTGAACCACTGACCTTGAAATTCAAATGGTTTTACAGTCTGACAAATTAACCCACAGCACCACACCAGGTACAATAGGTGCAAAATAAAAGCTTGTGTGACTAGGAAATAGCTTTATAACTTCAAAGTGAGGAAAGATTTATTTAATATATAAATGAATAACAAAAAACATAAACCATTAAGAAAAAATGCATTAAATATCACATTGTATCTTAGAAAATTCAATCAACTGTTTAAAATAAATGAAAACAAAGTTATGTACAAGATTGTGTAAAAACGAAAAAAAATATATTCTGTCTCTAGTTTATAAAAAATACATTTACATATCCTAATTTTCCTGAACATTTAGGACATATAAAGAGAAAAGCAATCATAAGAAAAGCTTGTGATTAAGAATATTACATATATTAAGCTGCAAAGATATAGTTGAAGTTCAAGTTTCAAAAATTGCATATGTCTGACAGCTTGAACTGATAGCTAAATTTAGGAGTAATGATAACACTTACATATTGTTGGGAGCCTGTTGGTTTGAACTGAAAGGTCGGCAGTGCAAATTCAACAGCTACTCGTCAGAAACCCCATAGAGGATAGATAAGACTTGGACTCAGCTTGACAGCTCTTATCAACAACAGCAACATACACTTGGGAGTATAAATTTCTGTAAGTAATTTATCTAGTAATATCTAACAAAATTGAAGACATGTGTATATGTCCATACCCCAACAAATATCCTCTTAATATATACTATTGAGGGATTTCTTCATAGGACATACACATTTACATATATAAGTACCACTATAGTATCACACATAAGAGTTAAAAATTAGAAAAGTCTTAAACACCCATCAACTTGTGAATGAATTCATAACTTGTGCTAAGTTTATGGAGGGAAGTAAAAATGAGTGATCTGAAATTGCCTGCAGTAACATGAATACTCTAAAAATACAATGTGAATGAAAAAGCAAACTGATTGATGATATATATGCATAGTTTGAAAACAATTACATAAAGTTTTAATGACACACAACAGAGGATGCTATATGGTGATTAATGAAATATTCCTATTTAGTAAAGTATTCATTTAAGAAACTGAAGGGACGTATTAACCCAAATAAAGAATAGTAAGTAACTCAGACCAGTGAAATTCAAGAGTATGGGGTTTCGGTGCAAACAAATGAAATCCAGAAAAAGCATAAAACTCTATTAGTACCTTTTTTTTTTACTTAACCTGACTGGTTTCCACCATGTTTTCTATACTATAGTTGTTGATGTTAAGTGCCATCAAGTTGGTTCCTACTCAGAGAGACCTTGTGTAAGATTTCTGAGGCTGTAAATCTTTACAGAAGCAGTAAACCTCATCTCCCATGGAGTGTCTAGTGGGTTCAGACTTGCTGATCTTGTGATTAGCAGTCCAGTGCTTATCCTACAGCACTACCACATTCCCCATATCATTGTTAATACCATTTAAGTAATGTTTCAAGATGATTGCCTATTAGATAAAAATGGACTCTAGAAACTTAATTTTACTGTTAAGAGTTTAGAAAAACTTTATGGTATGATGAAAAAATAGCTTGAGGAGTGAAGCTTCATCATAATGTCATTATCCAGGTATAAAAATTCACCCTCAAAACAACAATAACAAAAACTATCACTTTTGAACAGGAAGTTAAAGACTTCAAAAAATACTGTAATGTTGTAGAAGCTGGTGACATTTGTTTTCACATTCAATTACAATCTGTGCAAAAGTTTTCAGAATTTCAGCTTTTACCTGTGTACTAGCCAACAAAGTTCTTTGCAAATGCCAGAGAACAACATGATATAGAGAATATTAGACAACTGGTAAATAATAATAATAATTAAAGGTAATTTTCCAATTGTTCCTCTGATATGAGATGATGGGACACGTAAAGTTATTATATATTGCTTTTTTTTTTTACAGCTATTCACATTTAATTCTAGGATAAGCACTGGTGTGGTGCTGTGGGTTAATGTGCTGTACTGCAAAGTCATTTTGAACAGCAAGGTCGGTGGTTCAAATTCACCAGCTGCTCCTCAGGAGCCCTCTGCAGGGTCACTGTGTGTCAGAACCAACTCGACAGCACTTGACAAAAACAACATGCACTGGACTGCAAACTGCAAGGTCCACTGTTTGAGCCACCAGCCGCTCCACTGGAGAAAGATGAGCCTTTCTGCTCCCACAAAGATTTGCAGCCTCAGAAACCAGCATGAGTCAGAACAAATTCAACAGCACTTAATAATAACAACAACATAGTAAGGACGCTAATATGCTCATTTTAAAGAGTTAGCAATAAAAAGATAGTTTTAAAATGGATGAAGTAAAATCATGAGGGTTTATATATGCCATCTGATGTTGGGACATTGATTTATTGAAAAACTAAAATATGTCAACTTTAAAGCCAAATAAACCAGTCATAATTCATAGGAGCAGGACTCTGAAAATCCCTGTGTACCAGGAGTGGTGTGTGAAGCACAGCAGAGAATTCTCGCAGGCCATGGAAAATGGATATTGACCTAAGCTTCCGGTATATTTCAATATTTAACAGCTGTTATACCTATTAAATATTATAGCAATTGCAGCAGTACATTCACAGGAAACTTCCAGAAATACAAGTCAAATTCAGAAGAGGATGTGGAAGGATAGTCAACACTGCTTATATCAAATGGATACAGATTGTAACTAAAGTTTATCAGAAAGATGTTTACCTGCATTTCATTGAATATGCAAAGACATATGTGTGTGGATCATAACAAATTATGAATAACATTGTGAAAAATGGGAATTCCAAGACACTTAATTTTGCTCACTTGGAATCTGTATACACCAAGAACGCTGTTCTAATAGAACAAGAGAATATGACATGGTTTAAAATCAGGGAAGGTGGATGTGATGATAGTATCCATTCCACCATACTTATTCTAGCTGTATGCTGAGTAACACATCATCTGGATTGCAGGAAGAGTTATTAGTAATTTGTGATTTGCAGGCGATACAACCTATGCTGCTGAAAGTGAAGAACACGTAAAGTACATACTGATGAAAATCAAAGATTACAGCCTGTGGTATGGATTACACGTCAACATGAATGGAAAAAAAAACCCCACAAAAACGAAACTGGAACAATAAGCAGTATCATGTTAAATGGGGGAAATATTGAAATTGTCAAGGATTTCATTTTACTTGGATTCACAATCAATGACATAAAAGCAGCAGTCAAGAACCTAAGGTATTGCATTGATCAAGTCTGCTTCAAATGATCTGTTTTAAGTGTTAAAAACAGAAAAACAAAACATGCTACTTTGAGTACTAACATGTGCTTCACCCAAGTCATGGGATAATCGACTGCCTCATAGGCATGTGTACATTGGACAATGAATAAGGAAGACTAAAGAAGAACTTATGCCGTTGTTCCTTTCATTCTTTCCTTCATTCATTCATTCTTTCTTTCATTTAATGGTGGTACTAGCTAAACAAGCAACTCCTGTTGTTGTTGTTGTTAGGTGCCAAGGAGTTGGTATCAACCCATAATGACCTTATGCAAAGCAGAACGAAACACGCCCAATCCTGGGCCAATCTCATTACTATTGCCATGCTTGAATCCATTGATGCTGCCACTTGTCCAACACATGTTGTTGGGGGTCTTTCTCTTTTTCTCTGACCCTCCACCTTACCAAACATAATATCCTTCTTCAGCGACTGGTCTACCCTGACAGTCTGAAGTATGAGAGACAAAGTTTGTCCGTCTTGGCCTCCAAGGAGCACTCTGGCTACACTTCTTCCAACACAGATCTGTTGGTTCTTTTGGCAGCCAATGGCACTTTCAATATTCTCCTCCAACACCAGAACTCAAAAGTATCAATTCCTCTACAGTCTTCCTTATCCACTGCCCAGCTTACACATGCATATGGAAGTTACTGAAAATACTATGGCTTGGGTCAGACATACATTAGTCCTCAAGCTGACATCCTTGCTATACAACACTTTAAAAAGATCTTGTGCAGCAGATTTGCCTAATGCAGTACCTCCTTTGATTTTTTGACTGCTGCTTCCGTGAATGTTGATGGTTGATATAAGAAGAATGAAGTCCTTGACAATCTTTTCTCCATTGATAAGAATGTTTTTTATTGGTCCAGTGGTGAGGGTTTTTGTGTTTTTACATTGAGATGCAATCCATACCCAATGCTGTGCTCTCTGATCTTCATCAGTAAATGCTTTAAATCCTTTTTACTTTCAGCAAGCAAAGGTGTATCATATGCTTATCACAGGTTGTTAATGAGTCTTCTTCCAATCCTGATGTCACATTTTTCTTCATATAACCCAGCTTCTCAGATTATTTGTTCAGCATACAGGTTGAATAAATATGGTGAAAAAATGCAAAGAGATGATGGAAAAGCTCAATATCATCAGTCAAAACAAGGCCAGGGGCAGACTGTGGAACAGACCATCAATTACTCAGATGCAAATTGAGAACTAAGGTGCACCTGACCCAAGCCATGGTATTTTCAATAACCTCATATGCATGCGAAAGCTGGACAGTGAATAAGGAAGACCGTAGAAGGATTAATGCTTTTGAGTTTTGGTGTTGGAGGAGAATATTGAAAGTGCCATGGGCTGCCAAAAGAACCAATAAATCCGTTTTGGAAGAATTGCAGCCAGACTGCTCTTTGGAGGCCAAGATGGCCATACTTCGTCTCTCATACTTCGGCCATATTGTCAGGAGGGACCAGTCACTGGTGAAGAATATCATGCTTGGTAAGGTGGAGGGTAGAGAAAAAGAGGAAGTCCCCATCGAGATGGATTGGCCAAGTGGCCTCATCGATGGACTCAAGCGTGGCCACAGTCGTGAGGTTGGCCCAGGATCAGGCAGTGTTTCATTGTGCTATACTAAGGTTGCTATAGGTCGGTGTGCCAACTGGATGGTACCTAGCAACAACAACTTTCTGCTCTGCTCAGCTCAAAGAACGTTGCCATTGCAAGGGCTTCTAAAGAATCTAGGACTAAGCAGGTGAAGATAGATGAAGAAAGTCACACAGATTCTTGGATTGATTTAATGTGAAATTATAAGTTAAATTGATTATGATAGATGTGAACTCCGAAAATTATCTGCTAATACTAAAGCTTTTATCTAGAAAGATTATATTGTTGTTGTTAAGTGTCGTCAATTTGGTGTTGACTCATGCATCACTGTGTAGGGTTTCTGAGGAGCAAATGGTGAGCTTGAACCACCGACCTTGTAATTCAAACCAACCTTGTAGCACAGTGCACTAACCCCCAGTGCCACATCCCCAAATTAATAAATGTGTATGTTATATATTTTTTTCAAACACAATCATCCCATCCTATCTGTTTAATCATGTTCAGATGATGGACTTACTTCTAATGCCCTGAGGAAACAGAAATTGTCAGTTTAGAATTCCTGCAGATTCCTACTTAATTTATAAACCTATTTACACGTGAATATATCATGTTCATCTTCCATTTTGTTATATTCAAAGTCTATCCTTCCTTCTTCTGATTAAATAACACGTATTCTGGAAACCATCTTATTTCAATACTCAGTCCTATATTTTCTTAAACCATCATTCTCTCACTCTTTGCTGGAGTAGCCACATCAGTAAACAAATTTGCCTTAGTATTTTACATTCAAATAAAAAGAAAGAAAGAATCATTTTGTTTTCTCTGCAGGTCCTTCCAAAGACTGCTCCATTTCTGTACCTGGCTACAGAGATTAACGTCTAGAAAAACCTCTCTACATAGACAGACTTCACTTCTTCCCATACTACTTACTTCTAAGAGTTCTACAACCAAGTTAGTTACCTCTTTGTTGCTGTTGTTGTTAAGTGCCATCTAGTACGGTCTGATCCATAGCAACCATTTATAGGGTTTCCAAGGAGTGGCCAGAGAGCTTGAACCTCCGACTTTGCACTTCAAACAGACTTTGCAGTCCACAGTGCCACACTAGGACTACAGTTCCCCACACTTACTCCTTTGAATTTTATTTATTTATTTATTTTTTAAATATTTCTGGGAACTTACTTTTGTCAAATTCAGTGATCATTTTCTTTTCTTCATTTCACTTCTCAGTAGCTTTTATCACATTTAAGTGTTCCTTCCTTCTGGGAACATTTCTTCTCTCAGCTTCAAGGACATTGATCTTGGTTTTTCTAGTAACCTTTTCTATAACCTCCCTGACATCTTTATGTAGGCTCATTGAGGGCTGATTCTTAGACCCTTCGCTCTTTTCTCTCTGCATTGTATTTCCATTGATGCTAATGACTCTTAGACTTCTTATTGGATTCCTTTATTGCCTGTTTTCAAAGCCTTTGTTATATATACAAATCTCAAAAGGCACATATTCACAATGGACATGATAAGAAATCTGGATGGATTTCTTAACTCTGAAAATGACATGATCATTCATATAGTTCCTTAAGTAAAACTCTGGAGTCTTTCCTCGTGTGTCCCTCTTCCCTGTCCTCACTATCCAAAGTATCAGCAAGGCTTGATAAAGCTATCACCAGCACAAATTTTATGTTTAGCTCCGTGACTTTCTCCTCAATGCCATCATTATAATCCAGGCCACATTTAGATAAATTGTTTCCATAACTGCCTATTTGGATTCCTGATTTTGATTTCTCTCTATATTCTCATCTGCTACAATCTATAAGACACAAAGTAGACTAGATTATCTTTAAAAGCATACATCAGCTACTAAAACTATCTTACACACTTCCTATGGTATTTTGAATAGGATCTAAAACCCTGATCATGGCCTGCAAACTCTGGTCTCTATGTACCTTTCCAAACACTTTTAAAACTTTTTATTTTGTCCCTCTGCCTCTAATCACTTGGAACTTCTTAAATCCTTTAAATTCACCGAGTCCTTTCCCATCCAAGCACAAATTACTCACCATCTGGTCTTCTAAGGAGAATCTGACTATACTTCTTCAAACACAGCCAGCTTAGTTTAACCTTCTGGAAGTCCATGGACCTACATGGTCCAGCACCATCCTCATAATCATTGTTGACCTTGAGCCCATTGCTGCCACTGTGACAACTCATCTCATTGAGGATATTCCTCTTTTTTGCTGGCCTTCCATTTTACCTAACAGATATCCATTTTACCTAACAGATATCCAGAGGGACGAGCTTGTCCCTCTGGATAATATTTCCGAAATGTGAGAGAAAAAGTCTCGCCATTATGGCTTCTAAGAAGCATTATGATTGTACATCTTCCATCATAGATTTGTTTGTTATTCTAGTAGTCTGTGGTACTTTTAATATTCTTCTCCAAAACTGTAACTCAAATGTTTTAATTCTTCTATGGCTTTCCTTAGTCACTGGCCAACTTTCAACACGTAGATGAGGCTATTAAAAATGCCATCACTTGGGTCAAGTGTACTTTAGTTCTCGCACTGATTTATATGCTCTTGAACACTTTAAAGAGGTCTTGTGCAGAAGATTTGCCTAATGCAATACATCATTTGATTTATTGAACACTGCTTCCATGAGTGTTGATGGTGGATCCAAGAGAAATGAAGCCTTTGACAAGAGCAATATTTTTCCATTTATTGTGATATTATTTATGGCTCCAGTATTGAGGACTGTTGTTTTTGTTACATTGAGGTGCAACCCATACTAAAGTCTGTGGTATTTAATTTTCATCAGTAAATATTTTAAGTACGCTTTTTTTTTTTTTTCAGCAAGCATGGTTGTATCACCTTCATATTGCAGGTTGTTAATGAATCTACCTCCAGTCCTGATGCAACATTTTTCTTCATATAATCCATCACCTCAGATTATCTGCTAAGCATACAGATTGAATAAGTATGGTGAAAGAATACAACCCTGGCACACACCATTCCTCATATTACAACGTTCACTGTCCTCTTGTTCTGTTTGAATGACTGCCTCTTGGTCTATGTACAGGTTCCTCATGAGCACAATTATACCTTCCAGAATACTGTCCAGAATGTGGTCCATAGTTAGTCATTATCCACACAGTTGATAGCCTTTGTATAGTCAATGAAGCTCAGGTAAACATCTTTCTGGCATTCTTTGCTTTCAACCAAGATCCATCTGCATCATTAATGATAGTCTTTGTTCAAAGTTGTTGAGTATGAGACCCAGAAGGGAAAAGCCTTCTGAGTATATAAGTGCCAAGGGATTGACAAATGAGCAGAACTCATTCTGAGAGACATTAATTTATTACAGAAAAGAGAATAAAAGAGATGTTTTACATACAAGGGAATTTACCTACAAAGGGCAAAACACAGATGTGTCCAGTGGCAGCTGGCTGGATCATGAAGTTTTACATGCAAAGGGAGGAGGCTAGGGTGTTTTTATATCATGGGGTATTCATAAGTGTAAGGGAAGTTAAAGGTGGTATATGGAACTAGGAAAGGTATGAGAGTCAAAGGCGCCTGGTTGTCTGTCCCCTCAGAAAACAAAGGGGTTTTAACAATCATAGTGGGAGGGAGGACTATAGGTATAACTAAGGTTATAACATATGTATAACTAAAGCAGAAGAACAAGACAGTTGTAGGTGGGAGGCGGGTGCTCCTTCCTAGAGAGCAAGAGCAGGGGATTGGATAGGAGATATGGCTTTGAGGTAACCTTGTTGTTGTTGTTGTTATGTGCCATTGAGTCAGTTCCGACCCATAGCGACCCTGTACAGGGTTTCCGAGGGTGTAAATCTTTACGGGAGTAGAAAGCCTCATCTTTCTCCCGCGGAGCGGCTGGTAGTTTCGAACCGCTGACCTTACGGTTCGCAGCCCGATTCGTAAGCACTACGCTACCAGAGTCCTTGGTGTGGTCATATTGGAATGTTAAATTTGTGTCCCTACACACATTCTTCTCTGAATCTGGCTTGAATATCTGGTTGTTCCCTGTCAATATAATGTTGCAGCATTTAAAAATTATCTTGGGTAAAATTTTGCTTGCATGTGATATTTATGATATTGTCCGGTGATTTCCACATTTCGTTGGGTCAACTTTCTTTGGGATGACAAAATTATGACTCTTTTCCAATCAGTTGGACAGGTATCTGTCTTCCAAATTTCTTGGTATAGTTGAGTGAGTGCCTACAATGCTACCTCAATTTGTCGAAATATTTAAATTTGTATTCCATCATTTCCTGGAGCCTTGTACTATGTCAATGCCTTCAGTGCACCTTTGAATTCTTCCTTCAGTACCATTGGCTCTTGATCATATGCTACATCTTTAAACGGTTGAACATTGACCATTTCTTTTTGGTGCAGTGACTGTATTCTTCTTCAATCTTCTTTTGATGCCATCTGTATCATTCAAAATTTTGATGATAGAATCCTTCAGTATTTCAAGTTAAAACTTGAAATTTTTCTTCAGTCTTTCAGCTTGAGAAATGCTTTATATTCTTTCTTTTGGTTTTCTAACCCCAGATGCTTGCACATTTCATTATAATATTTGATTTTGTCTTCTCGAGCTTCCCTTTGAAATTTTCTGTTCAGTTCTGTTATCTCATCATTTCTGCCATTTATTTTAGCATCTCTATACTGAAGGGCAAGTTTCAGAATCTATTCAGACATCCATTTTGGTCTTTCCTTTCTTCCTTGCCTTCTTAATGACCTTTTTCTTTCTTCCTGTGTGATGTTCTTGATTGATGTCATCATACAACTGTTCTTGTCTTCAGTCACTAGTGTCTCATGCATCACACTAAATTCAGGTAGGATATGTTCAAGGTCATGTTTTAGCTCTCATGGATTTCTTTTCATTTTCTTTATTTTCTGGCTGAACTTGGACATGAGCAATTGGTGGTCCATTACATAGTCTTCCCCTGACCTTATTTTGACTGATGATATGCAGCTTTCCCACTGTCTCATTCCATAGATGGAATCTTTTGATTTCTGTGTATTCCATCTGGTGAAGTCCATGTGTATAATCATCTTTTATATTGTTTAAAAAAAGTTTTTTTTCAATAAAGAAATCGTTGGTCTTACAAATTTCTATCATGTAGTTTCCAGCATCATTTGCATCAATAAGATCAAGTTTTCCAACTATTGACCCTTCCTCTTTCTTTCCAGTACTTACATTTCGATCACCATAATACATTGCAGGTTTGACCAGTTTCAGGCTGAAGAAGTTGGTTGTTGTTGTTGTTGTTGTTGTTGTTAAGTTCCATGGAGTCTGTTCCAACTCATAGTGCCCCTGCACAGGGTTTCCTAAGCTGTAAATCTTTACGGGAGCAGAAAGCCTCATCTTTCTCCCGTGGAACCACTGGTAGTTTAGAACTGCTGACCTTGAGGTTGGCAGCCCAACTTGTAGCCACTATGCGACCAGAGTTGGTAGATTATTCAATTTCATCATCATTGGCTTTAGTGATTGGTGCATGAATTTGAAAAATAGTGATGTTGACAAGTCTTTCTTAAAGGCATATGGATATTATCACAGGCAACATTAGACTTGAAATGTTATTTTTGATGATGTATGTGGCTCCATTCCTCCTTCAATTTGGCATTCCAGCATAGTAAAACATATCACTATCAGATTCAAAATGGCCAATATCAGCCCACTTCAGATTACTAATGCCTATGATATTGACATTTATGTGTTCCATTTTGCTTTTGACAATTTCAAATTTTCCTAGATTCATACTTCATCCATTCCATATTTCAATTTTTAATGGATATTTGCAGCTCTTTCTCATTTTGAATTGTGCCTTATCAGCAAAAGAATGTCCTGAAAGCTTTACTCCACTTATGTCATCATGGTCAACTATACTCTGAGAAGGCATCTCTTCCCCTCTCATATTTTGAGTTTCTTCCATGTTGAATGTCTCATCTGCTGGCTCAATATTTGACAATCCTTTGACGCTATTCATGGAGTTTTCAATGGCTAACAGAAATAGTTCTCCTCTCCTCTTCCTAGTCTGTCTTAGTCTGGAAGCTCAGTTGAAACCTGTCCACCATTGGTGACCCTGCTTATATTTAACATACCAGTGGCATAGCATCACAGCAACATGCAAACCACAATTGACAGACAAGTGATTGATTTTAACCATAGAATCTTTCAATACTGCAAGTTGATACTTGAGTTTTTTCTTCAGTTCTTTCAGCTTGAGAAACTTTGAACATGTTCTTCCCTTTTGGTTTTCTAACTCCAGGTGTTTGCACATTTCATTATAATGCTTGGTTTTGTCTTCTTGAGTTGCCTGTTGAAAGTTTCTTTTCAGCTTTTACTTTCTTATTTCTTCCATTTGCTGTAGTATCTCTATGCTGAAGAGTAAGTTTCAGTCTGTTTTGACATCCATTTTGGTCTTTTCTCTTTTTCTTGCCTTTTAAATGACATTTTGCTTTCTTCCTATACAATGTTTTTGATGTCTTCCCACAGCTCTTATGATCTTCTGTCATTACTGTCTAATCCATCAAATCTATTATCGTAATGCTCTCTAAATTCAAGTGGGGTATGTTTGAGGTCTCATTTTTGTTCTCATGGACTTGTTTTAATTTTCTTCAGGTTCAGCCTGTACTTTCATATCAGCATATGTGTGTGTTTGTGTGTGTGTGTGTGTGTATGCAGAGAGACAGAGAGAGTCCTTGTGTAACACTGTAGCAAAAGCACTAGACTGCTAACCTCAAGTTCAGTTGTTGAAACCCATGAGTCATTCCTATATAGAATTAGAGTTGTAACCAGCTCGATGGTCCCTAACACCACCAGCAGCAAAAATACATATGTATATTTGCATGTATGTTTATATATTGTTGTCATTGTTCAGTGTCATCCAGTCAGTTCTGACTCATAGTGACTCTGTATAGGGTTTTCAAGGAGTGGCTGATGGATTTGAACAACTGACCTTGTAGTTCATAGTACCATTCTTATCCTACAGACCCATAACACTTCATGTATGTATATAGTTGTTAAGTGCCACTGAGTTGGTCTTGACTCATAGCAACCCTGTATTGGGTTTCCGTTCATAACTGCATTGGTTTATCCTCAACAAAACATGATTAAACACATCTTCATGATCAGTGTTGGCTACAGAAAAGTTCTTTTTATAATTTACTTGATTTTATCTCTTTAGGATATCTTCAGATTAAAGGTCCTTTCAAACAAATGACTTCCAGGGGATCTGTTGGACCAGTTAATTTCAAGGCAGGGATGTCAGATCAGTAGGCTATGGTAACTGATTTTATTGGATTTGTAAGGGGTAATCTTGCCATAGTTTGTAGAAGGACACTTGGCAATCATAAAACTTTCTGGGAAGTAGTTTTAAGAAAATTGAAAACCGTCTTGATGAGAAAAGGCCAGGAAAGTTGAGCTAGTTTTTTTTTGTTTTTTTTGTTTCTTTTTTTCCATCAAGAGGATATACCTGCTTATTCTTCAAGGATAGCAAGGGCTGCCTTACAAGAATTTCATTAAAAAACTTCACCCCACACACCATACAACCCTACCTAATCTTGCTACTTCATTCATCTTTTTCTTCCCAAAAGTAAAGAAGATTGAAAAGGAGCACAATTTGATTTCCTTCCAAATGCCCAAACTACCCTATCGATGTATTGTAAATCAAAGACCACAGGAATCCTCAGGGAAAGGTTACTATTGTTGTTAAGTGTCATAGAGTGGGTTTTAACTCTAAGTGGCCCTGCATCGGGTTTACGAGCAGCTGGTAACTTTTAATTGCTGACTTTTTGGTTAGCAGTACAGTGCTTATCCTACAGCACCACACCAGTACTCAGGAAAGGCTTGTTGTTGTTATTAACTACTGTTGAGTTTGTTCTGACTCACAGACATGCTATATAGGATTTCCTTGGAGAGGCTGGTAAGCTTGAAATGCCAACTTTGTGTTTCCAACCAGCCTTGTAATTAATCCAGTGTTTTAACATGCACACAAAGAAAGAGTTAGAGATGAAAACACTGTCTTCAAAAATATATAGATCTAAATAAAGATTATGTTTATAACAATAGCTTCATTTTGTAATTTTTTATTTAATAAAGCTTTCTATGATTTTGTAGCAATATTTTTCAGTTTTCACAGACACATATATATGGGCTTCAAAAGATGGATGAAAATGGAATTAAAAGATTAAGGCATTTCCCCCATGAACTTTTAGAAATACATATTCTTATAAAAGGTATGGTGGCTCTGTATCTTCGACCGACAAGATCAGTGGTTCGAGTCCACCAGCTGCTCGGCAGAAGAAGGACAGTCTTTCTACTCCCACAAAAATCTACAGCTTCAGAAACCCCACACAAGGTTGCTATGAGTCACAACCAACTTGATGGCACTTAACACCAAACTTCTAGATGTATATGTACCAGAGAGGAAGCAGTATATATATTGTGGAAGTTGTTGTTGTAAAGTGCCATCGAATCGATTCCAACTCAGAGCAATCCCATATAGGGTTTCCAATAAGCAGTGGGTGAGTTTGAACTACCAACTTTGTAGTTAGCAGACCAGCATTTACCCTACAGTGCCATACCAGTTGGTAAGTACATATAATCAAAGCATTCACAATTTCATTTTTCATAAGTATGTTTAAAGGAAATCATACATACTTATCTCGGCTCAACAATGAATGTTACCTGTTTCCAAAATCACTCCTAACACAACAAGCTCAGTGCCTGCAAGCAATAACTCCCATTTCCCCACTTTATTCTGAACCTTGTAACCACTAATATATCGGTCTCTCTGAATGACCTAAGGAACTCTGGTAGTGTAGTGATTACAAGTCAGTCTGCTAACCTCAAGGACAGCAGTTCAAAACTACCAGCTGTTCCGCAGGAGAAAGATGAGGTTTTCTCCTCCCATAAAGAGTTACAGCTTCGAAAATCCTAGGCAGGGTTGCTATGAGTCAGTATCAACTCCATGGCACATAACCACCAACCACCATCTGAACCACCTGGAGACCTGGTGTGGCTCGCTATGGGTTAAGGCTCTGGGCTGAAAAGTTGGTTTGAACCACAAGGTCAGCAGTTCAAGTTCATTAGCTGCGCCTCAGAAACCCTGAATAGTGTCGATGTGAATCAGAACCGACACTTAACAACATACATTACCTGGGAGTCTTGGGGTGGTACTGTGGCACTGTGAGCTAGCCTGAAAGTTCGGTTTGAACCCAAGGTCAGCAGTTCAAGTTCAAGAGACACTCCTTGGAAACCCTATACAGCATCACCATGAGTCGGAAGCTACTTGACAGGACTTAACAACAACAACATACAATTGCCTGGGATCCTGATGTGGCACTGTAGTATAAACACTGAAATGCTAACTGCAAGGTCCCCAGTTCAAATCCACTAGCTGCTCCTGGGAAATCCTACAGGTTGTTATGAGTCAGAACTGAATAGATAGCACTTAACAATGTTGCCTGTTTTATGTAGTTCATACATATAGGATCTTAGTACATTTGTCCTTTTGTGTTTGACTTATTTCACTTAGCATAATGTTTCCAAGGACTACCCATGTTGTGGTATGTATGAGAACTTTATTTCTCTTTATGGCTCCATATACCACATTTTTTTTTTTCATCCATTCATCTGTTCGTTGACATTTCAGTTGCTTTCCTCTTTGATCTATTGTGAATAGCACTGTAATGAACTTTGGTGTGTATGTATCTATTCAGCTACCTTCTTTCAGTTCTTTTGATTATACACATAGGAGTGGAATTACTGAATCATGCAGTAACCATATGTTTAAATTTGAACCTCCAAAATGTTCTTCACAGGAACTATGTGTATTATTTTATATGAAAGGTGTTGTGTGTGCTCATTGCATGGCACTCCGTCAAAGAGATGTTGTTTTTCCCATCTCATCAGATGTTTCTTCTATTTTTCTCTATCATTGACTTGTTTTCAATTTATTCTGAGAATGTATTTATAATTTCAAAGAACTTTGTTTACATGTTTATATTCTGTCTTCTTCATTATACAGTAAGTTCTGTAGTGGTAAGAATGGTGTATTTCACTCAGCACCAAATATTTGGAAGAATTTATATCATGTTAGGATAAATGAATGATAAATTATTACGGGTTTTAATATAACTATATATATAGTTGGATTCTCTATAAGTTTCTAATATCAGAGATAACACTGTATGCCTCTTTCTTGTATTTATATATATAAGGCATCTTGCTGGAACTAAATCTTTATTGATTGGTTTTAATTTACATTCTTTGATACAACCCACGTTGTTTTCTACCAAGTATTTTTTATTTTGTCTCTTTATCTAGTACATTCTTCTATGTTTGTGCCTGAACTAAAAGGAACACTGCAGAACTAATAAATATATAAACTAGTTAATTTAATTCACTCTTTGTCATTGCCAATTTGGAAGCAAAATGTAAATTCTAATTTCATTGACTTTTTATAGAAAAAATAAATTAGTAAACATGTGCTTCCAGCAAAATAAAGACAGCCACATGGTTGCTATTTTTATATTGCCTTTCATGGTAATTTTAAACCACCCACAACAATTCAGACAAACAATCTGTATTCTTTTTCCTCTAGGGAACTTGCTAAATTTGCAATTGAGATAAGCAATCGATGCTTACCTCTGCTAAATTGTACATAAATATTATTTCTAAAGGAAATTCCTCGAGGAACCCCTTTATGGAATGTAGCTTCATTAGTAAGTAATGGATTGCTCTATTGTAGGTTTTCTCCCACCAAGCTAATTTGGAAATTGTTAATTGTCTTACATTTCTTTTATATGGTAAAATGAATGATACCCCTGTGTGAAAATCGACCTGATATAATTATGCCTTTCATGAGTTAAAGGTATTGACTTCGCTTGATTTTCATGCTCACATTAATCTATTTATTATAGAATATTTACAGAATTGAATTGGAATAGACTTTATCTTCAGCTCTTTCTTCCTTGAGCTTTCATAGACAGAGGAACTGGCAAAAAAAGAAATCCAGTATTAAAGAAAAAGATCTAAGTTCTCTTTGAACTCTCCTTCAATGCTCAAAAAAACCTTTTTCATCGTTCCTATACAGTTCAATACTGTGTTTACATAGAGTGTGTGTGTGTTTTAAGGAAATTACAGTACCCAGCTCTTGATTCCTATGAGACAACTTGTTTTTTTTTTAAACTGTATATTGTTGATTTGTTTAATAGAGGTACAAGCCTGCTTTTACCTCAAAATACATTAGCAATATTTTTATCAAAGTATCAGGGCACCATAGAAGTTTATACATACAAGATTTTTGAGCAATATAAAATAATGACTACATTTTATGGGTAATGAAAATGAGGAATAGAAAACATGTTACTTGATTTAGTTCACAGCAGTAGGATCACAGAATTGTCACCCTGGCAGACTACCAGGAGAAATAACGTGTATAATTTTATATATGAAAACCATCTTGGATAATTGATGATTTTTCATTTGGAAAATAATCACAGGAAAAAAAGTTTCAAATGCTTAACTAAAATTTGATTGGTGAATTTACAATTTCCAGTTAACTTTTGAAAAGTAAATTTATATGTTTTCCTAAGACAGTTTTCCATTTAAGAATGTTTCTCACATATAAATAATGAGCAACAGAAGTTATAAAATTGCTGTTTTACTTGGTGTATTGGTTTTCTATTGCTGTGTAACAAATTGCCCAAAAATATATTAGCTTAAAATAGCACTGCCAAGCAGTGCACTGCTTGGTGTGGCTCTTCTAGCCTAATCTTTGTAACTCCCACCAATGATTTTCCTTGGTGGGTCTGAGTGACCGAAGGTGTGGGAAGATGCTGATAGGGTTATATGAGTCCGTTGTGAGTGATGAGTAATAGCAATAACTGTGATTATAAAAATCTGAAACTCTAAGGTGGGCATTGATCATTTTTCTTCCTGTTGTGTAGAAAATGAACCATCTGAGTAACAATAGTGTAAGAATAGCCAGAAGTGGACCCCAAGTACTCTACACATTGAAACTCCTTAACCTAGGGACAGAAAGCAGAGGAGGACTGCCACAGAAGCAGAATCACCAGAACCAAGAACCAGAATGTGGAACAGATAGGTAGGATTCCTGGTCCATGTAGCAAGTACACTGAATGCCTTTGAGCAGGAGGCTTCCTTGTGAAGTAGGATGCCTTCAGACAATTAATTGGGGAGCAATGTTTGGTAGTGCACAAAGCTAAAGCTGAATATTTTGGGCTGAGGCTTATAGTAAAATGGAGTGCCCTTTGAGCATTTGTCAGCACTGTCAAAAGAGCTTTGTAGCATTGCCAGAATAGGGCAAATGCCAGGCCAAGGGACCGAAGTTCATAGAGAGGTCTGCCTATGAGCATGGTAAAGAAGAGGCTGTCTGATCAAATAACTGTATTCTGAACATTTCTAATTCTGAAATATAACTGTTAACTTTCCTAATAAACCCCCAAATCACGAGTATGGTCTGTAAGTTCTGTGTGACCATTGTAATAAATTATTAAACTCAACTGAGAATGAGAGAGTGCTATGGGAGGGATGGGTGATGTTAGAATTGGTACAGAAGTTTGGAGTATGGAGGCATGTCTGATCTCAGCCACCAAGGAATCGGCTTTGGGGTGATGCCGATGAGTTTGATTCTTCATCCTTCTTGTGAGATCAGAGGAAATCAGACACTGTCCCATGTCCTTTTTACAAACACACA
This sequence comes from Chrysochloris asiatica, assembly GCF_000296735.1. Lineage (NCBI taxonomy): Eukaryota > Metazoa > Chordata > Mammalia > Afrosoricida > Chrysochloridae > Chrysochloris > Chrysochloris asiatica. The sequence goes on from NW_006408540.1 coordinate 6,049,314, forward strand.
TTTATTATCTTACCAAGGTTAAGAAATGCACTTTTCTTCAGTATTCTTTTCAAGCTCTCAAGAGAATTCAAGTGAATAATTCAGAGCTGCAATCTCACCTGTGCCACAAGGTCTTTCCTTAGCTCACCATTTGTTGGCAGAATTTAGTTCATTTGGCGGCAAAACTAAGGTTTCTGTTTTCTTGTTTATTATCAAACAAGGATGGTTCTCAGCAACTACAACCCACTCATTATTAATGCCACATGACCCTTTCCATCACTTTCAGTTTGCTCCTCTTAGACCATTAAGAGAATCTTTACTGCTGCTTCTTGGCGAACCTGATTAGATCAGTCCCACCCAGGATAATCTTTCTTTTGATTTCATCCAAGTTGATTGATTAGAGTCATTAATAATATTGGTAAAAGCTCTTTTTCCAGAAAAAGTAACACAACCACAGGAGTTTTCTCCCATCATATTTACAGATCCTGCATGTATCTCTTTGAAGTATATTATACATGATGTACTAAAACAAATGGAAATCTTGTTGACTATCTTAATATTATGTATTCCTCGTGTGTCAATTGATAGTGTGTAAATATTCTATGCTTCAGTTTCCTAAAATAGAAAGCGTAAGTACAATGTGTTGTTGTTCCGTGCCATTGAGTTGGTTCCAATTCATAGTGACCCCTTATAGGGTTCCCAAGCAGCAGCTGAAGAGTTTGAACAGCCAAACTTACGGTCTAGTGTTTATCGTACAGCACCACACAAGCACTCCATAAGTTCAATAAATGGTCCTAAAATTGTTTCACTGATGAAGACTTGATTAAAATTGATAACAACATATGTATATTTCACTCAATTTTAAAGAAAAATTTAAATAATATGTGATTTTTACTTGTCACATTATAGGTTTAAATCCTTCAAAGTATAAATGCAAAAGTATATTTTAACTCAGCAAATATGAGTTTAGTTCAATAAAAGTACATGGATAAATGAATAACTTCTGTTCCTAAAATCAAATTGTATGACAGAATTTCTTTAAAATATATATTATATTGAATCAGTTCTCAGTGTTTCTTATAGAAGGCTATGTTTGCCACAATATCTTAGTATTCCATTTCTCTCCTTCTTTGTCTCTCTCTCACACACACACACATAGTTTGGTTTGGTTTGTTATTATTTTTTTCACACATAGTTTTCCATGACCTAAATTTCTGGCTGTGCAGACAAGTCATAATCAGGGATTACCTTTTGAATGTGAAGTTTGATGTATGTAAGTTTTTGGTGCAATTCAGAGTCATTTTCTACACTGATTGAAGATAATGGACAATTTTTGCTATAATAATATTATTTTCTACAGTAAAAATTAATCTGAAATCTTTTCAAATTTGATTTTAATATTTTATTTGTGAAACTCATCATTAAAAACTTATTATTGATTTCTACATATATATGCCTGTGTATGTGAATGTACATGTGTACACAGATACATATCTACTGTAAAATAATTACTGGGAAAAATATATCTGTGACAGGAAAATAAGTGATGTCTCCTCCAACTCTAATGTTTATATCCAAAAGAATATTTTACTTCATGCTAATCAACAGAGTCCTGGTGTGGCACTGTGGATTAATGCGCCAGACTGCAAAGCTGTTTGAACTGCAAGGTCGGAGGTTCGAGCCCACCAGCTGCTCCTTGCAAACCCTCTACAGGGTCGCTATGGGTCAGAATCGACTCAACGGCACTTAACAGCAACAACAGCAACAAAAATCGAGTCAGAATGCTCCTTAGAATCCAGGATGGCAAAAATACTTCCGATATGTTATCAGGAGGAACCAATCCCTGCAGAAGAACATCATGCTAGGTAAAATGGAGGGTCAGCAAAAAGGAAGAAGGACCTCAATGGGATGGACTGGCACCTTGGCAGCAGCAATGGACTCAAGCCTAACAGTTGTGAGGATGGTGCAGAAGCAGACAGTGTTTTGCTCTCTTGTGCTCAGGGTCGCTGAGTTGGAATCAATTTAGTAACAACACAAATGAACTGAGCAGAGTCCTTTTGTGCAAAGTACGTTACTATATAGTCTTAAAAGCAAATTATTTTTTCTATAATTGTATAGACTGAAAAACCATGTGAAAAAAGAGCAAGATATGTGTATGTGTGTGTGTGTGTGTGCATTTAGAATAGTATTTTATAACCTGAAATTTCAATCAGTTAAGCCTGAGGAAACATTTATTATACGTGGACCGACTGTGACAACATTACTTTAGAAACTTCTGGCCAAAATGTAAAGTAAAGAATATTGGGGAAAACAAATTTTATATCAAGGTATACAACTACATCTTGTTGTTGTTGTTGTTAAGTGCCATCGAGTCGGGTCCAACCCATAGCGACCCTGTACAGGGTTTCCGAGGGTGTAAATCTTTACGGGAGTAGAAAGCCTCATCTTTCTCCCGCGGAGGGGCTGGTAGTTTCGAACCGCTGACCTTAAGGTTCGCAGCCCGATTCGTAACCACTACGCTGCCAGAGCTCCTTACAACTACATCTATGCAGGAAGAATTACCTCTGTGATTTTACTTTCTAGTTTTGGAGAAAATACTACTGAAAAGAGCATGTTTTCCATATTTGCAGATGCCAAATGCATCTTACATAGCAAATGTCATAAAAGTTAGAACTTACTAAAATCTTGCTATATACACTTCTAGCATAAAGAGATACACAACTCAATAAATGGAAAATTCAAATGAAAACATAGAAAACCTAATACATTTGCCAATCAACTTCAGTCTGCAAATAAATAGACCACTCCTATATTAGTAGTATCTACAGATTTATTTTGTGTTTAAAATATGTTGTTATTGTTGAAAACAACAATAAAAGAGACATGAAAAATATAACACTTAGAAAATACAAAATACAGTTACATAAAATTGGTTATTAAAATTTTTGTTGTATTCAGTTTGTAAGTGATACCAACTTTTTTAATCTGTCTCTCTGGCCATTCTATTCAAATGAATAAAAGAGAAAATCAACGTATAAAATGCTTTTAAAACTCAACAAAGCATGGTTTTTCAACCATGATCTTCCATATGACAAGTATATAGTAAACGGCTTTCTCCTTGACAGTTTCTGTCACCTGTAGGAGCAAGGCATTTTTGTTTATGGAACTTACATGCAATCTCTGAAACTCATACTATCTAACTGTCAAATCTCACAAGTACAATGCAGAAAACTTTTAATTTATCACAGGGCAATTTAAATCCTGATTTTAAAAGAATACCAAACCCATCATACATCTTTGAAAAATAAAACTGAGAGTTTTTGTCTATCTACCATACAGTTCCCTAGAGTGTCAAGAATATAGACAACAGCTTTGATTTCATCTGTGGAAAAGCTAAGTAAGCATACTTCATTTTTGTGTGATTCTTTTTTATGATTAAAAAAAATCATTTTTAAGTCTTTTCCAGATATAATATACTCAATTTGAATAGTTTTGGTTTCAAACTTGTCAACTTAATAGGCCTTGATGAAGGGGGAAAACAAACAAATTTGTATTTTCAAGGTATTTACATGTTACTGTTCTGTACTAAAAATAATCATGATTTCTAGATAAATCCTATTTCCATGCACAGATCTCACATTTAACAATATATTAATCATTCTAAACATAAAAATCTCCCAAATGAATTGGGCTTGCCATAGTCTGTTTTTTGTTGTTGTTGTTGTTGTTGTGTAACTTTCATTTCTGATTTCATGTTTCTCATGATAGCAAACAAGAATA
>NW_006408540.1:6054351-6062769 GCF_000296735.1 Chrysochloris asiatica
TGCGAAAGTTGGTCAGTGAATAAGGAAGACTATAGAATTGACATATTTGACTTGTCATGTTGAAGGAGAAGATTAAAATTTCCATGGACTGCAAAAGAACAAACAGATCTGTGTTGGAAGAAGTACAGCCAGGATGCTCCTTGGAAGCCAGGCTGGTCTAACTTTGTCTCTCATACTTCTGAAATATTGTCAGGAGGGACCAGTCACAGGAGGATATCATGTTTGGTAAAGTGGTGGGTCGGATAAAAAGAAGACCCTCAATGAGATGGATTGGCACAGGGATGGCAGCAATAGGCTCAGGTATATCAAAGACTGTGAGGTTGGCCCTGTATGTGGCACTGTTTTGTTCTGCTGTGCATAGGGTTGCTATGATGGCAGTACCAACTAGATGGCACCTAAGAGCAACAACAACATAGCTTCTTAGCAGAAAGAAATGTCTGTTGTTTCTGAAGAAAAGGAACTTCCAATCTAGTCCATATATTATTATTATATATAATAAAAGAACAAGTTAAAAAGTATTGCTACTACACTTCAGTTCATACATACAGAGGTTTATTCCAAACACAATGTGTTTAAACTTTTCTCTGCAATCTGTAGATTTCTCAGTAATACACTTGTCTAATTTCATTATGGTGACTTTACAATATGGCCAATCAAAAAATTGGCCTCTGAGAAGCTCTATGGGCCCAGTTAAATTCAAAGCAATGAGATCAGCTTAGGTTATAGCTACTGTTTTTAGGGAGATTCCAGAAAAGTATTCTTAACAGATTTGTTCAAAGGATACAGGATGATGAAGGGTACTTTTTAGAAAGAAACTGTAAGAAAATTGAAAACTGCATTGATGAGATAAAATCCAGGAGATTTGCACTAAGAACTGTGTTCCATCACAACTCTGTACCTTCTCATTCTACAGGGGTAGCAAAATTAAGCTAGTAAACCTTCCCCTGTCCACCCTTCAGTACTGTTCTTACCCCTTTTTGTTCCCAAATTGTAAAAACTTTGATAAGGAAGACAAGTTGAATTACTTAAGGAAGTGAAAACTACTGTTTATATATGGTGTAATTTGAAAAGCACTGAATTATTCTGGGAAAAGCAGGAGACATGGAAACACAACTTTCAGAACTTTATAGACCTAGATAAAGGATATATTCTAAGAACTAGCTTCAAATTTTAATACTTTTTTGTTTAATAAAATTTTCTATAATTCTATAGCAATAATTTTTTTACTTACAGTCTAAGTATGATGACCATTTAGGAGCATAGGGATGAAGACATTCATTAAAAAGAAAAAAAAAAAAAAAGATAACTGAAAGATCAAACAAAGCTAAAGAGAAAATTAATAAACAGAAAAACAGATCAAAAGAAATTATTCAAAGGAAATGTAAAATATGGAAAAAGGAAATTTATCATATATTTCATGTGTCAGAGGATGAGAGAGCAGAGGAAATGTGGCAGAGGCATTATTTGATGAGATGATAAATATACATTCTAGAGCTGATGAAATATACATAACAATTCAAGGATATTTCATGTAGACACACACATCATAATTTAAGACAAGGAGAACATGATTAACACTGCAAGAAATTATTAGAGAGTATATTTAAGTGAGTAACAGAGTGATAGCTAACTTATTAGAAGCAATAGCAGGAGCCGAGACAGTGAAAACGTAATTTTGCTATATAAAAGTAATACAATTCCCAATCTAAAATTTCATGTCTAATCAAAATATTATTTTCAGAGGTTATTTTATTATAAAGTTAACAAAAGAATACATTTTCTCACAAACAATAACATATGTCTTATCACTCCACTAAAGGAAATGCTAAAGGTCACAATGAAGTCAAAAGAAATTGATCCCAGATTTAAGATCTGAGAAATAAGTAAGACTGGAGATGAAGGAAATTCATAAATGCATTGGGAAGTACAATAAATATTGTAGTATAAATCTCTAATAATAATGTGTGATACCTTCCAAATTATTAATAGTAGAGGGGTCAAAATTAAGTGATTAAAAATACTCAGTTAAGAAGAAAACAAGAAACGTGGGGGTGGTGGAAAGAAACACATTTTCAAGAGTGTGCTTAGTTTCAGAATGAGGTGGGTAAAGTAGAATCCCACTGAATAGTTTTCCTCTTGTCTAGATAGGTCTGGAGAAAGCAGATGGGGGAGGATGAAGATAGGATTCTTTCGACTCAATAGTGAGTAATTGTTATCACGACTAATTGAGATTGTTACAACTGTAAAAATCAAAGGTGTGAAAGAAAAATGGGGGAGTAGTTAATCTTTCATTCCAGGAACAGGAACAGGAATGAAAGATCCTAGGACCAGCAAGAGGGAAGAGCATGAGTGGAGCATGGGATCCTAGCCAGAGAAACATTCTCCAGAGACAGAAGTAGAGGTGATGGCATAAACAGAGCAGCTGAAGCCTCTAGACCCATGGAATGAGGAAGGCTGTGTGCTGGTGGGCAGGAGGCTGGCTAACAAAAAGTGCCCTTTGATCATTTAAATAAATATGTATTTTCTTTGTGTTTTGTGTATATTAAAAAAAAAAAAAAAAAAAAAAAAGAGGGGATAAAGGTAAATACTGTTAACTGGTAGTGAATGGAGGGGATTGTAATCATTTCAGTGAAACAAAATCCGAAAATATGATTGGTTGAATGTGAAACTGATATTTTGCCTTTAAAAATATCACTCAATTCACAATAAAAGCTTTAAATGTGGTAAATAGATAACACAAAACACGATAGTATATTGAAAACAAATACCTCAGTAATCACACTGAATGTAAATATTCCAATAAAATAATATGGTATTCAGAAGCAAATATTATGGATTTTATAGGAAATTCTTGCACATTATGAGAATAAAAGAGTTGAAAGTATAATGATGGAGCAATGTCTTATTACCTTTAGAACCTAGTATGGCTATATTACTATTAAAAACCAACTTTAAATCAGAAGGCATTATTAGAAATAAAGAAAATTACTTCATGATAATAATCATTTCTACTTCATGAGGAAGACAGAATAATTTCATTTTCATATGCACCCAGTGTCTTAGTTTTCTAAGACAGCCGTAATAAAATACCACAAAGCGGGTGATTTTAAGACAGTAACTATTTTCTCATATTTCTGCAGAGTAAAAGTTCACATTCAGATGGTCAGCAGGTCTATGCTCTCCTTGTAGACTCCAGGGGAAGGAATTTCCTAGTCTCTCTTAGTTTCTGTAGCTCTGGGTGTTTTTTGGCTTTCGTAGCTTGTAGATGGAGCTGACATGTTGTCTCTCCACTGTGTGTGACAGAAAGTAATGAACTAAAAAAGCAAAAATATAAAAAAGAGAGAATCAATAATGTCAAAAATTGCATCTGTGAAATTATTAATAAATATGACAGACCTCTAGTGAGATCAATCATAGTGTTTCCCATAAGAAAAGCAAAAATAACGATGACATACATTAAAAGAAAAGTAAATGCAAGTCATGCAGATATGAAATCAATAATAAAGAAAATACTATGAGAAATTTCTGAAACAGCATTACATTACCATAAACTGAATTTAAAAATTTAAATATTATTTGAATAATAAAATCTAAGCATAAATGATCCTTAAATGGGAGTACTGGTGATGTTGTAGGCTATGTGTTGGGCTGTGAATCATAAGGTCAACAATTCGAATTCACCAGCCGCTTGGAGGGAGAAAGAGGAAGCTTTCTACTCCCATAAAGCTATAGACAATCTTTAAAGCCCTAGATAGGGTCGTTATGATTTGGAATCCACTAGATGACAATGGGTTTTTTGGTTTATAAGCATTAAATAAAATGAATCAGTAATCAAATATATTATCTAAATGTTTTCCTAGGTTATACGCCATCAATACCATTATAAATTAAACTTATGAAAGATATTATATTCGTTTTCTATTGTTGCTATAACAAAGTATCACTCTTTTGGTATGTTAGAAATCTTGCATAGATCTCATTAAGGCTAAAATGAAAATGTTGGCAAAACTGCTTTACTTTCTGCTGCCTCTAAAAGAATTCTGTTTCCCTGCTTTTTCCAGGTCTTTGAGACGATGTTAAAAAACCTGGTGGCAGAATGGATAAATTTTTGGGCTGCTAACCAAAAGGTTGTTGGTTTTGACTCATGAACTACTCTGAAGGAGAAAGATGAACAGTCTGTTTCCATAAAGAATTGCAGCCTTGGAAGTCCTATGGAGTAGTTTTGTTTTGTCCAAAGATAGGGTCATTATGAATTGGAATTAACTCATGGCAGTGAGTAGAGACTACATGCCTTTGCCCATGACCTCCTATTCCATTTCCTGAGCTGAAAATGTAGCATCTCCATCATCCAATTATTTTTTGTAATTACAGTCAGAAAAGATTCTCTCTTTTTATAAACTCATGTGGTTAGATAAGTCCAATTGAATAATTCAGAATAATTTCAACATCTCAAGTTCCTTATCCTTAATAACATCTACCAATTCCTCTTTGTCTTGAAAGGAAACTCATTCAGTTAGGACATGAATATTTTGCGGAGATCATTTTGTATCTGACATGGCAACTCTCCCAATATTCCATGAAATCATTCAGAGATCACACAAAGTAGGTTTTTTCTCCAAATGTTATCATGAAGCTACTCTAAGCCTAATATCAAAAGTTGTCAAATGAAATAAGATACATGTAAATTATAGCGGTGTTGTTGTTGTTGTTAGATGCCATAGAATCAATACCGACTCATAGCGACCTTATGCACAACAGAATGAAACACTGGGCCAGCTTCACTATTATTGCCACGTTTGAGTCCATTGATGTTGCCATTTAGCCGATCCATCTTGCTGAGGGTCTTCCTCTTTTTCTCTGACCCTCCACCTTACCAAACATGACATCCTTCTCCAGCGACTGGTCCCTCCTGACAATATGTCCAAAGTATGAGAGATGAAGTTTGGCTATCCTGGCCTCCAAGGAGCACTCTGGCTGCACTTCTTCCAACACGGACCTGTTTGTTCTTTTGGCAGCTCAGGACACCTTCAATATTCTTGTCTAACACCATAACTCAAAGCATCTATTCTTCTACAGTCTTCCTTATTCACTGTCCAGCTTTCACATGCATATGAGATCATTGAAAATGTCATGGCTTAGGTCAGGCACACCTTAGTCCTCAAGCTGACATCTTTGCTCTTCAACACTTTAAAAAGGTCTTGTGCAGCAGATTTGCCTAATGCAATACATCATTTGATTTCTTGACTGCTGTTTCCATGAGTGATGATAGTTGATCCAAGAAGAATGAAGTACTTCACAACTTTAATCTTTTCTCCGTTGATAAGAATGTTGCTTATTGGTACAGTGGTGAGTATTTTTAGTTTTCTTTACATTGAGATGCAATCCGTACCAAAGACTTTGGTCTTTGATCATCATCAGTAAATATTTTAAGTCCTCTTCACTTTCAGCAAGCAAGGTTCTATCATTTGCATATTGCAGGTCATTAATGAATCTTTCTCCAATCCTGATGCCACGTTTTTCTTCATATAACACAGCTTCTAGGATTATTTGCTCAGCATACACGTTGAATAAGAATGGTGAAAGAATACAACCCTGTAGCACACCTTTCTTAATTTTAAACCATTCCATGTTCCCCTGTTCTGTTTGAACAACTGTCTCTTGGTACATGTACAGTTTCCTCATGAGCACAATTAAGAGTTCTGGAATACTCATATTCACAATATTGTCCATAGCTTGTCATGATCCACACAACCAAAAGCCTTTGCATAGTCAATAAAGCACAGGTAAACATCTTTCTGATATTCTCTGCTTTCAGCCAAGATCCATCCTACATCTGCAATGACATCCCTCATTATAGGGATTATATGGATATCTATAATAAAAGCAGATGTAAAAATCCTAAGCAAAATGTTAGCAAACTAATTTATGAAGGTAAGCTCTTGGTAAAATCATTAAACAAAAAATCTCCAACAAACCTACAAATAGAATAGAATTATTTTCCAACTTTTAATGTGTAATGGTCAATCAAAATACATCCACACTCTGTATGTAAAATGTATTTTACTCAATTTTCAGAAAACATAGATAACATTTTGTTTAACATAATCTCGTTGTTTTTCAATGCTCTTTGTCTATCTATCAATGAACTTTAGTATTCCCTTACTAAAACATATTTTAGACTGAGTTGTGAGCCACGAATGCACTGCAGTCTTCACTTCTTCACTAGAGGTGAATCTTCATCCTTGAAAAGCTGTTCTCAGGGGTGAAACAAGTGAAAGTCTGATAGTTCAAGATCAGAACTATAGGGAGGATGCTTTAACACTTCAAAATGAAGTATTTGTAGAGTGTCAACAGTATAGGCAGATGTGTGCAGATGTGCATTCTCATGCAAGATCATAGTATGCATGTAGAGCAGTCCTCTGCATTTAATCCCCACCATTGGTCTGTCAATTTGCTGTACTGTGTTTGCTGTGATTCGAGGGGCTATACCACCAGTATTTTGAGTGCCAGCAAGGGTATCCCTGATGGACAGGTTTCAGGTGAGCTTCCAGACTAAGAAGGAAATGGGACAAAATACTTCTGAATGTTTAGTCACTGAAAACCTTATGAATAGCGGTGCAACATTGTCAATTCATATCAGAATATTGAATATTGAAATATTATTATGAAGAGTATGAGGATTTTATCAGATATAGTGCCAGAAATTGAGTTCCTCAGTTCGGAAGGCACTGCATGGTTTACTATGCTGGGAATGAAATTGAAGAGGAATGGTGTCACATTCATCACCAAAAATAATATTTCATAACTCAGCATGGATTTAAGACCTAATTATGAATTCCAGAATTATAAAGTCCATCAATGAAAAAACTGGGACAAATTTGGGGGCTCTAATACAGGGCACACACAGACTACCAAGCATTGTGAAAATTGCAAACAAATAAAGACAAAATAGATTATTGGGATATATGAAAAATTACAAATTTATTTGCATCACAAGACTTCACCAAATGAGTAAAAAGGGAGCTCACAGAATTAGAAAAAATATTTTACAATGGTGCATCAGACAAGGGAATAATTTCTAAAATATATAAGGAATAACAACACCTTTTAAAGAAAAAGACAAACAACCCAATTAAAAAATGGGCACAGGACATGAACAGAAACTTCACCAAGGAAGTGATTCAGGCAGCCAACAAACATATGAAGAAATGTTCACAATTACAAGCCATTGCTTGGTTGATTATGTGCTGTGGAGTTGGTTCCAACTCATAGTGACCCTGTATAGGGTTTCTGAGGCTGTAAATCTTTAGGGGAGCAGAAAGCCTCATCTTTCTCCCATGGAACAGCTGGTAGTTTCAAACTGCTGACCTTGAGATTAGAAGCCCAATTTGTAACAACTACCACCAGAGTTCCTTAGATAAAATGAATAGAGATGTTCAATTACTGTAAATAGAAGATACACATTTACTTCCAAATAGCTAAAGAAGAATATGCTTTGTTGGTTACCAGGGGTGTAGTGAGGGTGTGAAGGGAGGGAGGGGAAGGTAGAGCAAAGGGTAAGGAATAGACACATGGGGTGAGGTGGGGCATGGGCAATACACAAAAAGGGGAAGGGGAATGGAAGAAAAAGGCAGATAGGAGAACATTTAGGCAGAGGTAAATAGTGATGTATGCTCAACCTTGGAACAACATGGTTTGAACTGGTAAAAGGGGGGAAATAATATTAAAATGCTTGACTGTCTTATGAATCTTGGTTTCCCTTGCCTACTATTGTAAAACAGACACTTAAAGGGGTAGAGAAAGGAAGAGCCAGAAACATCACTATAGACAGCTTGCAATCCATCTTCAGCCTATAACTGATCGGAATACCTAAGCTGGGGCTAGAACTTGCCCGGTGAAAGAGGTTTCCTGTGGTGCCTTTGCATTGCATAAGACCTTAGGTGGAATCTTCATCCTCATCCAGAATCTTTTGAGGTGGAAAATTTCCACTTGAAAAGACAAGCAGACCAGCCTGGAACAGCTTGAGGAATAGAAGATACTTCTTGAAAGAAAGACCAGCAGGAAAAATAAAAAACAATAAAGTCAGTCTGATTGACTACTACAAAAACAAGCAAGTAGTTCACTGGGGCGACATCAAGGTAAGCAATCAAGTCCTTTCAGGGCAAACCCCCTTCCAAGACTGAAACTCAAAGGGACTACACAAGCAGGCATGTAATCTTGCTGGTAACCATGTTAGTCTACTGATAAGGTGAAGTGAAGGAAAAACAGCAATGAAGCTGTGGCCTAAGTCTGACCACATTCAACAGACTCCTGTCAACCTGTATTGAGACCTAATTGGCCAGGAGTATAGTGAGACCTGGGGACTCCTGAGCCCATGGACAGGGACAGAGCCACAGAGGACTAGAGAAGAGAGTAAAG
>NW_006408540.1:6063630-6066812 GCF_000296735.1 Chrysochloris asiatica
GAAATGAAATATGATAGGATGAATAGCTGATGTTCTCCCGTGTAAACTATAACTCAATTCACAATAAAAACTTAAAAAAAGAAAAAAGGATATTTCAAAATCTACACCAAAGTACAACGCTGTCCATGACAGGTTAGTATCCATATGCCTACAAGGAAGAACAGTTAATACAACTATTATTCAAGTTTATGCACCAACTAATGCCACTGATGATGAAAATGAAGAATTATACCAACTTCTGAAGAGTCCTGGTGTGGTGCTGCACTGGACTGAAAACTCGATTTGAACACAAAGTCGGCGGTTCAAGCTCACCAGTCATTACTCAGAAACCCTATACAGGGTCACTATGAGTCACTGACTCAACAGCACTTAACAACAACTTCTTCATTCTGAAATTGATCAAACATGCAATTAAGATGCAGTGATAATTATGGGTGATTGGAATGCAAAGTTTAGAGAGAAAGAGGAAGGAACAGGCCCTGGGAAATATGGCCTGGGTGATAGACACAGTGCTGGAGATCACATGACAGAATTTTGCGACACCAATGATCAGAAGAATTGTGACATGGCATGAAGAACATCATGTAGTAAGAAAGCAAAAGGCCATTAGGAAAACAAGACAGATGAGGCTTTCTGCTCCCGTAAAGATCTACAGAAACCCTGCACAGGGTCGCTATGAGTCTGAACCGACTCCACGGCACATAACAACAACACCAACAAATATGTATTCTTAGAATTGCTTTTCTATATTTCTCTGACCCTGGTACCATATTGTTTGATTCATGATTCTTCTTCAATCATTACATAGTATCTTTAAGGAAGAGTCCTCCAGTCAAAATTTATTTTAGTATTTTATTGGCTGTATTCCAACTATACAGTGGAATATTTGTCAAGTTGAAAAGAAAAGTCTATTGTACATTTTGATTGATACCATATTGAATTTATAAACCCATTTTATGAGGCATGTTCTATCTTTAATATAGCTTTTTCTCATTAAGAATCATAGTATATTTCTCTATTCAAATTTTCCTTCAAAACTGTATTTCCCTCATATATTAATGTTAGTTGTCATTGACTTGATGCCTACTCATGGCTACCACATGTGTGGAGAGGAGAGCTGCTCATAACATTTGTAATACTATCAACCTTTCAGTGGCAGACCCTCAGGCCTATCTTCCAAGGCACCTCTGGATGAGTAACAAGTGCTATTTCAGCTAGTAGTTATGGTCTAAACTCTGTGTCATTAAGTGACCCCATTATCTTCACATGGAGTGCTGGTACCATTATATTCATATAATAGTTGTTGTTGTTAAAGGCTAGCAAGTCAATTCCAACTCATCGCAACCCTGTATAAGGGATTCCAAGCAATGGCTTATGGGTTTGAACCACCGACCTTGTGGTTAACAGTCTAACGCTGATCTCACAGAGCCACAACAGATCCTTCATATTTTAAGACCTATGTTATATTACAAGTATTTGTAATTCTTGCTTTGAAGCTCACCAATGTATAAACTCCATTTAGACACCATTTATAGCAAAATATATATTCCCCAAGGGCAGCAGTTCAAACCCACCAATCACTCTGTGAAGAGAAGGATGAAGCTTTATTTTCTGGTAAAGATTTAATGTCTGAAACCTATACTGGGTGGGTATGAGTCAGAGTGGACTCAATGGCACATATTTTGATTTTGGTTTGTAATAGCTAACATTAATGTTTGCCAAGCAGTGTGCCTAATGCTTTATGAGGATGATCTTATTCTGTCTTCTCTGTTAGTTAAATTATATTAGGTTCACTCTTTCCAGAGAAGTAAATTATTTAAGGTAACTCATCTCAAAATACTGAGAGCTAGAACTTTGACCCAATTTTTCTGATTCTAAAGCTTACACACTTCACCATTACATAAGCCTGCTTCTCCATGTATAAATAAGAACTTCAGAAATCATTTTTTGAAATTGTTTCTTCTTTTATTTGTGACATATATAATAGTTTTCTACCAGAATCTATGCTCCCTCAGACAATTCATTAAAGCCCCTTGTCTGTATAGATAAAACCATGGAGTATTATCTTGATAAAACTAGAGGACACATTTTTCATCATTCCAGTTGTCTTGTATGAGTACTTGTTGTCAGTCCAGTGCCAACTATCCATCTACACAGTGCAGTGATACATCTGGAGAAAAGAAAGACATTTCTCCTGGAATTATAATTTCATATTTCTTCTACCTGAGTCATATCACATGGATAAAAGAAAACGTAACAAAAATATATTGTATATATTGTATATACATATATTTTGAGAAGCAATGGTAAAGTAAAGAAACCTGGAAACTGAAAAAGATATTGATCGCAATACTACTGAACACAAATGAACTGTTGCCATCATAAAAGGATTCCATTAGGTAGAAAACAAATGAGTTGTTGAAATTATAATGGGATTCCATTAGACTGAATACAAACGAACTGTTGCACACTACAAGGTAACGAAAAGTATATTATCACTTTTGAAACTGCATTTAATTCTATGATCCCAAACTGGGAATTGTATATGATGATGAGAGAGAATTAAGTAGCCTATCAAAAGAGACCACTGTAGCACAGTAAGTGATGGCTCCTTGCACAGCTGCCTTACTTCACCGTACTTTTGGGTTTTCTCAATTAAAGACACACAAGTGAATTGGAGAGAGAGAAAATAAAATTAATATGTTTAGAGAGAAAATATATTTCATATATTTATATCCTAGCACAAGATGACTGATAGGTGCTGTTATGATTGATATCGTTCATTTATGTGGAAAATGGAGATTCATCAGTGAATGTACTCTAGAGGAAGTGAGTGGGTTGACCACAAAGGATGAGAGAGATTGTGACTGACTGGGAGTGAGCAGGATGAGGAGATGGCCTTTATAGTAAAAGTCAACACACATATCAAAGTGTGAAAACATGCATATGTTCAAATATCTATTAAACACCTACAATATACAGCACAGTATAACAAGTGCTAGAAATACAAAGCTATGAAATATAACCTCATCCTGAAGAATTTCAGTTTATTTTTAAAAAGTATATATATATATATATATATATACATTTAGTATTGAATAAAACTATGGAAACTTGTATGCTGTTGTTGTTGTTGTTAGGTGCCATTGAGTAGGTACTGACCCATAGCAACACTATGCACA
>NW_006408540.1:6067942-6076975 GCF_000296735.1 Chrysochloris asiatica
TGGAATGTACAAAGTATGAATCTGGGAAACTTGTATAGCATGTGAAAAAATAAAAGAGAGGAAAAACAGTTAAGTTAGCTACAAGAACAAAGTCCTCTAAAAAGAAAAAAAATAATAATAAGGAGATAGGATATAGGCATTTTAGTATTTTTTTATTATAGGTTATTTGCATGGATGACAAGAGAAGGAAGATTCAAGGGAATCAACAGAAGAACCAGTCTGTAGGGCTTACATTGTATCAAATTATAGTTTGGCTATATTCTGTATGAAATGAAAAACCAATTAAAAAATAAAGAGCCAAAGCAGACTCATGATTAAATTTCAATTGTAGATAGATTATGCCAGAAGCATGGCTGAAAGAGATCCATAGAAAGTGAGATCCACAGAAAGCAAAATGGAATTAAGGAGACCAGTAAGAAGGTGAGTATAATAAGCAGGAACCAAAAATATTATATGTGTATATATATATATATATCTGAAAGAGGCAAGGAGATAAAAAGGAAGAGAATATCTGAGATATAATAAAAGGAAAATTAATAGAAAACTATTGATCCAAAGAGGAATGAAATATAATTCAAAGGATTTAGTTTGAAAGGCTACCTGCGCTGTGGGGCCATTCATTAAAAATAGCACAAATAGAAGTTGGGGAAGATAAAGAATTAACTTTGAATTTATTTTTTATATTATTTTTAGGTTGCAATGAAAAGTTTATAATAGGCTAACAAAGAAAAAGAATAAAATTCTGGGTCTAGAAGTCTAAAAAGCCTAACCTTACATGATAGCAGGAGGCATGAATGTTGCGATGGTTCCAGGAGAATATGTCCGTTACATAGTGATAACATGATTACCTAAAATAAGATTCTGAGACATAGATGCACACTCAAAAAAGCACATTTTATAAATGAATGATAGATGAAGAGTCAATTCATTTCATTATGTTGCAAATGTAAAGATGCCAATGAATACTGCTATCATATCCAGGACTTCACAAATGAGTTTGTTAATCCATGTGAAATTATTTGGAAGGTTTTAAGACTATTCAAATGCTACTTCTAGAAATGGAAGCAAAAGTACTTAATATGTTTAAAAATCAATTCATTGATCTGACTATAAATGAGACATTACAAATAAGGAATTAATAGGATAGAAAATATGTCAGAAGCAGTAACCAAAAAAGAAGCTTGGAACAATAAAGGGAAAATGTACTGGTTTAAAATATTGAAATTTAATAGACTATCCAGGAAAAGAGCAAAGAGACAAAGAACATAAACTATTTTAAATGGGAATAAATGAAAGTGTTTCAGCATATTCAATAAAAACAGCAGATTTAGTCAAAAAATTTTAACCAAAATACACATTCAACAATACCAAAAATCTTTCAAACCGGATAAGCAAATTAAGCCCATGAAACTATAAAACTTCAGAACATTAAATAAAAGTAATAGAATATAAAACCAACCAAAGAAAAAAGCAGATAAACTTCAAATGAAAGGCTTTGAGTGAGAGTTATCTTAGTAACATAAATAATGGAGGACAGTTAAAATTATATGCATTCATTTACATAGTTTCAAATACATCAAGCAAAATGAAACTTGGTTTAGATACTTGAATGATAACAGTAGGCACCAAGGGGCAGTTAATCTTACAAAAATGTTCCCTCCCTCGCTACAACTCTGAGTTCTATTTTCATTATATATGAACCTCTCTTTATCTGCCATATCTTCAAAAAATTTTGTTATCCCTAATACCATAGTCAGTTTCTTTCTTTGAGTAATTGAATTTTCATAGAAATAAATTAAGATTGAAAATTAAAGGTGAGTCATTGATTAAATACCTTAGAGAAAAAGAAATTCGTGGTTTATTTGTTTACAACTATAGAAACCCATTTAGTCAAGTTACATATCAAATCTTCCTGAGCCTTGAAAAATAATAAGAGCTACAAAATGTGCAGATTTTTGCAAGTATCAATTAACTAGTTTTATGATATCTTATGCTGTTTGTTGCCATGGAGTTGATTCTGGCTCATGTTGACCTCTTCTGTACAGAGCAAAATTGTTCCATTAAGTTTTCAAGGATGTGACCTCTCAGAAGCAGATTGTTGTTGGTGCTTTGCCATTGTTGTTAAGTGCCATGGATTCGGTTCTGACTCACAGTGACCCTATATAGGGTTTCCGAGGAGTGGCTGGTGAGTTTGAACCACTAACCTTGAGGTCTAGTGCTTATACTGAACAAACAGTATTGCAAATCAGACTTGAGGACTAAGTGACACTTTCAAATAAAAGAATAATAATCCAAGAGTTGATGTTAGCAGCATGAATGGGTAGAACATTTTAGGAGTGAAAGAACAAGATTTTTGGGATAGGATGGTGATGAAACAATTGAATGGTTGAGAAGAAAGGGATGTGAAGTTAAGAGGAAATTTACATAGCAAGGCAGCAGCTTTCAATAGTTTTGGTGGTGTATAAAGATCAGCTATGGACTGCCTTTAAATTAGACATGTTGCATTTACTGAAATATGCTCAAAACATCAACATATATGCTTATACATTCATTAAGAAAACTATGAGTAAAACATATTTAAATGGAAGAATAGTCTACACGGAGATAGACTATATAAGGAGAAAGAGAAATAATGAGAAAGAGAGAGAGAGAAAGAATAATAGCAAATATTTTTAAATAGTCTAGATATTATCTAAGTAGATCACCTAGTGACATAGTGTATTAGGAAATATTTTTACTATAAAACTAATTGGATTCAAGTTAATTTCCTCATTACTTATATTAATTAGATAATTTAATTATTGAAATCCAACGTTTGCTATTTTCTCATGTTCTGATGTTCACAATAAAGACATTTGGTTAAAAATTAATGAATACATTTAAAGATACAAGTAATTTAAGTCCATCATAACAGCTTAAATCTAAAATTTTTATTATATTTGGTCGGTTATGTGCATGGAGTCAGTTCTGACTCATAATGACCCTGTACAGGGTTTCCGAGGCTATAAATCTTTACAGGAGCAGAAAGCCTCATCTTTCTCCCATGGAACAGCTGGTAGTTTTGAACTGCGGACTTCAAGGTTAGCAGCCCAATTCATAACCACTATGTTACCAGAGCTCTTTAAAAAAAATATATATATATATATTGTAAGTGGGCTCATTTTTTTGAAGGCTAATCAACAAGATCATTTATCATAAATTAAGAAAAATAGTAAATTTTGTTTAAAAATAAAAGGATAGTA
Organism: Chrysochloris asiatica; assembly: GCF_000296735.1. Classification (NCBI taxonomy): domain Eukaryota; kingdom Metazoa; phylum Chordata; class Mammalia; order Afrosoricida; family Chrysochloridae; genus Chrysochloris; species Chrysochloris asiatica. Next base: position 6,071,185 of record NW_006408540.1, read on the forward strand.
ACTACCATGGTTTTGGTGTGACGATAACTGGATTATAATTGAGACTTATTAATACAATTTGTTATTGTTTATGTTAAGTGCCATTGAGTTGGTTCTCATTCATAGCAACCCTGCATAAGATCAGCAGTGGACTTTGAACCACAAGGCCAGCAGGTCAAACCCACAGCTGCTCCTAGGAAATCTTATACAGGGTCTCTATGAGTCAGAGCCAACTCAACAGCACTTAAAAACAACAATGAAAAACTTTTAATTCCTGTTCTCGCAGCACTTTATAATGAAAGTTACTCCATGGTTAAAGGAGAACATGGAATTTATATTGAAGGCTTTATGAATGCCCACTATGATATTTATCACAGACACTTTTGAAATCAGACCCATATGATTTGGGATCCATGTATTCATAATTTTTAATACTTACGAGTTTTAATTGAAATTAACTTTTTAAAGTTAAAAGAAAAGAGGAGTTATTAATCAAATTAATCATTCAAATAAGATTATTAGACAGGGTTATAATAATGTAGTATAATATGAAAGAGTCCTGCCTACACAGTGGTTAAGTGCTCTTCCACTTACCAAAAGGCCAGGGTTCAAACTCACCAGTAGGCCAAGTGGTTTGCTCCCACAAAGATTAAAACAAAACACACAAAACCTATTGCTTCTAGGGCCGGGCAACTTAGACATTGCCTACTTAAAATGAAGGGGCAATAAAGACATGAAGTAACTAGCTTACAAGGTTTCAAGAGGGAATTTAGTTTAAGAATTGTGGAGGAAGATAGAGTTCCCACTGAATAGTTTTCATCTTGTCTAGATGGGTCTGGTACAAAGAGATGGGGATAAGATGCTTATGTTCCAATAGTGAGTAATTGTTACCATGACTAACTGAGACTGTCACAATGGTAAAGGTAGAAGCTTTGTAACAAAAACAGAGGATGTGAAGAGGCCTGGGGACTCTTGGGCCCAGTGTCAGTGGTGTGGCCACGGAGGACTCGAAGAGGAGAGTGGAGCTACTGGCTGATGGGAAGAGAGGACATACACACAGGAGCTCCCACACTTGCAGATGATACCCACGTGACCTGGACCGGATGACTGGATGATCGGAACTCAACCAGGAAAGGAAAGAAGAGGGGAAAAAGAAGAAGAAGAAAAAAAAGAGTGAGCTGATACAGTCTGATGAACTTGACCTATACCTATGGAGCAGCGACTCAAAAGAGGGAACAAATCCTCACAGTAAGAAACATTCACACTCCCCCCCACATATACAGTGGATGGAGAAGGGCAGCTTGGACATTGGATACTCAAATGGAGAGGGGGGATTATAAAGGCAAGAAGTGACTGGCTTACAAGCTTTCAAGAGGGAACCTGGTGCTAGGGAGGAGCACGGCAGAAGGCAGAAGCTCCAGTAGGTACTATTCAATCTGTCTGGGCGGAGCTGATGAAAGAAGATACAGATGGGTAACTCGTGATATTGTAGTGAATAATGCTTATCAGGATGGACTATGAGGGTTGGAAATGCAAGGGTGGAAGTTATGTAACAAGGAAGGGAGTGATTAATTCTCCATGATAGGAGCAGAGGCCTCTGGGACCATCAACGGAGAAGAGCCAAGAGCGGGACCCTACCCAGAGAAACAGAGATGCCTAAGATGGAGACAGTGATGATGATGTGGAGTGATGAAGCGACTGGGGACTTTGGACCCAGAGAGGGAAAGGGACTGTGGGCCAAAAACTGGGGGGAGGAGGGGGAAGTGTAGGGGTTGGGTTTCTGGGATATACCCTTTGGGTGGTTGATGATGCATGGAGGGGATTGGAACCATGGCAGTGAGATGATATACGATGGAATGAATGTAAAACTAAAGTTCTCCCATGTAAACTATCATATAATTCACAATAAAACATTGAAAAAAAAAAAAAAAACAGGGGGAGTAACTAATCTTATAGTCCAGAAACAGAGGACCCTAGGACCATCAAGGAAGAAGAGCACAAGGCAGAAAAAGGGACCTTACCTTATCCAGACAAACAGCAACACCAGAGATGGAGGCAGAGATGGGGACATTGAAAGAGGGAGCAGCTGAGGACTCTAGATGCATGGAAAGAGAGGGACTGAGAGCGGGCAGACAGTAGGCAGACTTGCAGATTGCTGAGTGTGCACTTTAGTGTTTTAAATTATTATATATGCCTGAGTGGGGTTTTTTCGTTTTTGTTTTTGTTGTTGTTGTTTTAAAAGCTTAAATGAAATACTGTTAATGATGAAATACTGTTAGAGAAATACTGTTAATGGATGATACATGGACGAGATTATAATCATTGTAATGAAACAAAGTATATAATTTGTTGAATGTAATACTGATGATCTGCCCTGTAAAATTTCACTCAATTCATAATAAAAACTTAAAAAAACCAAACAGACCAGTGCTTCCAAGTGTATTCTAACTTACAGTGATCCTGATAGAGTAGGACTACCCCTTAGGATTTGAAAGCTGTAAAACGTCAAGAAATCAAGCTGTTACATCTCTCTCTTGTAGGGACGCTGGTGGGTTCAAACCTCCAACCTTCTGGTTAACAATTGAGCATTTAACCACTGCTCCACCAGGACTCTTTTCCTAAAGGTCATAGAATAGAAAATCCTGTCATATAGAGTTACTATGAGTCAAAACATGATGGCACAGATAATTTACAACAGTGTAAGAAAGCAATGGAGCTCTGGTAGCATAGTAGTTAGGAATCGAGCTGCGAACTGCAAGGTCAGCAGTTCCAAACTACCAGCTGTTCTGCAAGAGAAAGATGAGGCTTTCTGCTCCTGAAAAGATTTACAGCCTCAGAAACCCTGTACAGGGTCGCTATGAGTCCGAACCAACTCCACAGCACACAACAAGAAAGCAAACAGTTTCAAACCATTATATAACTTTTCGTCATGTTGTTGTTGGTGGTGGTTATGTGCCGTGGAGTCGGAACCAACTCATAGCGACCCTGTACAGGGTTTCCGAGGCTGTAAATCTTTAAGGGAGCAGAAAACCTCATCTTTCTCCCGCGGAACAGCAGGTAGTTTCGAACTGCTGACCTTGTGGTAGCAGCCTGATTCGTAACCACTACGCTAAAAGAGAATATCTTTTCAGCACTCATGATTTCCATGGAAAGAAGTTCTCCCTAGCAGTACTAACGTGTCTCTTTATCTCTTTACTAATGCTATCTGTGAGTAAAGTGGTCATTGTGTTATTACTTTAAAGAAACAAAGTGGCTTATTAACTTGAAATTTTGGAAAGAATAAGGAACAAACCAGTCCCAAAGATGTTCTTGGTTGCTCTTGCTTCAGAGGCTAAGTTCAGCAGGAGAAAGATCAGTTTCTTTAGTGTCCCAAAGCCTGGGTGGGTGATTTTGGGGTTAAGTGAACTGGTCCACGTGGATGTCACACTGTACTAGGTACACAACTGAGCCATTGTCTGTAATAAAGGTATTTTGTTAGCGTTCTTCATTGTATTATGTTGCTTCTCCATTTCAATCATTTTCAGGCAGTTAAAATTTTTTTCTTCACTGATTGCTGGGTTGGACAAACCAACACAAAACTAAGGTACTAATCACCCAGAATTTTGTCACTTATCATAAGAACTGCTAGGAAACATTTTAATATTTGGTTATTTATTAGTCTTTGTTGCTCCTGTATATAGCTGACAATAACAAAAGAAATATATTTTCAATATCTTGAATCCAAATTACCTCCTTCTTGAAGCTGGAGCTGGCTGAGAGATGTTTGGCAGTTTCATTGTTTCTATCTGTTTCTATGATCTGGGAAATTAAGAAAACACCTGAGTTGTAAGGCTGCATCTTTCTCAACTGTGAGTGCAATTTAAGAATGTGGCTAAAGTGAATGTTTGAACAAAGGTTGAATTTCAAAGTGAATAATGGATCAAAAGTAGATTTGAAACCAAATAACAGATTAAAGACAAGGCTTGTTTTTAAAAAAGTTCTATGAATGGCTACATAGTGTGCTGTCAGAGTTTACTAAGGTTTCTGAAGAACAATCATTGTTTTTTTTCACTTGCTTTTTGCCTCTTTTCCCAGACCTGTGATTAGCTGATTCAATTCTCTGTTTCCCTGTAACTACAAATATAATGTGTGTAGCTGTAATTGAAAGGTCCAAAATAAACCTTAAGTATAGAGTATATGGGGTGTAAGTTGAGGATAATTGGGATGGGAGGGTAGAACTGAGAACCTTGAATCTATATATTTTTGGTGTATCTGTGTGAATCTGCATATCAATATAAATCAATAACCATGCAGGGAGAAGGGAAATGAAGACATGCTTAGTGTGGAGTCCTGGTGCAGTGCTGTGGTATAATGCCCTGGGCTGCCAAGTCAGTTTAGACTGCAAGGTTGGAAGTTCAAATTTATCCGCTACTCCTTGGAAACCCTATACAGGGTTACTGTGAGTCAGAGCTGCCTTGAAGGCACTCAACAACAACAACTGCAATGTGTCTTTAAAATAGTGTTTGATATAACTCATAAGTCTATTTAAAGCCAAGTTTGTGCACAAAAGAAGCAATCAGACTTCTATCTTTTCTGCATTTCAGTCTGTAATCTTACATAAGGCAAAGGCCAGGCAGCATGGATAGTGAAAGAAATGGTACCAGAAAAATAAAAAGATACGGATAACACTATAGCTTAATGAGAGATGTAAAAGAGATGCTATTCAAGATAACACTCAGTGTTTTACACATCCTGAAAAAAATAGATTTGTACAAGCAGAAATAATGAGAATTAAAATCCATAACTGCAATGCAGAGCCTCTGTTCACATTGTGTCATACAAACAGATGCATATCCAGGAAGATATAGCCAATTTCTTTCTTGTAATCATGCCAATTGGGGGGTGGAGAGAAAGACGCATTACAAGAATTAGCGTGCTGTGTGACTTTGTGATTGCCCCTTCAAGCTGTCATTCTACTTGCCAATACTAGAGCAGTAGCATTTACCAACAGGAGTATGGACTTATTTCAAGCCCAGGTGTTGAGCAATTTGAAATGCATGAGTTCCTTGTTGTGAAACAATCATTCCCTCTGAGGCTCATATTGTCCTCATCACTCCATGAACTATGCACGTGGTGAATATGCATTTACTTGCTTTCATACATGCAAATCGCCAAGAAGACAAGAATATAGCTGTCTACTGCTCTCTTTACAAGCCCTTACTGCAGAGATCAGAAAGGCAAGCTTCACAGAAGAGGAAAGGCATTGGGTTTCAAGACTGTCCTAGAAGTGCCTACAATTATGGCATCAGTGGCAACAGCGAGAGACACTATTCCAAAAGATGGCCTTTGACTTAGACTAGTACATGGTTTTGCATTATTTAAGAAATTCCCCACAACAGAATAAACAGCATCTTAAGCTAGCACAACAGGGATACTTAGGTAGCTATTCCTAGAATTTTCTACTGTTATTTCTTAGTTGATTCATATTTTCCGCTGTTTTCTTCACTGTTATAGAATGACCAAAGGATCATGAGTAGGGTGTTTTTATGTTTAATTTGGTTCCATTTGGAAACAAGATATAAAATAACTCCAGTTCCTCTCTATATTGGTTAGATTTTTAACACCCCCTCTGCTGGATGTTAAAGTAAAATGAGAATAGTACAAATAGAAGAGTTCCTGAATGACAGACAGACTCATCATTCTTCTTGATATTGTGCCTATATCTAAATTAAGGATCTTAGCATAGTGGTTACGAATCGGGCTGCGAACCACAAGGTCAGCAGTTTGAAACTACCAGCTGTTCCGTGGGAGAAAGATGAGGCTTTCTGCTCCC
>NW_006408540.1:6077765-6097076 GCF_000296735.1 Chrysochloris asiatica
AAAAATACAGAACTTACTCTGAATGTGACTAAAAATGGTGATTTATAATTTCATTTAGAAAAATCATCATAAGAATGAAAGGACACTGTAGAAATAAAAATATATATTGATCAATAACACTCACAAGATCTTGAATATTGTTCAATTTAATACCTCTGTGAAAAAGAACTTGAAAAATGACCTATGACTCCCAGGCAGAAAACATTGTTAAAACATGTTAAACACATTTCCATACACATAGATATATAAATGAAATATGTCCAAAAGCTTTTTTGGAAAGCTGTAAGCTAAAAATTTGCCCAGGAGTTAAGACTCTAGAGTGAATGTTTTTATGGTTAAGGTATAAGCTGTGTACCTTAATTATAGCTGCAGGAATAATGCTGGTCTCATGAATTTAGTAAATACTTTCCTAGGAAAAGCTTTCACAAATTGGGGGACAAAAGGAACCATGTTAAAAGGTACATAGTCTTACTAAAAGATGATACTGACAGAATTGTCAGTGCAAATTAAGGTTGCTTCTAAAAACAAGGAACAATGAACAACATATTTGCAAGCATAAAAAAGAAATTTTAATTGCATCTGCAGCTTTGTTTGCAATTACAATACAAGAGGCATTCATCCCATTATAAAAGAGCTTGTGAGCTCTGTTAGCTTCTTATTGGTGTTATGAGACAAACACTACTTCTAATATTGCACATTGTATGTGAAGCCTGTTCATAAAATATCTGAATTTCCCCCCAACTCAAGCTGTGCCTTAAATGGTCCAAATAGAAGGAGAAAATTGTTTTTACCATCCAAGCACATCATGGGTATTTTCATGAATAGGTTCTTCAATTATATGGAATTAGAAAGAGAAATGATGATTCTCCACCACACATGTTTTATCTATCTTCCTCCACTATATTCTTTCCATGTATGTATGTATGTACCTATCTATCTATCATCCTTAGTCCTGGTATAGCATTGTGGATTAATGTGCTGGACTGCAAAATCAGTTTGAAACACAAGGTCAGCAGTTCAAATTCAAAAACAGCTGCTCCTAGGAAACCCTAATACAGGGTGGCTATGGGTTGGGACGGACTCAACAGCATTTAGTAACAACAATCATCTTTGTTAATCAAAAAAAGTCTTCTAAAACATATTTGAAAAGAGTAGAAATCTGAATTCTAAAAGAGTGGGGTGTTTAGAATTCTTAAGATTCATGTTTACTTAATTAGTTGAAGATGATCCATTCTCTGCTAATACAAACTCTGCTATGAAAGGTGTATTTTTATTGATTTTTATTTAATAATGGAAATAGGTGGCTGCTGATGGAACTTGATAGCTGTCACTTCCTATTAATTACACACATTTCAGTCAAAAATATCCCTGCCAGACATTCTGTGGTTTTAATTCTCTGTCATAGCTTTCTTCCTCATTATGTGAAACAAAAGCAGCCTTAATGGAAAGTTACCACTTTCTGCTTATTATCATTCTATAGATACATTTTATAAGTCACAGAGCTGGACTATGGGCCCTAGAGGGGCAAGTATTGTCCCTGTTGCCTCAGATCTCAATACTTCTGCCTGATTCCCTACTTTGTTGACCTCATTTTCATCTACTGATACTGGCTCTTCCACTCACTGATTTTGGGAGTGCAGTTGTAACATACTCAGTCTTGGCTAACCTTGGCAAGAATAGAGAAACTAGCATAAACCCCACAATTTTTACTTTATTTACTGCATCCTTCTCTCCTGCCAAGTCAAGTTCCTGTGCAGGGAGAAGCAATTACAGCCTTAAGGAGCAGGAAGTAAAAAATTTTCATAGTCATAGTCATCTATTAGAACCTGAGAAATAAATGATACTAATATAATCACCATAAACATAACTAGACAACTGTATAAAACATACATGCATGCATATAAAAATAAATGCCACAATAAAACAAAATTGTGTAACAAACAAAAAATAGACTTGTTGAAACCTTATCTGAATAATGGCCTATCCATATACAACCAAGGTGACTGTGCCACTCCTCAGCCTCAAATAACTATAAAGGGGAAAATTATACCAAGATGCTGAATGTGAAATCAGCTATGCAAATAAAGAAACATAAGTCACAATTCTATTTATTTAGAAATACCACAGATTTTCAGTAAGATTGTAAAGGAAAAATGGAGAATGATCTAAGCTGATCATTCTTCATTTACTTTAGATATTCTGTCCAGCAAGCCATGTTGAAATAGTTTCCTCTTATCAACATGTGAACACCACTTTGCAATGCTTAGAATTTCTGTGAAATTGTTTGCTATCTCAAGCCACAAGCAGTTATAATATTTTGCTCAGGTCAATTATATTTTAATATTATAAAACCAAACAATGAGGGCAGTGATTTGCAAGTATATTTCACAAAGAAATACTGAAAATGTGTCCAATGGGTGTCTCATTGCTGATAACACAAGCAGGAAACAACCAAGCATTTTATCACACACACATACACAAAATATATAGGGTATAAATATCACCTTTAAAAGCACAAAATATATATTTCCAAATGTGCATCTTGCATAAAGTTTTAAAATGCATTATTAAAATAACCAGCAGAACTGTCAAAGTGCATGAAGTTCAATTCAAATAATTAGTTAGTAATAACCATATTGTTTCATATTTGTAAAATAGTGCTATTTTAAAGCATAGACGATTATGAGCTGGGCTGCTAACCTCAAAGTCAGCATTTCAAATCTACTGGTCAATCCGTGGGAGAAAGATGAGGCTTTCTGCTCCTATAGATGTTTATAGACTTGGAAACCCTAGACAGGGTCACTAAGAGTTCAAACACAATCACCATCACCACCATCAGTATTACTTTAAAATGTGAAATCTTGTTACTTTTAAGAATTTCCATTTCTAGGGAATATAATATAAAATGAGTCAATGGTTAAAAGCTGTTGTTTGTTGTCAAGTGCTGTTGAGTCTGTTTAGACCCATAGCAGCCTTATACACAACAGAACGAAATATTGCCCAATCCTGAGACATCTTCACAATTGCTACTATACTTGAGCCCATTGCTGCTGCCACTGTGCCAATCTATTCTGTAGGGGGGTCTTTCTCTTTTTGACAAGGCCTTCACTTTACCAAGCATGATTTCCTGCTCCCTTCTGATAATATATCCAATGTTTGAGAGACAAAGTCTGGTCATCTTGGCTTCTAGGGAGCATTTTGGTTATGCTTCTTCCAGCACACATTTCTTTGTTCTTTTGGCAGTCCATGGTAGTTTTAATATTCTGCTCCAACACCATAACTTCACATGCATCAATTTTCTACATTTTTTTATTATTGATTGTCCAACATTCACGTGCATATGATGCTATTGAAAATAAAGTCAGGCAACTCTAGTCCTCAAACTGAAGTCTTTGCTCTTGAAGACTTTAAAGGTATTGTGAAGGAGATTTACACAAGAAATTGTTTTATTTCTTTACTACTGTTTTCATGAGTGTTGATAGTGGATACAAGCAAAATGAAGTCTTTGACAATTTCAGTCATTTTTGTATTTATTATGTTATTTATTTGTCCAGTTGTGAGGATTCTTGTTTTCTTTACATTGAAGTGCAACCCATACTTAAGGCTGTGGTTTTTAATATTAATCAGTAAGTATTGCAAGTCCTTTTTGTTTTCATCAAGCAAGGTTCTATCATCTGTATATTGCAGGTTATTAGTGAGTCTTCCTCCAATCCTGATGCCACATTCTTCTTCATATAATCCATCTTCTCAGATTATTTGCTCATCATACAAATTGATTAAGTATGGTAAAAGAATACAATCCTGGTGCACATCTTTCCTCATTTTAAACCATTCAGTAGCTCCTTGTTCCTTTCAAATGACTGCCTTTTGGTACACGTACAGGTTCTTCATTAGCACAATTCAGTGTTCTGGAATACTCTTGTTCACGATGTTATCCATAGCTTGTCATGATCCACACAATGTAAAGCCTTTGTGTAGTCAATTTAAAAACAGGTAAACATCTTTCTAGTATTCTCTGCTTTCAGGCAATATCCACCTGATGTCAGTAAAGCTATCCCTTATTCCACATCCCCATCTGAATCTGGCTTAAACATCTGGCAGTTCCCTGTCATTGTAGCGTTGCAGCTGTTTTTGGATGATCTATAGCAAAATTTTGCTTGCGTGAGATATTAATGATATTGTACAATGACTTCCACAATCAAGTCACAATTTTTGGAACGCACACCCAATGGATCAGTAGGCCAGGTAGCTGTCTCCCAAATTTCTGGCATAGATGAGTGAGTGTCTGCAGTGCTACATTCATTTATTGAAAGATCTCAATTTGCATTCCATCAATTCCCAGAGTCTTGTTCTTTGCCAATGCCTTTAGTGCACCTTGGATTTCTTCCTTCAGTACCATTGGCTCTTGATCATATGCCACCTCTTGAAATGGTTGAACACCAAAAATTTCTTTTAGTACCATCACTGTGCATTCCTTCCATTTTCTTTTTGATTATTTCTGCATCGTTCAGTATTTTGCACATAGAAATATTCAGTATTTCAAATTGAGGCTTGAATTTTATTCTCAGTTCTTTCAGTTTATGAAATGCTGAGTGTGTTCTTCCCTTTAGCTTTATAACTCCACATCTTTACACATTTCATTGTAATATTTGAGTTTGTCTTCTCAGTCTACCTTTTGAAATGTTCTATTCAGCTCCATTACCTTTTCTTTTCTCCCATTTGCTTTATCATCTCTACACTGGAGAGCAAGTTTCAGAGTCTCTTCTGTCATCCATTTTGGTCTTTTCTTTCTTCCTTGTTTTCTTAATGACCATTTTCTTTCTTTCTTTATGGTATTCTATTGTTTTCAGCCAATAGTGTATAATGCATCAAATCAAACTACTGACAGATGAGTGGTGTTCAGGGATTTTTACAAAAAATGAAACTATAGTCCTAAAACTTTGATTTTAAACAAGTTAAAGAAAGTACATGTTCATTTACAATTTTACAAAGTAAATTAATTTTATCAACTTATTTTTTTCTTTTCTTTTTTTTACTCTCCCATCCTTTCCACCCCTGGTAAACATCAAAGAATGTTTCTTTTCATATGGAAATCTTTTCTTATTTTTTACCAAAGTGGTCTCATACAGTATTTGTCCTTTTGTGAATGACTAATTTCACTCAGCACAATGTCCTTCAGGTACCTCCATGTTATGAAGTGTTTCACAGATTAATTGTTATTCATCAATGTTGCATAGTATTCCATTGTGTGTATCTACCAATGTTTGTTTATGCATTCATCTACTGATGCATATTTAGGCTGTTTTCATATTTTTGCTATTGTGAATAGTGCTGTGATAAACATTCATGTGCATATATCTACTTGTGTCCTGGTTCTTATTTCTTGTGGATATATAGTAAGTATAGGAATTGTTGGGTCATACTATATTTCTATTTTCAAATTTGAGTAAGTGACATGCCATTTTCCACAGTGGTTACGAATCGGACTACAAACTGCAAGGTCAACAGTATGAAACTACCAGCTGCTCCACGGGAGAAAGATGAGGCTTTCTGCTCCCGTACAGATTTACATCCTTGGAAAACCTGTACAAGTCACTATGAGTTGCTTCCAACTCCACGACACATAACCAACCAACCAACCAGTAATTTAGGAGGGTTCCACTCTCTTCACACTTTCATCAGCATTCATTGTTTTCTGTTTTGAATTTTGCTGTTACTGTTAGTGTGAACTGATAGCTCATTGTTTTGATTTGCATCTAATAGCTAATGATCATGAACACTTCTTCATTTTGTTTGGCTTCCTGAATATCTTCCTTGGTATTCATGTCTTGTGCCCATTTTTTAATTGAGTTGTTTGGCTTTTTCTTGAAGAGGTGTTACAGTTTTGTATACATTTTAGAGATAAATCACCTGTCTGATGTCACTGTAAAACATTTTTCCCAATCTTTGGGATCCCTCTTAACTCATTCATTGAACTATTTTGATGCACATAAGTGTCTAATTTTAGGAGGTCCCAGTCATCTATTTGTCTTCTACTATTTGTATGTTTTTTAGTAATGTTTGACAGTGTATTTATGCCAAGTATTAGAACCCCTGAGTTTGTCCCTATTTTTTCATTGATGATTTTTATAGTCCTATGTTTGTAATCCACATAGAGTCCTTCTGTGTATATGGTGTGAGATATGTGGATCTTGTTTCATTCTTCTGAAAATGAATTTAGTTTTACTAGCACCATTTGTTGAAGACACTCAACTTATTTTTTTACTATGAACTTTATGATAATGATTCTCAGGTTTCAATTTGATTTGTTCTCATAGTAGTAATCAGAGGCACATAAAATATATACATACAAGTGTACACATGTATATATATATTTATGCATATATTATCTATTATTACTGTTGTTAGTCAATTTTAACTCATACTTACCCAACTATATAATCACATTTTATAAGTCCAACTCTAAATCATCAATCTAATATATTATGCTAAGTTTATAAATGCTACTGTTGATATAGTTTCAAGAATGACAACGGAAATCATTTTTTTTTTAAATATACTTTATTATTTCAAACTAAAATGAATCCTTTTAAGATTATTATGTTAGTCTGTCATAAAGCTCTGACAAACTTTAAACTAAACAAACCTTTATAAATATCTAAATGCCTTTTTTGTGTTATGTTGTTGTTGTCATCAAGTCAAGGTCACTAAGAGTCCAAATTATACACAATATAATAAAACACTGCCCAGTACTGTGCCATCCTCAAAAGTGTTATATTTCAGCCATTGATGCTGCCACTGTGTCAATCCATCATGTTCGGGTCTTCATTTTTTTGCAGGCCCTCCACTTTACCAAGCATAATGTACCTCTCCAGGAACTGGTCCATCCAGAAAACATGTACAAAGGGCAAAAGATGCAGTCTCATCACCCTTGATTCTATTTCTTGTGATTTTGGCAATTCTGTGCTGTTATTCATAAGGTTTTTAGTAGCTAACCATTCAGACGATTCCTGGTATGGGCTCTAGGATAAGCAGTGGACTGCTAATCATAAGATCAGAAGTTCAAACCCACCAGCTACTCCTTGGAAACCCTGTAGAGGATTACTATGAGTCAGAACCAACTCAATGGCACTTAACAACAACAACCATTCAAAAGTGGTTTGTCTCTACATTTTCCTGGTCTGTCTTAGTTAGGAAGCTCTGCTGAACCCTGTCCATCACAGGTCATTCTGGTGGTATTTAAAATATTGGTGGCCTAGGCCCCAGCATCATAGCAGTATATAAGCTAACACAGTATAACAAATTGACAGATGAGTGGTGGCTTTGGTGCTATATTGTGATTCTTTTATACAGGGTAGAACCTGCCTCATAAGATTCTAGAACAAAAAAGGAGGATCAAATGCTAGCACCAAGAAAATGACTTCATGCTTTTACACATTAGCAACATATAATCAGTCAGCAAACCACTTTTGATAATTATGCTTGTTATAAAATTCCACTAGGATTAAAATATTTGATACACAAGTTTTGATTCCTCATATTTAATAAATCATATTTTATAATGAAAAAAGGTAAAATGATGACAAAGTTTTTAACATTTTGCTAAATATTCCTTTTTAAACTTGATCCTGTAGGAAAACTGCTTTCCTCAAGTCACAGTGAAGTCACACAACTGTCTAGTCTGAGCTTAGTAAGACTATTTTGCCTTATGCTTTGAGAACTGTTAAAGAACTTTCCATGAGTAATCAGTTTTCAGAAACAGAAATTCCAAATCAAAGTAGAAGTTGTGTTTTGGGATAAATTGTTATTGTAAAAGCACACATCCTTAGCCATTTTCCATGGCAATGTTACTAAGATACAGTTTAAGAATCTTGGGAAGGCCACCACTGGATACTTTCAAAAGCCATCTTTGCATTGTTCCTAGGTCTAGTTCCCCACTAGCCACAGCCACCCCCACCATGTTTCTCCTCCTTTGCTGTGGACTCTGGCAGCTTTCTTGCCAGTCCCCACACTTGCATGCTCTTTGTCATCTTCTATATCAAATCACCAGCATGCCCCGCCATGTCAGATGTGGCTGTGGGCACCAGCTCGAGATCACTACCAAGGACTTAAAGGAGAAGAAAGAGGTTGTGGAGGGAACAGAATGGAAGAGATGTGCCCACTAATGGGAATGCTGACAAGGAAAATGGAAAACAGGAGGCTGACAATAAGGTAGATGAGGAAGAAGAAGAAGGTAGGGAGGAGAAGGAGGAGGAAAAGGAGGAAGGTGGTAGTGAGGAAGAAGATAGAGATGAAGATGAGGAGGCTGAGGCAGCTACGGGCAAACAGGCAGCTGAAGATGATGAGGTTGATGATGTTGACATCAAGAAGCAGAAGATCGACAAGTATTACTAGACAGCAAAAAAAGAAAAGTTAAACTTTAAAAAAGGCCACCGTGACCTATTCACCTACCACTTTCCATTTCAGAATCTAAATGTGGTCACGTTCGAGTACACAGTGCCATTGGCCCACTTTGGACAGTGTCACCTGAAGATAACATGGGCTCACCAAAACCACAACCTGAATTTTCAACAGGGGAGAAAAAAGAACCAACACTTCCAAGGCCCTACCTTTTTTTTCTTAAAAGTATATAAGAAGGAAAAAGTTGTTTGTATATTTTATTTACATTTTATATTTTTGTACATATTGTTAGGGATTAGCCATTTTTAATGGATTCAGACGTCCAAACCAGCCTTGGAGCATTCTCTGTCCTAATTCTGACTTTACTTGTAGTGTGACAATAATCATTATAATCTCAAAAGAGAAAAAAAAACTTGTAAAAAAAGCAAAAACAACAACAAAAATTACCATTTTATTATTCCAAGCATTGCAGTAACTTTTTGTGTGTATATACTTAGCTGTACTGTAAGTAGTTAGTTAGTTAGTTTGTATGAGATGGTTTAAAAAAAAGTCAAAGCTAAAAATTCCTTTTCCTTTTTCTTGTCTATGAAGTTACTGTTTATTTATTTATTTATTTTGGCCTGTTTGATGTATGTGTGAAATAATAATGTCCAATAATAAACCAGGATTTTATTTTGCTGAGTCTTTCTAACAACAACAAAAAAATAATCTGGGAAAGTTCTTTCCTCTTGGGAACATTTTTGACTTCCTAATTAAAGGAGTCCTTTTGGTGCTATAGGATAAGCACTGAGTTGTTGTTGTTGTTGTGAAGTGCTGTCGAGTCAGTGCCGATCCATAGCAATCCTGTATAGGGTTTCCGAGGAGCAGCTGGTGAGCTTGAACTGCTGACCTTGCAGTTCAAATGGCTTTGCAGTGTGGCAAATTAACCCACAGCACCACACCAGGACTCCAAGCATCGAGTAGCTAACCATAATATTTGCAGTTTAAACCCACAACCTGTTCCAAGGAAGAAAGATGAGGTTTTCTGTTCTTGTAAAGATTAGCAGCCTCAGAATTCTGATACTGGGACTCCATTAGTTGAAACAGACTCAATGGCAGTGGAAATCAAAGGGCATATTACATCAAAAGAAGATGGAAGGAATGCACATAGTCACTGAGCCAATAAGAATTGGTCAATGTTCAACCATACCAACAGGTACCGTATAAGCAAAACACAGTGATAATGAAGGAAGAACTACAAGCTGCACTGAATGCATTAGGGGAAAACAGGACTCCAGGAATTGTTGGAAATGAAATGTTTGAATTGCTTCAATAAACTGATGCAAAACTGGAGGCACTCACTTATTTATGCAGAGAAATTTGGAAGACAAATACCTGGTCAACTGATTGGAAGAGATCCATGTTTGTGCCCAGTCCAAAGAGAGGTGACGTAACGGAATGGGGAAATCACCAAATAACATCATTAATAGCACACGCAAGTAAAATTTTGCTGAAGATATTTCAAAAACAGTTGCAGTAGTACATCAACAAGTAGCTGTCAGTATTTCAAGCCAGATTCAGAGGAGGACATGAATGAGGGAGATCGTTGCTGACATGAAATGTATCTTGGTTGAAAGCAAAGAATACCAGAAAGATTTTTATTAGTGTTGTATTAACTATGCAAAGGTAATTGACTGTGTGGATCATAAAATATGAATAACACTGTGAAGAAAGGTAATTCCAGAACACTTCATTGTGCTCATGAGGGGACCTGTACATAGACTAAGAGGCAGTCATTAGAACATAACATGGGAATACTGAAAAGTTCAAAATCAGAAAGATGTGCATCAGGGTTATATCTTTTCACCATATTTATTCAATCTGTATGCTGAGCAAATAATCCAAGAAGCAGGATTATATGAAGAACATAGCATCAAGATAGGAAGAAGTCTCATTAATATGCAGATGATCTAACTTTGTTTGCTGAAAGTGAAAAGGACTTAAAAAAAAGTAGTTACTGATAAACACCAAAGACTACAACCTTCAGTATGGATTGCACTTCAATCTAAAGAAAACAAGAATGCTCACAACTGGACCAATAAATAACATAATGATAAGTGGGGGAAAAGATTGAAGTTTTCAAACACTGCATTTTGCTTTGATTCACAATCAACACTCATGCAAGCAGTAATTAAGAAACTAAATGACGTAGTGCATTAAGCAAATCTGCTGCAAAAGACTTCTGTAAAATGTTCAAGAGAAAGAGGTCAATTTGAGGACTAACGTGACTGACCCAAACTGTGGTATTTTGAATTACCTCATATTCATGCACATTAGACAATAAATAAGGAAGACCATAGAAAAATCAATACATTTGAATTTTAGTGTTGGCAAAGAATACTAAAAATACCTTGGTCTGCCAGAAGAACAAACCAGTCTGTGCTGCAAGAAGTACAGTCCGAAGGCTCCTTAGATGCCCAGATGATGAGATTTTTCATATTTTGTACATGTTGTTAGCAGGGACCAGTCTCTAAAACAGGACATCATGCTTGGCAAAGTGCAGTATCAATGAGAAAAGAAGATTCCCCCAATGTGATGGATTGACACAGTGGCAGCAACCATGGTCTTGAGCAATTGTGAGGATGGCCCAGGAAAGGGTAGTGTTTCCATTCTATTGTACATATGAGTAGGAATCGACTTGACAGCACCTAACAACAAGAAGTCAAAATGATACTACAATTTGCAAATCATATGCTGAATAAATTTCTAACCATTTCTATTACTGATTTAATATGATTTTTGTTTTAATCATGTGAAAAACACTCTCATACCTATTCAGTGATGACTAGATATGGAGAGTTGAGCTGTGATTTTGAAAGACAGGTAGTCTTTGAAAATTTTTCTAAAGCATGTGGGTTAATGCACTGAACTGTAAAGTCAGTTTGAACCGCAAAGTTGGCAGTTCAAGCTCACCAGTTGCTTCTTGGAAACCCTATATGTGGTTTGGAACCGACTTGATGGCACTTAACAACAAGAGAAAGATGTAGGTGGATTCCTCTTACTTTCTACTGAAATCTTTATAAGCACATAATATACTTCTGCTACTAAAGAAAAATTTAAATGGGAAGAAAATGAATTATTTAAAATGTTTTCTGTTTGAATCAAATTTCAAATCCACAATAAAGATTTCTTTAATCTTATGAAGTGAGCCAAAGACAAAATGTAACTGATATAGAGGAGAGCAGTTGAGAATTTCATAGCTGTATTTATAACTATAAATTATATGTATTCCTTGCTTGTTTGTTGTAATAACCTATGACTGATGACTAAAATTTGCCATGATTTCAAATTGACTGTTTCAAACTAAACATAAATTCATAATCAGGATTTACAAATAAAATCTTGATAGACAAGAAATTAATTTATACCAATAAACATGAAATAAGACTTAATGTAGAATCTGTACATAGACCAGTAGGCAGTTGTTTGAACATAACAAGGGGCTATTGAATGGTTTAAAATCAGGAAAGGTGTGTTTCCTAATTGGGCATTAGGTCACTTTGAGTTGGAACTGACTCGATGGCACCTAACAACAGCAACATAACAGAAATACCACAAGTAAATGGCATTAACAACCAGAAATTTATTCTCTCATAGGAGATTAGCAGTCCACATTCAGAGTGCCAGCTCTAGAGGACAGTTTTCTCTTTGTCGACTAGAAGGAAAGATCTGTGTCTCCTTTCACCATCTGAACTCCCACTAGTCCTTGAAGATTTCAATACTTCTTGGCAGCAATTTTCTCCTGAATCTAGGCACCCCAGATCCAAAAGACGGACTGCTTTCCCCGTTCTTCTATCTTAGTGGTAGTAGTTCCCACTCTGCTCTGCTCAATTCTATATCCCTTTTATTTTTCAAAAGGGTTCGATTCAAGATATAACCTAATCCTGTAGATTGCATCTGTTCCATTAATATCATGATTTACAACACGTTCAGTGAGGAAATAATCTGAGAATCTACATTATGTGAAGAAGAGCATGGCAGCAGGATTGGAGGAAGACTCATGAGCAACCTGCAATTGAAGATGATACAACCTTGCTTGATGAAAGCAAAGAGGTCTTAAAATACTTGCTGATGAAGATCAAAGACCATAGCCTTCAGTATGGGTTGTACCTCAATTTAAAGAAAACAAAAATTCTCACCACTGGACCAAAAATTAACATCTTGATAGTTGACAAAAGACTGAAATTGTCAAAGAATTAATTTTGCATGGATCCACTATCAAAACTTATGGAAACAACCATCATAAAATAAAACAATGTATCACATTAGACATATCTCCTACACAAGACTGCTTTAAAGTATTCAAGAGTAAAGACTTCAGTTTAAGGACTAAGGTGCACGTGCCTCCAGCACATAGTCTCATATGCATGTGAAAGTTGGACAATGAATAAACAAGACCACACAAGAACTGATGCATTTGAGTTACAGTGTTGAAGAAGGATATTAAAAATACCATGAATTGCTAGAACAAACAAATCTCTGTTGGAAGAAGTACAGTCTAAATGTACCTCAGAAGCAAGCATGACAGGACTTCATCTCTCATACTTCAGGCATGTTATCAGAAGGGACCAGTCTCTGGAGAAGAACTTCATGCTTGGTAAAGTGAAGCTTCAGCAAAAAAAGAGGAAAACCTCCAAAGCGATGGACTGACACAGTGGCAGCAGCAATGGGCTCAGGCTTAACAACAGTTGTCATGACGACACAGGACCAGGCAGTGTTTCATTCTGTTATGCATGAGATCTCTATGAGTACAGCTGACTAAATTACACCTGACAACAACAGGATCATTACAAGAAATTACATCATGGGGATGATTGTATCATATTAGATCTCATCATGGAGGTCATAACCAAATCTTTACTGCAAAACCATTGAGAATCCTGATCAAGCCATGTAGACATAAAACTGTCACAGTGTGTATCTGTGTTGTATCATTTCACGATGCAATTCAATCTGTGTACTAAGTAAATAATCTTAAAAACTGGGATTTGTAAAGAACACTGCCTCAGGATTTGAGGAAGACTCATTAGCAACTAGTGACAAGCAGATGTCAAATCCTTGTTTACTGAAAACAAAGAGAACTTGAAGCACTTATTGATGAGGATCAAAGAAGACAGCCATCAATGTGGATTGCACCTCAATGTAAAGAAAGCAAAAATCCTCACAACTGGACCAATAAATAGCATCGTGATAAATGCAGAAAAGATGGAACTTGTCAAGGATTTCATTTTACTTGGATCCACAATTAATGAACATGGAAGCAGCAGTAAAGAAATTAAGTAATATTTTGCACTGGGCAAATCTGATACACAAGACCTCTTTAAAGTGTTCAAGATCAAAGATACCACATTGAGGAATAAATTGTGCCTGACTCAAGTACACTTTATTTATTTTCCATTGCCTCAATGCACTTGTGAGCTGGACAATGAATAAGGATGCCTGGAGAAGAATTGATGCATTTAAATTATGGTGTTGGCAAAGAATATTGAATATACTGCCAGAAGAACAAACAAATCTGTCTTGAAAGAAGCACAATCAGAATGTTTCTTAGAAGTAAGGATGGTGAGAATTTGTATCACATACTTTGTACATGTTATCAGGAGGGATCAATCCTTGCTAAAGTACATCGGACTTGATAAAATAGAGGGTCAGTGGAAATGAGGAAGACCCTCAATGAAATGGATTGACACATTGGTTGCAACATTGGACTCAAACACAATAACCATTGTGAGGATGGTGCGGGACTGGGCAGTGTCTTGTTCTGTTTTACATACGGTTGCCTTGAGTAAGAACCAACTTTATTTCCCTTAACAGCAACAAGACACAATATTTTTAAAAAATATTCCAAAATCATGAGATGAGATGTCATCATAACTTCTAATCTTCTAAAATAAAGAGAAATGTAGGCAGGTTTTTTTCCTCAATTGTATTCCCCTTAGGATATGTTTGTGTGGGACACCCCATCATCCATACTCTCACACACACACAAAGCAAATGGTCAGAAGCACTTATTCTTCTCTTGCTAGCAAAACACTCCAATATCCTTGTTCTCATCTTAAAACTAAGATCTTTCCTTGTAAAGCTACTTCAATTGCTTTCTCTTATAGGTGAGAACTCTTTAGTTTCAAGTTACAGAATCTCAGTTCAAACTAGCTTAAGCAATAAAGTGAGTGTATGGAATCATGCTATTAGAGTCAAAATCCACTCTGATGCCATTCAAATATGTGTAATGATTGACACCAGAACAGAGGTATAATATGAAAAGAAAAACCTATCTTTTGGCAATATAAGCTGACCGAAGATTAAGAAATTTTATCCACTCTGATAATTCAATAAGTTTGAAAGGAGATAGAAAATAATTAGTCTAATGTTAACCTAAAACTGTGGTAAGGGTATGATCCCAAAAGATGGCACCAACTATCCCTTCTGACAGCACTCTCTACTCAGCTGGGTTCAATAATTCTTTGTGATGGCCACATTTTGAAGGGAATTTGACACCACAGTTATGGGGTTTATTAGTGAAGTGAACAGGTAACAATTCAGTGTCAGAAATGGTTAGGTATTTTTTTCTACTCAAGACAGCCTCCCCTCTAGCTTGCCATAGACAGACCTCTCTCTGTCCCTTAACTTCTTAGCCTGGCTTCTGCACTGCTGCAGAATGTTACAAAGCTCTATTAAAACTGATGATGAAAACCCAGAGAACATACCCCTTGACCATAAGCCTCAGCTTGAAGATACTCAGCTCTGGTTTCACGGGTCAGCCAACCTTACTCCTCTAATTAAGTGCCTGTTGTTGTTGTTAAGCGCTCTTGAGTTTGTCCCGACCCATATCGAACCTGAGGGGTGGCTGGCGAGCTTGAACCATTGACCTTGTGATTCAAACTGACCTTGCAGTCCATTGCATTAACCCAAGCGCCACACTAGGAGTCCTAATTATGTGTCTGTTGTTATTGTTGTTGTTAAGTGCCGTCAAGTTGGTTCCAACCCATAGTGACCCTGTATAGCATTTCAAGGAGTACCTGGTGAGCTTAAACCTCCGACCTTGTGGCTCAAAGCAACTTTTCAGTCCAGTGCATTAGCCCTCAGTACCACACCAGGACTCCAATTACATGCCTAGAAGCACCCAATTCTACAAGCAAGCCTCCTGCACAAAGTCATTCATCTTCACTTGCTCCATGGGCTGGGAAGCCCAACACTCTGGCTCTTGGTTCTGCTGCTGCTGCTCCTCTCTTGATGTCACAGCTTTCCTTCCCTAGGTCAAGGAGATTCCATGTGTAGGGATCTAAATGTTCAAGGGATGTGCTTCACTCCTGGCTCTTTTTCTTTGATGGTAGTGAAATCTCTCCTGCTTCTGAGATGGCTTCTTTTACACCCACAGTTGAGTTCCAAATTTTTACAGTAAACCCTATTAATAAGCACTAACAACTGAATTATATAATCCATCAACACTGTTTTAGGCTGGGTTTTATAGAGACATGAAACCAGTAAACTTATATGTGTACATATATAAAGAGACGCTTGTATCGAGGAAATGGCTCACAATTGTAGAATCCTAGGTGCCCAGTGGAATAAAGCAAGCACATTTTCCCTGTGTGTCCATTATATGGAGAGGACGTCACACCCCACAAGGAAATCAGTCCATCAGCTGCTCATAGCCAAGCATCACAGAGGTAGGTAAGTGACTCTGCTGTATTAGATCTCACCACAGAAATAAGTGCATCAACTACCATAACAATCAAGACAAATTGACACAAAACCCTAACTATCACAAGCATCTTCCACCACCTTCTCTTACCCAGACCAATCAGGGAAACGTGTTTGGTAGGAGATACAAATATTATAGCAAGAAGAGACACATGAAGCATTTCACTGCACTGTTGATTTCTTCAAGATTAGTATCTGAATACATCCCTTTTATTGGTTTGGATATATAAAATGACTCAGCATTGTAATTAAGTCAAGAAGACAATTCCGCTGTGTGTCTTCAGTGTCATATCTCCAAATCCAGTTAAATCTGGGCCAATATTTAGTTTAGATCTTTGAAACAGCTAACTGAATTCAATTATCTTAAAATAATGTGTAATGGTTAGGGTTTTGCATCAACTTGACTAGTGAAGAATTTCCACAGGTTTAGCAGTTAAGATATGTTTATACCCATGGTAATGAAACCTAATACAGGCATATTTAAATCTATGATGATTGGCTATGAGTGGGGCTTGCTCCCAATATAATGGATATGTAGGAAAGGC
Source organism: Chrysochloris asiatica (assembly GCF_000296735.1). Lineage (NCBI taxonomy): Eukaryota > Metazoa > Chordata > Mammalia > Afrosoricida > Chrysochloridae > Chrysochloris > Chrysochloris asiatica. The sequence continues at coordinate 6,094,454 of NW_006408540.1, forward strand.
TCTTACTTTCTCTCTCTTCCTGGGACCTGGGACTTGACAATTATAAGCCATTTCCTTGATAATAAACCTTTCTCTCTCTCTCTCTCTCTCTCTCTCTCTATATATATATATATATATATATATATTGTGTTGGTGGTATACTGTGGAGTTGGTTCTGACTCATAGCGGTTTCCAAGTCTGTAAATCTTTGTAGGAACAGAAAGCCTCATCTTTCTCCCATGGAACAGGTGGTAGTTCCGAACTTCTATTCTTGAGATTAGCAACCTGACTCATAACCACTACATTACCAGAGCTCCATATATATTATTGGTAATTGTTGTCAAGTTGGTTCTGACTCATAGTGACCCTGTATAGGGTTTTCAAGGAACGGCCAGTGAGTTTCAACCGCTGACTCTGAGAATTACAAAATATGAATCTAGAAAAACTGGAAACTGTTGAAATGGAATGCATAAACATCGATATCCTAGGGCTATGGAGCTGAAATGACTGATGTTGGCCATTTTGAATCTGACAATCACATTGTTTAGTATGCTGAAAATGACAAATTGAAGAGGAATGGAATTGCATTCATCACCAAAAAGAATTTAAAGATCTGTCTTGAAGAACAACATTAGCTGTGATAGGATTATATCCAAAGGTCTACAAGGAAAACAAGTTAATACCACTAATATTCAAATGTATGCACCAACCACTAAAACTAAAAATGAAATTAAACTCCTCAGTCTGAAATTGATCAAACATGCAATGAAGATGTATTAATAATTACTGGTGACTGGAATGCAAAAGTTGGAAGCGGAAAGGAAGGATCAGTGGTTGGATAATAAATGTCCTTAGTGATAGAAACTATGCTTAAGATCATATGTTAGAATTTTGTAAGACCAATGACTTCTTCATTGCAAATACCTTTTTTAAACAACATAAAAGATGACTACACACATGGAATACACAAAAATCAAATTGACTACATCTTGGACAGAGATGATGGAGAAGCTCCATTTCATCTGCCAAAACAATTCAGGGGCAGACTGTGGAAGAGACTATCAATTGTTTATGTGCAACTTCATGCTGAAGCTGAAGAAAATAAAAACAAATGTACAAGAACCAAAATAAGACCTTGAACATATACCACCTAAATTTAGAGATCATCTCAAGAACAGATTTGACGCTTAAACACTAAATACTTAAGACCAGAATAGTTGTGGTATGACAACAAGAACATCATAGAGGAAAAAGTCAAAAAGTCACTAGAAGGAAAAGATCAAAATGAATGTCAAAAGAGACACTGAAGCTTGCTCTCCAGTGTAGAAATGCCAAAGCAAATGGAAGGAATGAGGCAGTAAATGTGCTGAATAGAAAACTTCAAAGGGCAGCTCAAGAAGACAAAGTCAAATATTGTAATGAAATGTGTAAAGACCTGGACTTAGACACCAAAAGGGAAGAGCACATTCACTATTTCTCAAGCTGAGGTAGCTGTAGAAAAAATTCAAGTCTTGGCTTTCATTATTGAAGGATTTTTTGGGCACATTTTTGAATGATGCAGAAAGCATCAAAAGAAGATGGAAGGAATACACAGAGTTATTGTACCAAAAGGAAATGGTTGATGTTCAACCATTTCAAGAGGTATCATATGATCAAGAGCCAATGATACAGAAGGAAGAAGTCCAAGGTAGCATTAAAGGAACTGGCAAAGAATGAGGCACAAGGAATTGATAGAATACAAATCGAAATATTTCAACAAACTAATGCAGCACTGGAGGCATTCACTCATGTATATCAAGAAATTTGGAAGACAGCTACTTGGCCAAGTGATTGGAAGACATCCATATTTGTGCCCATTTTGAAGATAAGTGACCCATTGGAATGTGGAAATCATCAGATAATATCATTAATATAGTGTGCAAGTAAAATTTTGCTAAAAATAATTCAAAAAGATTTGCAAAAGTACATTGACAGAGAACTGCCAGAGTTTCAAGCTGGATCCAAAAGAGGACATGGAATAAGAATATTACTGACATCAGATAGATCTTGGCTGAAATCAGAGAATACCAGAAAGAAGTTCCCCTCTACTTTATTGTCTGTGCAAAAGCTTTCAAATGTGTGAATCATGACAAGCTATGTGCAACATTACAAAACATAACTGTTTTGAAACACTTAATTGTGCTCCTATGAGGAACTTGTACATAGACCAAGAGGCAGTCATTCAAACAGAACAAGGGACACTGAATGGTTTAAAATCAGAAATCTGTCTGCCAGGGCTGTATTCTATCACCATACCTATTCAGTCTGCATGCTGAGCAAATAATCCGAGAAGCTGGATTATATGAAGAAAAACATGACATCAGGATGATACAAACTTGAAAGTGAAGAAAACTTAAATACTACTGATGAAGATCAAAGACCTTCTGTATTGGTTGCACCTCAATGTAAAGAAAATAAAAGTCCTCACCACTGGACCAGTAAGTAAACAGCATCCATGTAAACGGAGACAAGATTGAAGTTGTCAAAGATTTTATTTTGCTCAAATCAACCATAACACTCATGGAAGCGGCAGAAAGAAATCAAACGATATAATTCATTAGGCAAATGTGCTTCACAAGACCTCTTTGAAGTGTTCAAGAGCAAA
>NW_006408540.1:6098640-6115010 GCF_000296735.1 Chrysochloris asiatica
TTTTCCCCCTCTTCTTTTTACTTCTGGTTGAGCTCTGATCATCCAGTCACTGAAGCCAGGACAAGGGGGTATTATCTGCAAGTGTAGGTGTTCTTATGCATATGCCCTCTCTTCTTATCAGCTGGACGCTTCACTCTCCACTCTAGTCCTCTGTGGCTATGTCACTGACTCTGGGCCCAACCAACCAGGTGGTATTTCAACAGACTCATGTGTATTTGAAAGCTGGACATTGAATACGGAAGAATTAATGCATTTGAGTTATGGTGTTGTACAAAAATATTAAAAGTACCATGGACTGCCAAAAGAACAAACCAATCTGTGTTGCAAGAACCACGGACAGAATTCTTCTTGGAAGCCAAGATGGTCAGACTTCATCTCTCATACTTCAGACATATTATGAAGAGAGAGCAATCCCTGGAAATTCATAAATTGTAGAGAAGGAGAATAAGAGGAAGACCCCCAACAAGATGGATTATCACAGTGGCAGCAGCAATGGGCTCAAACATAGCAATAACTGTGAGGACTGGGCAGTGTTTCATTCTGTTGTACATAGTGTCACTATGAGTGTGTATCGATATGATGGCACCTAACAACAACGACAACAATAACTTATGAAACATTTTAAGACTATTTCTCTAGTATAGTAGTATACAAGAATCTCGGTGTGTTTCTTGCTTCAAAGAGTGCTGTTTCTTAATGGAAAGTTCTTTAGAAACACACTTCTTTCCTTTGTTTCTCAGAGTGATAACCAGCAACATGTCCTTCCATACACACACAAAAATTGTCTTTCAGAATCTCCTGCTTTAGGGAAGCCTTTTTTTTGCCAGGAGCAGTTCTGCGTCTGGACTCAGCAATTGGCAAGAGTGCCTCTTTGGACACACTCTGCAGAGAGCAGACTGGTTTCCCATGCATGAATTTTTGTGCGCATCATCAACCAAAGCATTTATGAGCTGCCAATTTTCTCAGGCAGGGCAACACTGAGAAGCAGGCCAGCTTGATCTTTGGCACATCCCTCTCATCAAAAACACAATCCTGTCCTCTAGCCAGGCTGCCACATAATTATTTCAAAAGAAAATCCTCATGTTACAAAGCTCAAAATGATTTTACTTTAGTTTACTAAGTACGTATAATATCTGAACCAAATGATAACATCTATGTACATAATCTAAGTGTGCCATATAATAGAACAGTTCTCAGTTATAATGGTCATCATTAAGCCATCTATCCTTTCTACCTTTTATTTTAGATAAAAAGTATAATTAAAATAAAGGCTAGGAATTGGAAAGAAAATGAGGCAAAAGGGACCAGGTGAAATGATTTAGTAAGGAAAATGAAAAACAAAAACAACTATGCTTAAGGTGCTCTGGTAGCGTAGTGGTTATGAATCGGGCTGCGAACCGCAAAGTCAGCAGTTCGAAACTACCAGCTGTGCCGTGGGAGAAAGATGAGACTTTCTGCTCCCGTAAAGATTTACAGCCTTGGAAACCCTGTACAGGGTCACTATGAGTCGGAACCGACTCTACGGCACATAACAACAACAACAATGCTTAAGGGAAAAGGTAAGAGAAAAGGCAAAAAAAAAAAATTTGAGAGAAAATGATGATAAAGAAGAGTTAAAAAGGAGAGAAAAAGTGAAAATAAAAGAATAAGAGTGATGGAGGAAAGAGAAAAACCTTCATATCCTGGGGTTAAAGTAGTGTCTGATTTTTCCTTTTTCCATTCTCTTAAGTCTTATACTCAGTAAGTATAATATTTACTCTTAAGTATTATACTCAGTATGCCATTCTGGGGTGGTGCTAAATGAGTCATCATTTAGTTTTGTGAACAATTCATTCATACTGAAATCTTAATGTTATCTTAAAAATGTTTACTTCTTAAAATCCTTACTTAAAATAAAATCTAGAAGAATTATAGGATCCTGGGTAGTGCAAGCAATTTGTGATTGTTAATCCAAAGGTTGGAGCCTAACTAGAGGGTCAGCAGAAGAAATGATTGACAGGCTGCTTCTATAAAGACAAGAAAACTCAAAGGAGCAGTTAGTTGCCCTCTGTAACACATAGAGTTGTCATGAGGAGGGAATAGACTTGAGAGCAGATAGAAATAGCATAAGAATGATTTTATTAGGGTATATTTAATGAGTAACATTGCTGAAAGGAGCCCTGGTAGAGTAGTGTATCTTAAGGTGGGCTGCTAACTGAAAGGTCAGTAGTTCGAATCTACCATTTGTTCCATGAGAGGAAGATGAGTCTTTCTGCTCCTGTAAAGATTTACAACCTTGGAAACCCTATACAGAGTTGTTATGAGCTGTAACTGACTTCAAGGCACACAACCAACCAACCAACCATAGGTGTAATATGTGTGAGCACTTGTTTCACAGAGATTCCTCCGTAGAAGATGCTTGTGTGATACACAAACTTCAACTAAGGACTTATTTCAACTAAGGACATGTTTCAACTCTATGTTCCAGGAAGACACATTATTGTAAGTCATTTCTTTTCTCTGAAAGAGTCTTAGTCTCTCACTAACCCTACATAGATAACCATTTTTAGATGATTGTAAAATAGAGCTTTTGTTCGTAACAAAGACATGACTTCTTAAATTACATCATTTCTTTTCATTCCCAAGAAGAGAAACAATTTTCTTTTCTGACATGTTTATCACTATTATCCAGAGACTAGTTTTCTCCTAAGGTGAATTTACTTCAAGAACAAATATATTATTCTGGATTGTTGTCATTACTGTTAAATGCCAGAGAGTCAGTTCAACTCATATCAACCCTGTATAGGGTTTCCAAGGAATGGCTGGTGGATTTAAACTACCGACCTTGTAGTTCAAATTGACCTTGTAGTCCAGTGCATTATCTGGATAAGCTGTATATTAAAAGAACTACTCAGATGGCAACTAATTCTTAAAAATTTCAAAGTTCATATTTCATTTGTTATTGTTGTTAAATGCCATAAAGTTGGTTCTGACTCATAGCGATCCTGTATAGTTTCAAAGGAGTAGCTGGTGGATTTGAACTACTGACCTTCTGCTTAGCAATCCAGTGCTAATCTGACAAGGTCACACTGGGATTCCTCATATAGTATTTGTTGTTAAGTGCAGTCACGTTGACTCTTAGCGACCCTGTATAGGGTTTCCCAGGCTTTGAAAATCTTTGCTAGATCAGAAAGGCTCATTGTTTCCCCCCTAATCGGGTGCACCTTGTGATTTACAGTCCAAGGCTTATTGTTTGTAGCCACTATGCTCCCCATATTGTATTTTAAACAGTGCCGCTTCACTATGGGGAGCACGGTGGCTCGATACAGTAAACACTTGTCTGCAAACCACGAAGTTCGTGGTTCGAGGTGCACTGTATTTGAAGTGCTTGATCTGCGGTTTGAGACACCCATTGCTCCAAAGGAGAAAGATGAGGTTTTCTGCTCCCGCGAAAGCCTCGGAAACCCTAGACAGGGTGGCTGTGAGTCAGAACCTACTCTCAGCACTTACCAACAACTATTTTATCATGTATAATGAGGTGTTTGGCCTAAAAAATATGCTTCTTGAAATTTCAAACTTGTTGCTTATGAAACATTTCTTATCTTCATAAATAGAGGCTTTCAAGTCAAGGGGGAAATAGCAATTAAAAATGTTTTGTCAAACAATAATTTTCTCAGCTTCATGAATCTTTTTGTGAAGAATACTGTGTGCCCCAAAACTTATTTGAACATGTAACACATTTTTCTTGGGATAACTGTGAATCAGAAAAGCTGATGTTCACTATTTAAATTGGTCAAAATAAAAGTAAAAAAAGAAAGAAAAGAAACCTAGGAACATTAAAAGACTAGAAATATTCTAGGTTAACACATGTACATGTGTTGTTGTTGTTAAGTGTCATCTAGTCAGATGATTTAGGAGGGCTGACAAATCTGAAATCTACGGAATAGACAGGCAGACTGAAAACACTGATAGGATTTCTATATTACAGTCTTCAGACAGAATTCCTTTGTTTGAATTTTGTCTCTGGAGCTTTTCAACTGAATGAGGTCCACACACATTAAAGAGAATAATCTTCTTTACTAACAGCAACTGATTGTCGCTGTTAACATTGTCTGTAAAATACCTTCAGAGCAGTACCTAGAATTTGCTTCAATAATAATAGGGTAATAGTCCTGGCCTGGTGTTGAAGGATAAGCTTTGGACTGCTAATGGGAACATCAGAAGTTCAAGCCCACCAGTGGCTCCTCAGAAATCTAATAAAGGGTCACTAATGACTACCACATCATTCTTTCAGAACAACTGCTGGATTTGGAGAGCTGAAGATCGATTAACAGCAAGCTCTTAGCCATGGCACCATGGAGGCTTCTAGTAACAGTAGAGAGATAATTACAGCCTTAATCCTGAGGGGAGTTGGGGAAGAACTAGCACTATCAAAGACTGGAAAGAGGTGAAGCTTTGAATGATGAACTGCTTACAGAAGCTGAGACTTTAGATGACAAAGCAAGAAAACAATTCAACGACCTTTCTCTACTCTTCCTATATGATTGATCTCTTGCCTGAGCTTTCTATTGGCTAACCTCAAGGATGCCCAAAGAGCCTAGTAAAGAAATACTTAGCAGTCAGCCACTTGGAGCTCAGAATACAGAGGGGAAGAGATGGGATGGGAAAAGAAGGAGATTTTTATATAATTAGCAGTCTATCCCTTTTATCATTAAGCATTCATTTGTATTTAACTTGGATGGAAATATATTATACCCAACAGAGGGATCATATCACCCACCTGGGATGATGTTAATTGAATCATACTGTCATAGAGAATGTAAATTATAGCATAAACCATGACTAGTAATCTTCCTATAGGAGACCAGGGAAAAAGACAAGAAGAAACAAATTATTAACATAAAGGATACTATTAATAATTCCTATTATTACAGGTCATGAGGCTTAAATTGATAATTATAGTATAATAGATTGAATCGTGTCATATCAACTTGGCTGGGTGATGATTATCTGGTTTGGGAGTTAAGTAATGATATGATGTGGAAGTTATGTAATGACAACCTATTATGTGATCGAATGTAATAAATCAGTCATAATCCCTGATATCAACCACATCTCCTCTCCTCAGCATTCTCCCACACATCCCAGGGCTCTGCAATTTGCAGCAGTGTCTCACAGAACTCACAGGCCCTCATGAAAATGGCTCACAAGGTTATGAAGATTAGCAAGATCCAAATCCACAGTCCAAACATCAGTCTGCAGAGTTCTCCTCACCCACACCAGTTTAGGCTGTTAACACACAAGACTGTGTAAGCTAGTGAATTAGGTCAGGTTATGGGCTCAGGTTCCAAGAGCCAGCAATCAGATAGGTGTGAGTTTGATTAGTCAAGCAAAGGAACACATTGATGACTCATATTACTAAGATGGCTCATTTAATATTCAGTTAGATGGCTAAACTTACCAAGACAATCATTAGATTTCTAAGTTTTTACAATCACAATTGTTGTCAGGTGGTATTCAGTCAGTTTTGGCTCAACAACCCTGTGCACAACAGAACTAAACACTTTCACATGCATATGAGGCATATGAAAATTTCATGTCTTTGGTGAGATGCCCTTTAATCCTTAAACTGACATCTTTCCTTGTTAATACTTTCAAGAGGTCTTTTGTAGCAGTTTTTCCCAATGCAATATGTCTTTTGATTTCTTGATTTCTGCTTCCATGGGTGTTGATTGTGGATACTAGAAAAATGAAGTAATTGACAACTTCAATCTTTTCTCCCCTTATCATAATGTTATTTATTCATCCAGTTGTGAAGATTTTTGTTTTCTTTACATTGAAATGTGATACATACTGAAGGCTGTAGTCTTTGATAATCATCAGTATTTCAAAAGTCCTCTTTGCTTCCAGAAGGCAAGGTTGTGTTATTAGCATATTGCAGGTTTTTAATGAGTCTTCCTCCAATCCTGATGCCATGTTCTACATATGATATTGTTTCTTAGATTGATTTGCTCAGTATACAGATTGATTATGTATGATAAAATATAACCCTGGCACACACTTTGCCTGATTTTAAACCATTTAGTATCCTCTTGCTCTGTTTGAGCAAGGTATATGTACTTTTTCCTCTTGAGCATAATTAAGTGGTCTGGAATAACCCTTTTTCACATTTTTATATGTAGTTTGTTATGATCCATACAGTCAGATGCCTTTATATTGTCAATAAAGCACAGGTAAACATATGTCTGGTATTCTCTGCTTTTAGCCACGACTCATCTGATGTCAGCAATGATAGTCCTCATTCCATCTCCTCTTATTAATCCAACTTGAATTACTGGCAGCTTCCTGTTGATGTACTGCTGTAATCATTTTTGAATTGTCTTCAGAAAAATATACTTGATTGTTATATTAATGATATTGTTATATGATTTTTGCATTCTGTTTGGTCATATTTCTTTGGAATAGTCAAAAATACATATCTTTCCAAATGTTGGCCAGGTAGCTGCCTTCTAGGTTTCATGGTATCATATTGTTGAAACATTTCAGTTTATATTTCAGTTTATATTCTGTCAATTACTTTTTGCTTTTTGTGAATGCCTTCAGTGCAACTTAGATTTCTTTCAATACCATTGGTGCTTAATCATATGCTACCTTTTGAAATGGTTATGCATACATCACTTCTTCTTGGTACAGCAAAGATTCCTGCAATCTTCTTCTTCTTCTTCTTTTTTTTTTTAAAAAGCTTTTCATTGTGAATTGAGTGAAGGTTTATAGAACATATCATCAATTTTTATGTTCAACAAATGACATACTTTGCTTCATTACAATGATTGCAATCCCCTCTATGTACCAGCAGTTAATAATATTTAACTCTATTCACTTTTTAAAAAAGTTTTTGTTGTGAATTGAGTCATGGCTTGCAGGACAGATCGTCAATTTTATGATCAGCAAATCATATTATTGTAATGATTACAATCACCTCCATGCACCATAGATTAAAAGTATTTACCTGTATTCTTTTTTGTTTTGTTTAGTTTTTATGTACATGAAACACACAGAAAATATATATTCACTTAAATGTCCAGAGGACACATTTTGAAAGTCAGCCTCCTGCCCACACACATACAGTCTTTCTTATTCCATAGACCTAGAGTCCTCAGCTGCTCTATCTCTCTATGCTATCACCTCGGCCTCTGTCTCTGCTGTTGCTGTTTTTCTGGTTAAGATCCAGTGCTCCACTCATGCTATTCCCTCTTGATGGTCCTAGGGTTCTCTGTTCCTGGAATGAAAGATTAACTACTCCCCACTTTTAGTTTCACACCTTCTACATTTATAGTTGTGACCATCACAATTAGTCATGAGAACATTTACTCACCATTGAATCAAAATATCCTATTCCCATTCTCTCCCACCCCCTTTGACCAGAATCATCTGGTCAAGAGGAAAACTATTCAATGGGGATTCTACATTAGTCTTTCTAGTTTTGAAACTAAGGACACTCATGAAAGCTTATAAGCCAGCCACTTCATGCCTTTATAGTCCCCCATTTTTTAAAGCCAATGTCTAAGTTGCCTGTCCCATACATTTTGCTCTTCTCTTTCTGTATTATATTCTTAGTGACTTATTGCTTTCTTCTTGCCGAGTGTTCTTGATGTCATCCCACTCTTCTGGTATTGGTCATTAGTGTCTTATGCATCAAATCTGCTCTTGAGATGGTTTCTAAATTCAGGTGGGATATATCAAGATCAAATTTAAATCTTGTGAAATTGTTTCAATTTTCTTCAGCGTCAGCCTGAATTTGCATGTGATCAATTGATGGTCTATTCCACAGTTGGCCTCTGGCCTTATAATTGCTGATGATATTGAGCACCTCTATTATGTATTTCAACAAATGTAGGCAATTTGATCCCTGTGTATTCCATTTGGGAAGGTCCACGTGCATAAGTTTCCTTTCATATTGTTGAAAAAAAGGCATTTGCAATGAATAAGTCATTGATTTTGCAATAGTTTACAATGTGGTCTCCAACAATGTTTCTATCACCAAGGTGATACTTTTCAACTACAGTTCCTTTCACATTCCAATTCCCAATAATTATCAATACATCGCAATTGCATGCATGATCAACTTCAGTCTAAAGCAGTTTATAGAGCTCTTCAATGTTATCAGCACTGGCTTTAGAGTGGATTGTGCATGAATTTGAATAATAGTGGTATTAACTAGCCTTTGTTACTAGTGTATAGATATTATGCTATCACAGACAGCACTGTACTTTAAGATCTTGAAATGATCTTTTTGATGATGAATGTGATGCCATTCTTCAATTTGTTGTTTCAGCATAGTGAACCATATAACTGTCTGAATCAAAATGGCCAAATACCAGTTGATTTCAGCTCACGCATACCTATGATACAGATATTTGTGAATTACATTGCATTTTGATGATTTCCAGGAGTATTAGATTCATCCTTGTACATTCCACATTTTAATTATTTATGGATGTTTACAGCTGTTTCTTCCCTTTTGAGTTGTGCCACATTGTCAAATGGAGGTCTCAAAAATCTTTCCTCTATTCATGTCATTAAGGTCAACTCTAATTTGAGAAGGCAGTTTCACCCAGTTGTATTTTTATTGCTGTCCAACCTAAGGGGCTTATCTTCTGGTAATTGTTGTGATGCTATTCATAATGTTTTCAGTGACTAGCCATTCAGAAGATTATTCTTCCTAGCCTGTTTTAGCCTGGAATCTCCACTGAAACCTGTCCCCTGGGGGTGATCCTGATGGGATTTAAAATGCTGGTGGCATTGCTTCCAGCATCATAGCAATGCTCAAGCCACCACAGTACCACAAACTCACATATTTGTTGTTTTGTTGTTAAGTACTGTGGAGTCGGTCCCGACTCATAGTGACCCTGCACAGGGTTTCCCAGGCTGTAAATGTTTACGGGAGCAGAAAGCCTTATCTTTCTCCTGAGGAACAGTTGGTAGTTTCAAACTGTCGACCTTGTGGTTAGCAGCCCGATTTGTAACCAGTATGCTACCAGAGCTCCTTGTTTTATGAATCACAATTTTTCCTGTTAATAATCAGTTAAAACTGTATCATATATTCCTATGATTCTCCTACCTTCTCTTGCCCAAATGCATCAGGAAAGAGTCCTTTAGTAGGACTTACTAAGACATGGCAAAAAGAGACATATTTAAAAATTCACTGCACTGCATGGACCTTTCAACAGAACTGACAGAGAAAGGAAAACTCCCCTATAGCTTGTGTCCCAGATTTATACTTCTTGAATAGAAAATTCTGAGGAAATAAACATTTCTGTTGGTTAAAGTCATCCACTTGTGGTATCCCTATTATAGCAACACTAGATAACTAGGACAAATACATGTCCTTCTTATACGTCAATTCTATGTTTCCCTTTGACTCTATCAGCTGGTCTGAGTTATTTAACCAGAGTGGTAACCCAAGTCATTATTTCTGCAATAGTCAAGATGTTTAATTAGACAATTCTCTTGGAGTGGCACTGTAGGATCAGCAGTGGACTGAGAATTACAAGGTTGGTAATTCAAACCCACCAGCTGCTACTTGAAAACCCTATACAGGGTCACTATGAGCTGGAACTTACTCAACGGCACTTAACAACAATACTGTGCTAAATTTGTTTCTTGTTATTATTGGGTAAGATTTACTAAAATGTGTCTCAGAGACTTTCCTGGCTTCAAAACAGTCTTATTTGACCCATTGTACCAAATTTCACTTCAATAATTGGTATCATTCATAACAACCAAACCTATAATCCCCTACTCTGCTGGAAAGTAGCAGAAGAAGCCACAAAAATTGTAAGTATAACATATCACTTTAATCTGACTCTGAACAACACAACATCTTATAATGGTTTTAGTTTAATGCTTACTCGGATCCTTTTATTACAGCATCGTTACGTTGAGTGGTGTTCTTCCCTAGTTGGCATAATATCCAAGCACTGAGTAGCGGTGCTGCCATTACATCAGGCAAGCTACTTCTAGATTATGCAGTGTATGATATAACCAGTGATTTTTTGGACAGAGCTTCACCACATGTGTACATCTTTCACCATAAAATGGGTTTCTTGGTCTGACTCAATGCTACATTTTGTCTAGTACTGAAGGTCTCTTTTAAACTCAAATTATGAGGTAAGACACTAACAGTTTATTTCTTCTACTAGCAGAAACTCTAAACAACTTTCAATTGTCTCTATTAATTGCAATTAATAACATCCTTTACTACATAAGAGGTAAGATGCTGTGTTGATTACCTCAAGAAAGCAAACTGTTTTAAGGAAGGTCTCCTACAAGCAAAGCCTGAGAAATGATTTTAGAAGCATGCAGGCAATTAAGGGAGTTCTCTACAGAGAAAATAAGTAAGATAAGTTGTTGTTGTTAAGTGCCATCAAGTTGGTTTCAACTCATAGTGCCCCTGCACAGGGTCTCCAAGGAGTGGCTGCTGAGCTTGAACTGCCAACCTTGTGGTACAGAACAACCTGGTAGCCCAGCACATTAACCCGCAGCACATACCAGGACTCCAAGTAAGGTCAGTAGGATAAAACAATGAACAATACTAAGCTTATATTGATTTCAGCTGAAATCTACCTTCCATTAGCTCCCCGAGAGATCTCTGGAGCATGATTTCTACTGTTGAAGAAAGGGAGTCAGGCTTCTGAAACTGATCGTCTACTGAGATTGTCTCTAGGGTAAAGAAGTAGGCCTAATGGCATCTGTGCATTATTGTAGTTTTCCTTAGGTTCCATACAGTCAATTCATAGTGAACAAATCTTATATCATCCTCACAATCATTGCCATGTTTGAGCACATTGTTGCAACCATTTGTTAATCCATCTCCTTGATGATCTTCTTTTTCAGTTCAAATCCAGCTCCTTACCCCACACCAAATGTTTTTACTTAATTCTCCAAAACGTGCCACAAACTCTTGCCTCAACTTAATTGATTCTAAGTCACTTTTGACTACAGGTTATAATGCTCCAACAAAAAAATTATTAGAACCATTTTTTAGTTATCAGGATAACACAATAAATGCCAAATTCCAGTGGATATTATATTTCCTCTTCTTTTCTCTAATCTCCAGACTGCATTTCCACATTTCCATAGTTCACAAGATCGGCAGCATTCTCCACTTACAATGAAGTTTCAGGAGTATGTGAGCCCAGAGTCTCTATGTGTTTCCCTAAAATCTCCAGTTCAGTTCCTACCAGTACCAGTAACAATTACCATTAAGTCAACTCCCACTCATAATGACCTCAGGTGTATGAGAGTAGAACTGTCCATACAGTTTTAAATGGTTGATTTGGAGAAGCAGATCTCTAGGTCTTTTTTCCAAGCTGTCTCTGGGTGAACATGAATAGTTAGCCTTTGGGTTAGCATCTGAACACTTTACTCATTTGCTCAAACCATGGACAGTTCAAGTTTTATAATTCCTTTAACTCCCAACCAGTATTTTCACATTGGTGCAAAAGACGTGGTAAATTGTGCATTTAACTGGAGTTGCAAGTATACAAACAATAAATTTGGATTTGAATCTAATCCTTAGTCCTATCTGCCTTTAAGGTTACACAAACATTATGTTGAAGATCAACAAAGACGGTACTATCATTGCCCTCTCATTTGTCCTCAGAATATCCCAGTGGTTACATTTGACTTCAGATGAAATTTCCTTATTTGTCAGTGCTTCCTAACTCATGCATTTGTAACTCTACTTAACAGTGTACTTTCATATGGAGCAAGTCAGTGTTGCAGAAATTTAACATCCCAGAGTGGCTTTTTGTGGACCAACTATCGCCGAATCCATTCTATGTGGATCTTATAGATATTGTTCTATATAATAATTTCCCAGAATCTCAAATGAGATTAAACATTAATCACAGCTGCAACAAGCTCATCAATGCACATTTTATAAGATTTATTGTATTCCTTGCTTTTCTTCTGCACTCTTGCCCTGTGCTTCTGGGATTACCTCCAAAATGCTTCCAGGCCAAGAGGCTGGGGGCATGCCTAGGAAAAAGCTGTCCAGATCAAATAAATGCATCCTGAGCATTCCTGGACCTGAACTCCTACCTATTATTTCCCTATTAAACCATATAATAATAAGTATTATCTGTGAGTTTTGTATGGCCATTGTAACTAATCATCAAACCCAGCAGAGAAGTAGAGAATGCTGTGGAGAGTGTTAGCACTGGGAAAAAGATGGGAGTGGCTGATCTCCACATCACAGAACTCAGTCTTGGGTGGCTGATGCTGATGACTCTGATTCTTTTTCTCCCATTTGTGAAGTTAGAAGAAATCAGAATCTACTCATGCCATTTTTATAAAGTTGTATTTCAAGACATTAATTTTACATGGCAGTACTATAATCCTTGAAAGTAATGATAAAATAAGTCATACATAGGTAACTGTCTTGCTGTTGTTAGGTGTCATCGAATCAGTTTGGACCCAAGCTAACCATATGCACAGAAGAAAGAAACACTGCCTCATCCTGTGCCATCCTCATATTGTTGTTAAATTAGAGCCCATTGTTGCAGTCACTGTACAAATCTGCCTCGCTGGGGAGTCTTCCTCTCTTTCTCTGACCCTTCACTTTACCAAGCATGATATCCTTCTCCAAGGACTGGGTCCTACTGATAATATGAATGAAGTATGAGAGATAAAGTCTAGCCATCCTGACTTCGAAGGAGAATTCTGGTCGTACTTCTTCCAACACAGATTTGTTTGTTCTTCTAGTAGTACATTATACTTTTAATATTTTTCTCCACCAACATAACTCAAATGCATAATTTCTTCTATGTTCTTCCTTATTCATTATACAACTTTCTCATGCATATGGGATATTAAAAACATCAGATCAGGCACATTTTAGTCCTCAGAATGACATCTTTGCTCTTGAACACTGTAAAGAGGTCTTGTGTCACAGATTTGCCTAATACGATATGTCTTCTGATTTCTTGACTGCTACTTCCATGAGTGTTGATCTTGGATCCAAACAAAATGTAGTCTTTGACAACTTCAGTCTTTTATCCATTTATCATGATGGTACTTATTGGCCCAGTGGTGAAGATTTTGTTTCTTTATATTGAGGTGCAACTCATACTGAAGACTGTAGCCTTTGAACTTCATCAGTAAGTATTTTAAGTCTCTTCACTTTCAGTAAAAAAAAAGTTGTATTATCTGCATATTGTTGATTATTAATGAGTCTTCCTCTAATCCTGATGGCACATTCTTCTTCATATAATCCTGTTTCTCAGATTATTTGCTCAGCATACAAGTAGTGTAAGTATGGTAAAAAAACATAACCCAGGAGCACATTTTTTCCTAGTTTTAAATCATTCATTGTCCCCTTGTGCTGTTTGAATGACTGCCTCTTGATATATGTACAGGTTCCTCATGAGCATGGTGTGGTGCTGTAGAATCTGCACTGGACTGTGAATCACAGTTCAAACCCACCAGCTGCTCCTCAGAAACCCTTTACAGGGTCTCTATGAGTTGAAATTGACTCAATGGCATTTAACAACAGCAAAAACAATGTTGTCCATAATTTGTCATGATCCACACAGTTGAAAGTCTTTGAGTAGCCAATAAAGTACAAGGAAAAGGAAACATCTTTCTAGGATCCTTTGCTTTTAACCAAGATCCATCTGGTGTCAGCAATGATAGTCCTCATAATCAATTAATACTTTAAAAAGGACAATTTGACATTCAGTTGAGAACAAAACTATATGGGAAAAAAATAGTCTATATGCCTAATTGGGAATTAAAAGGGGAAAAAAAGTAATGGAGTACAATGGCAAACTTTGGCAAGCTTCAGTCTAGAGAGGAAGCAGGGACATAAGTTTGCAGCATGTTTTCTAATTTTTCTTGGTCCTTTAATATTAAATTGATTTTCCAATAAGATTTGCTAACTGTTTAATGAGTTAAACTAATTGCAAAATAATTAAAAGAGCCCTGTTGGCACACTGGTTGCTGTTGTTGCTGTTAAGTGCTGTCGAGTCGGTTCCGACCCATAGTGACCCTGTACAGGGTTTCCAAAGCTGTAAATCTTTACAGGAGCAGAATGCCTCATCTTTCTCCCACGGAGCGGCTGGTAGTTTCAAACTGCTGGCCTTAAGGTTCGCAGCCCGATTTGTAACCACTACGCTACCAGAGCTCCTTGGTTAAGCACTCAGAAACTAACCAAAGATTGGCACTTTGATGGAAAGGCAGCTGTAATCTGATTCTGGGAGATTTTGCCGTCTTGAAAATGCTGTCAGGAAGTTCTACCTTGTCTTCTTGAATGATTACAAATCAAAATTGCCTTGGAGACAATGGCATAACGCGTATTTAAGCAAGCAAAATTTTAAATGAGGACAATATGAGTGATCATATGCATGACTCCATGTTCCATTGCTTCCACACAATGAAGAAAATCGATTCATGGAGTCATAAGTGTATAATTAAGAGTTTGTAAATGACCATGTTTCATTCCTTAAATTTAGTACTTCTAGAGCTTCATGCAAAAGTATTGGAATCTCTCTTCTCATTTATAAACAAATTTTAAAGAAACACTACATTTCTTTTGTGATCCAAAATCTCAATAATAATTTGAAAGCTGACATAAATTGTTTAGACAAAATTAGGGAATACTTTCTGTAGATTTTATTAGTGGTGGGCAATAATTTCAGAATGACTAGGTTGAGAGACTACAGAGAAGCCTATACCATTGAACCCCCCAAGGTGTTCTTGTCCTTGATACAGAACAACTGCTATTTGAAGTAAGTTGTCTTGAGTCCTGGGAAGATGACAACTGTTACATATTTTTAAATAAAAACTATATACTTTATAGCATCATGATGAGTTTTAATCACTGTGAGGCTTATTAATAAAATGAATGAAAACCAAGCAGCTATCTTTTCATCACAATATTCATAAGACTATCCCCTCCCAGAGTGGAGAAGCACTCTGCAGGCTCGGATCAGTGCGCTAAGGGCTCCCTCAGTATGCATTGACACACTGGACCATAGCATCTCTGAAAGAGCCATTATAGTCAATCATGTCAATGGTCTGTGCACGAGGACTCCCTTAGTATGCATTGACACGATACACCAAGATGACTACAGAACATATGATTATAATTTCAATGGAAGAACCATAATGGTTCCATTAAGATTTCAGTAAAATTTCAATGGAAGTATCTCATATACTTCTCATGAGATCATAATGATTCAGATGGGTTTGTTATTATCTCAGTAAAAGTTGTTTGTTGCTTTGTTTTGTTTTGTTTTTCATACAGCCAGTAACACCAGGTCCTTTCAAAGTCATATTCCTATTCCTTTCTGATTATTTTCTACAAACAAAAAATAGTCAGGAGTGAATTTAAGGACGTTTTCACAAAATAAATGTGGTAATAGCAACAACAATAATAACAATAAGAACAAAAATGTACTGAGTATTTAAACCCATGTGCTGTGCTAGGCAGTGTTCTACTCATTTTACAAGTGTCATATGAGAAAATCCTCAGAACAATGCCTGACATTAACATTATGACTTTTATTTGACTAGTGGGGCCTTTGGAAAGGTAAGTAACTTGTTCGAAAGATATAATTAATAAATGACATGCATTTTAAAAAAATGAGCATATAACAACTAGATTAGCCTTACTTTATCAATAAAGAAACTCAAATTTTTGTATTTCAGAATTATCTAATGCTACTATAGCAGAGGAGTACTGGTGTAGTGCTATGCATTAATGCACCAGACTGCAAAGCTGTTTGAACAGCAAGATTAGCAGTTCAATCTCACCAGTCACTCCTAGCAAACCCTATACAGGATCGTTATGGGTCAGAACCAACTTGACGGCACTTAACAACAACAACTATAACAGAAATACCACAAGTGCATGGAGTTAAAAACAGAAATATATTCTCACATAATTTATGAGACTACAAGACCAAATTCAGAGTGTCAGCTCTAAGGAAAGGTCCTTGCCTTGGCTGCTTTCAGCATCTGTAGCCCCTTTATTCCTTGGAGATATCCATTTAAATTGGCATCAATCATCCCCTAGATTTAGCAACTTCACAGTGCAGGAATTACAGGTTCAAAGGATGCACTCCATTTCCAGCTGTTCTATCTTGGTGATAATAAGTCCCTCTTGCTCCGCTCAAGTTTTTCTCCTTTTGTCTCTTATAATAGAGTTAGCTATGCCTACTCAAAGCCACCACCACTCTTCTGTCAGTTTGTGGTACTGTGGTGGCTTGTGAATTGCTGTGATTCTGGAAGCTATGCCACCGGTATTTTAAATATCAGCAGATTCACCCATGGTGGACCGGTTTCAGATGCATGTCCAGACAAAGACAGACTAGGAAGAAGGACTG
>NW_006408540.1:6116550-6121661 GCF_000296735.1 Chrysochloris asiatica
TTGATGGAATAAAAAATTAAATCTTTCAAGACAGTGAGGCAGCACTGGAGGCACTCACTCATCTATGCCAAGAAATTTGGAAGACAACTATCTTCCAAACAGTCAGCCAGACTGATTGAAAGAGATCCATATTTGGAAGAGGTCCATTCCAAAGAGAGGTGATCCAACAGAATGTGGAAATCTTCAGACAATCCCTTTAATATCCCATTTGAGTAAAGTTTTACTAAAGGTAATACAGAAATGGCTGCAAGCATACATTGAAAGAGAACTCTCAGAGGTTCAAGCCAGATTCAAAGAGGCTGTGGAATCATTGCTGATGTCTGATGGATCTTGGCTGAAAACAGAGAACAGCAGAAAGATCTTTACTTGTGCTTTATTAACTACACAAAGGCTTTCAATTGTGTGGATCATGACAAGTTATGAACAACATTGCAAAATATGAGTATTCCAGAACACTTAATTGTGCTTGTCAAAAATCTGTTCATGGACCAAGAGGCAGTTGTTCGAAAAGAACATGGGAAAACTGAATGTTTTAAAATTAAGAAAGGTGTGTGACAGAGTTGTAAACGTTCACCATACTTATTCAACTTGTATGCTGAGCAGATCATCTGAGAATCTGGTTTATATGAAGAAAAACATGGCATCAGAATTGAAGGAAGACTTATTAACAACCTGTGATATGCTTGCTGAAAGTGAAAAGGACTTAGCGTATTTACTGAGGAAGATCAAAGAGCACAGCCTTCAGTATGGATTGCAACTCAATATAAAGAAAACAAAAATCCTTACCACTAGACCAATAAACAACAGTCTTATCAATGGAGAAAATATTGAGGTTGTTAAGGACTTCCATTCTTCTTTTCTCAACTATCAACACACATGGAAGCAGCAGTCAAGAAATCAAACAACGTATTGCAATAGACATATCTACTGCACAAGACCTTTTTAACGTGTTGAAAGCAAAGATAAAAGTTTGAGAACTAAGGTGTGCCTGACCCAAGCTATGGTATTTTCAATAACCTCAGTGAAAGCTGGACAGTGAATAAGGAAGATCGAAGAAGAATTGATACTATTGTGTTATGGTGTTGTAGGAGAATAATAATTAAAGTGTCATGGGCTACCAAAAGAACCAGCAGATCTGTGTTGGCAGAAGTGCAGCCAGAGTGCTCCTTGGAGGCCAGGATGGCCAAACTTCGTCTCTCATACTTCAGACATATTGGCAGGAGGGACCAATCGCTAGAGAAGGATATCATGTTTGATAAGGTGGAGGGTCAGAGAAAAAGAGGAAGACTCCCAGCGAGATGGATTGGCAACATGGCAGCATCAATGGGCTCAAGCGTGGCAACAATTGTGAGTTTGGTCTAGAAATGGGCAGTGTTTCGTTCTGTTGTACATAGGGTCGCTATGAATTGGTACCAACTTGATGGCACCTAATAACAACAACAACAATATAAAAAGTGTTATATGCTAAACCCTTTAAGAATTTCCAATACATTTGATCGGGATTGTGGTGGGATCAAGGGTGAACTTCTGTTGTGCAATGTAGAATAAACACTGGCCTGTTAATTACAATGGTGGTGGTTCAAACTTACCAGCTGTGCCTTGGAATCCCTGTACATGTTTGCTATGAATCAGAATCCACACAAGGCACTTAACAACAACGACAGCAACAACAATCCTACCCTTAATTCTCTTACTGATTTATCACATCAGATCTCATTATAGAAGTTAGCTACATTTCAACTGCCAAATCACTGAGAATTCTGGCCCAGTCAAGTTGACAGAAAATCTTAACTACCATAATTATCAAACAATTATCTGCATACAATTAAGGCATAGGAATCAAGGGTTTTGTTTTTTGTTTTTTGTTTTAGCAAAGGTCTTTTACAAATATTCCCACTCATTTATCCCAACAACTTTTAAAGAAAATCCCATGGTACAAATATGAAGATAAGAAAATAGCTTTCTGAAGACTAGGTGCAGTTTAATTAGCTTGTCTTGAGGAAGATAAAGCAACCCAGATTATGAAAATAATGGACATATGTCTACCTGTTTTGTCTTTCCTGAGCATAGACTTTTTCTTCTATTGAAATTCTACACAAAACTTAATATATAAAATAAAATGAAGTATAGAAGCTGTGCTTCTCCCCCATATAGGGTTTCTGAGGAGCAGCTGGTGGGTTTGAACTGCCAACCTAGAACTGCCTACAGCACTACACCAGGAGCCCAGTGCGGTAAACCTAAATATGTTTGTCCCTCTGAAACAATCTGCAAGTCTGTTTCTGAAGGGAACACGTCAGAGTCAAAATACAAAAACAATGCTGTATATAATTCTAACATTCAACAATCTTTGTTCATGATATAAACCAAATTCCATAAAATGCTTAGCTTGTTCAAGGAATGAATATATTTAAACTTGTGTGCCAACAGGAATCTTCATCACCCTCTTGGAATCATGGAACAGAAACAGAACTTTAACTTGACCTCAATAAAAAAATTCCTCTGTAATCCAAGTGTTTGTGAAGCTCAGGTTCAACAAGATGGAATAGTGTAGAAAGTGTCATTGGCAATAAGCTTGGCTGTTTTTAGCTGCTGTTGAGTTGTCCCCCAACACATGGCAACCTCTTTCATAAAAGAACAAACTGCTACCTGGTCCTTTGAAGCTAATCCATCTTAGTCTGAATGTTCTGCTGAAACCAGTTGAGCAGCTGTTAACAAGCAAGTCTTCACTGGCAAATGGGTGGTGGCTCTACATGTCATGTATTGAACAGCAATGAATCCCAGACTAGAAATCTACCACTGGACCACCACTGGCCTCTGCAATCTGCTTTGTTGTTATTGTGAAGTCTGGCAAGTCATTTCCAACTCATAGTGGTGATGTAGAGGCTTTCCAAGGAGCAGCTGGTGAGTTTGAACAGCCAACTTGTGATTCAAACTGACCTTACAGTCCATTGCTTTATCCCACAAGGAGTATTAAATATCATGATAGTATGTAGGTTAATGAAGTTTAGGTCAATACTTCAATTATTTTTATGTGGACAAGGATTAAGACATGTTTTTACTAGAATGAATTATTTTTATTTACCCCGCATTATTATAGCAGGAACCTTGAACCAGCCAGTGATCCATGTCTTTTTACCGAACATGTCACATTAGGACAGCAGATTCATTCATAGCCAACAACAAACACTCCAAGCTTCTGTAAGCAGCCTTCACTATGATGTCCAAACAACCACATATGACATTATGCATTGATCTTGCTAACCTTGTTAGTAACCTTTTTTATAATAAAAGAGTTCTTTTACCCAGAAAACAAATCACATGAAAATGTCATTATTGTTACAGAAAAACAACAACAACAACTGTACATGATTATAGGTATATATTGAGGGTGGCTAAACAAAATAATAATGTTTCATCGTAGTTGTCACAGTTTTCTGAAACAGAAAAAGAAGTGTGTTTGAAAAATAGAAATCAAACATAAATATGGTGAATGTTTTTTTGTTGTTGTTTCAGCTGTGTGCTGCTTAAATCTAACTGGAGAATTTGACTATGAAAATGAAATTCACATTAATTGTAAGGGTATTCCTACATGCAATGTGTACCTATTTTCATTATAGCTGTTCCACTTCCCATGCCCCGTTGGAAAAGGAATTGGACTTTCAACTACACTGAGCACAACAGAAAGAATACTGAGCCCTGGGTTATAATTGTTGCTCTATATTCTCTGTGTGATTCAAAACAGGCATTGTTATTTTTCTGTAACTCAATCAAATTCCTACTAATTTGATCAGTAAGAAGAATGCTATTTGCTCCTTTTATCCTTCCAGGAATACTGTGATGTTTCAAGATATGATGTCTGTGAAGTCCTGGTGTGGTACTGTAGGATAGTGCACTGAACTGAAAGATCGGTTTGAACTGAAAAGTTGGCAGTGCAAACTCACCAAATGTTCTTTGAAACCCTATTATAGGGTCGCTATGAATCGATACTGACTCAATGGCATTTAACAGCAAGGGCTTGCTTAGAAATCAGGTGATTTATAAATACCAATCGTACACAAGTAAACATAGACTCTTGATAGTCAAATGAAAATGCAATGACAGATCTTGGTGCTTCTGAGCTGCAATCCAATACATTTCTTTAAATGAGAAGAGCAACTTATAAACAAAACAAAAACAAAAAGGAAAAAAAATAAAGACTCACACATTTAAAGAAAAAATAAAAATAGTAAATAATTAAATATGAAAATTCATAAGCATTCTGCCGCCCTCTTAGATAAACTAAATAATTTCTCTGAGTAGTTATTTGTGTTGTGTAATGCAACTGTCAGTTTGCATATGCATATGATTACATGTATACATGTACATGTACAGACACATGTATGAATGTATATACATGAATATACGTGTCTTAAATATGATGTTTGAATATTAGTAAGTGCAGTGGATAGAGCTACTTTATGCAGGTTTTTTTTAATTAAATAAATGTTTTATTGTGCATTGTGTAATAGTTTACATGGGGAAACATTAGTTTTTACATTCATTCTATCACACATCGTTTCATTGCCATAGTTACCATCCTGTGCATGCATCATCACCCAACCAAAGGGTGTACCCTGCAAGCCCACCTCTCCCCCTACCTCCCACAGTCCTCAGCACACAGCCCCTTTCCCTCTTTGGATCTCAAGTCCTCAGCCACTCCATCTCTTCATGTCATCCTCTCTGTCTCCATCTCAGGCCTCACTTCTTCTCTGGGTGGGGTCCCGCTCTCTGCTCTTCTCCATTGATGGTCCCAAGGCCCTCCGCTCCTAGACTGAAAGGTTAATCATTCCCCTCCATGCTATAAAATATCCACCTTTACATTTCCTGTCCTCACAATCATTCCTGATAACAATGATTCACCATTGCATCACAAGAGACCCATCTGCATTTCTTTTCATCAGCCTTTCCTAGACAGATTGAATACTACTCACTGGAGACTCTACCATCCTCCCTGCCCTGTCGATCTAGGTTCCCTCTTGAAAGCTTGTAAGCCAGTCACTTCTTACCTTTGTATCCCTCCCCCCATTTTGGGTAGCCAATGTTCAAGTTGCCCATCCCTATCTACTCTTTGT
>NW_006408540.1:6122079-6126621 GCF_000296735.1 Chrysochloris asiatica
CGTGTATTTCCATTGGGTCTTGGTCTTGGAAGAGGACTTGCACTCAGAGGACCCAACCACTTGCCTTGATGTCTCTTGGGCAAGCAACTTGCTTGTTCTTGTGGTAACAGTCAGACTGTCCTTACTGTTTTGATTTAAACAACTTTATAATTCCAGATGCTTCCATATGCTTTGATTGGTTTTTATTGTTATTAGCTGCTGCCGAATTGGTCCAGGACACATAGCACAAATGGAACAAATTGCTGCCATGTCCTGTGCCACGCCAGGATCAGCTGTAGATTATACGTTATTATCATTAATAAATGTATTTCTGGCTAAGTAGTTACACATATCAGTGGTATAGCAAATATCCTGAGTACAATTCAATCTTCCTGTAAAATAATGCATATCCTACTTTCCTTAAAAACTGTAGGTGAATTCACATTTAATTTTGAATTTTGGGTACTTGCATGGCCCTATAGGATAAGCACGGGACTGCTAACCACAAGATCAGCAGTTCAAACCTACCCACCACTTCTCAGAAACCCTATATAGAGCCTTTATGAGTTATAACCCACTCAACAGCACTTAACAACAACAACAACAACAACAAAACATACCATTAAATAAATGAAGAAAAAACAAACAAACAAAAAATAGTTGCCTTCAAGTCATTCTTACTCCTGGTGTCTCCATGTAGGGTCAGAGTAGAACTGTGCTTCGCAGAGTTTTCAGTGACTGATTTTTTTTTAATTGTAGATTTCCAGAGCTTTTTCTCTGTTTGGCAGCAAGGGACTGCAAATATATTGAAAAACATTCATTTTTATAAAGTATTTAGAGAAGCAGCCTATACCTGACAGTATTCAGAGTTTGAGGTAGATGATCAAATACTCTAGTTCCGAAATGCATCTCCTTTGCCTGCTTGAGTGATTCTAAAAGGTTGTACATTGTTTTGTTTTGTGCAGAACACTCACCTTTTCAAAGTCATATAATTGAGCGTTACTCCATACTCACAATGTTGCTCAGTAGGTGTGGGAAGTAACTTATTTTTGAAAAAATATAAAATGTTAGTTGACATTCATCAAAAGGCCAATGCCATTCACAAAAGATAGGATTACCTGATCTGTTCACATCTTATACTGCAACCTTCTCTTTCAACACATTTTTATAGCAGATAATTGAAGATCTCAGAATTCATGTGTTTTATTGACTGATATGTGTTAGTAAAAGATACACATGATAGCACTTTCGCCCATCCCTTAATGTGAGCCCTATGAGTTTACTGTGAAGCTTAAAACAAACTCACTCAGTACACCTGGAACAAATCACAGGCATTGTACATTTCTCACATTTCATCCTCAAACTCATACTTGCAATGACAGGTTTTCTAAACCTGTCACAGCTTCTTTGAGGGTTAAGGAAAGAAAAGGAGAATTCTTTCCAGCAATTGAAAGGTAGATTTCTCAAAGGTTTAGTGATGCAGAGCAGTGTTATTCCTGTGTCCCTGGAGGGACAGCATGCTTACACGACGGAAATGCAAGGAAATCAGAGAAATCCTATGTATTTACTTAAAACTGCTAAGATGTTCAGAACA
Source organism: Chrysochloris asiatica (assembly GCF_000296735.1). Taxonomy (NCBI): domain Eukaryota; kingdom Metazoa; phylum Chordata; class Mammalia; order Afrosoricida; family Chrysochloridae; genus Chrysochloris; species Chrysochloris asiatica. The sequence continues at coordinate 6,123,653 of NW_006408540.1, forward strand.
CTTCATATATTGTCACATCAATGCTCAGAGGCACACTGAATTGCCCACATTCCTGTTTTCAGTTGGGTCATGGAAGTAAATTAGGCACCTTAGAATGTGTAATTAGCTTCCTCAGAGCACTGGGTTATCTTAGAGCCCCATGCAGCGGTAATTTGCAAAATGGTACTCTAGTGACCAGAAAAAGTAAAATGTAGTTCCCTGTGTGCTAACTTATTCCCAAGAAGCCATTTACACACAGGAAGAATTCAAGAGATAAGATAAATCCAACATTTATCCTACAATGTGGCATGGAGCTGTATATAGGATAATCACTGTAGTAAAACACCAGTGTACTAAAACCAGAAAAGCTGCAGTTATGGATTTGTTTCACTGCTGTATTTACTTACTCTGCTTAAATATTATTGTATTTAATTTTTAATAATAAATGCATTCTTCACAGAAAGTGTGAGGCTACATTTGAAGTCTAGGATAGGCACTAGATTGCTAACCAGAGGACAGGAGTTCAAATCTACCATGAGTTCCTCGGAAATCCTATACAGAGTCACTATCAGTTGGAACCGACTCCAAGGTAATTAACAACAACCAATCTTGAGGCTTTCTGCTCCTGTAAAGATTTACAGCCTAGGAAATCCTATACAGGGTCGCTATGAGTCGGAACCGACTCTGCCGCACATAACCGCCACCAATCACCAATCCTACAAAACATGACAGGACACACAGGGTCATTTTAGTGGCCTCAAAATCAGTTTGACAAACACAGCAGAGACATCGAATCTAGAAACCAGATGACAGTGAGAATGAGGAAAAGAATGCTTAAAGATCTTTTTATGATAAGACATGTTTTCTCCAATATATTTCACTAGGTAATGAATTGACTACTTCTGTGGCACTTTAGGATAGGCACTGCACTGCTAACCACAAGGTCAGCAATTCAAAACCATCAGCTGCTCCTTGGAAACACTACACAGGGTTGCTATGAATAGAAAATAACTCCATAACACTTAAAACAGCAACAACAATGTATAATTATGTATCTAAAGTGACCTGGTGTTTCAGAAGTTTAACATTAATACCATAACTCAGTGCACAAAGAAGTATATGCTTTATAAAATGGGACCTACTAGTGCCTGACAATTGTAGGAGTTCAGTAGAACTTGCAACTGAGAAATAATCTCATATCACACATTTACAGAACATTAAACAGGGATTATATATAGCACCAGTGTACTAAAACCAGAAAAGTATCCTTTATAGATTTGTTTCCCTGTTTTATTTACTTACTTTGTTTAAATATGATGCCATTTTCTTTGTATTTATCTTTTAATAACAAATACATTCTTTATAGAATGTGTGAGGCTATATTCAAAGTCGATGGTGGTTGAAACCTACCAGCTGCTCCTCAGAAATCCTACACAGGGTCGCTGTGAGTCAGAACGGACTCAACAGCACTAAACAGCATAACATGGTGCTGTAGGATAAACACTTGACTGCTAACTGCAAGGTCAGCAATTCAAACCCACCAACCATTTCTCGGGAATTCTATACAGGGTCGCTATGCGTAGAAACGGACACAACATTATTAACAACAACATCACAAGGGAACAGGGCATGAGACAATTAAGTCTGTATGACATGTGGCTCCCCAAAGTGTCCTTGAAAAATATGTAATGAACATTTTAATCAATTTGTTACATTACATACAGTGCTCATGAAAACTGAAAAATATTGATTTTTCAGTAAGAACATTATTTAAAACATTTATTTTATACTTGCTGTCAGCATTAGCTATAAGTTCGAAAAAATGGCATTTATTTAAACTAAATGGCCTGTTATGGCAGAGAAACCACTGCTGAGTGTGCAGTTATGATAGTGGTGTCATTTAGCATAACTGAACAAAAATATTTTCTAAAACGCTGAGGAAAAAAATCATACTGCCATAAAAAACAGTTTCTCCTCTGAATTGTGTAAAACGTTTATTCCTAAAGAGAAATGACATATGAGCCACACTGAAGAAGATCACCAACACTAAAACGTGGTCTGCAGCTGTATTTCATTTTCCGTGATGTATTGAGTAAAAGAAAATGAATTTCAATCCCAAACAGAAACTGAGTAATTGTGCTATCGGCTCATGTGAACCCTTAAAAAAAAAAAAATCTTTTTCAGTTTATTGCAAAGAACACAGTTCTGCAAAGGCCCTCGAATCCTCAAGTTAGTGATAAAATCCTCATTTAAAAATAAACAAATAAAATGACTTTCCTTATGACTGTGCCTTGTAATAAAACTGACAGAAATATAGGAGTGGAGAAGTAAAAGATAAAGGTGAAAAATCAGACAAATATTGGCTAAAACTAGAAAAACTGCCTCAATAAAACAGTGGTTATTATTGTTGGATGTCGCTATGTTGACTTTCACCTCATAGTGACCCCATGTGACAGAGTAAACTTCCCCAAAGGGTTTTCTTTGTTGTAATTATTACATGAGCAAATCAGCACGTCTATCGCCTGAGGAACATATGGGTAAGCTCAAAGAGCCAGCCTATCACTGAGCAGCCAAGCTTTTAAACATTCTTCCACCAGGGCTCCTTAATAAAATGATGGAAAAATATAATTATTTAAGTGTGACATTCTTCTCAGGCTTCAAGGCTGGGGTCAGAACTTGGGGAACCATAACTTTTCTTCTGAGAGTTCGATAAGATGAACTGTCATAGTATTGCTTTGACTCAGGATATCTGAATGGGAGCTTCAGAAGACATAATAATGAGCCTTTGCATAACTATATACAACAGTGTATGAGAGGGCTTCAAAATGTTCACGGAATACAGGGACTGAGTCATGATTGGAATGGGGGGGTATCATGTTAGGATGCGGGAACGTCTCTTTATTACATGACTAACCAAGGGGGCGGGAGTTCTAGTCTGTGTTACAGGTCAAAAGCTCTCCAGTATAGATTCCAGCCTGACTAATTCGACC
>NW_006408540.1:6128160-6144840 GCF_000296735.1 Chrysochloris asiatica
TCACAGAAAAATTCCATTATCTTTTCATTCAATTTTTCCACAAACTTTTTGAAGCCCCTTCATATATTCAAAATTTCATCCACAAAGTAATTAATATAGTTTTCAAGAAAAAATAATTAATACATCATCAGAAACGATGTCGCTATTGTTAAGTGCTGTTGAGTCAGTTCTGACTTATGCTGTTGTTGTTGTTAGGTGCTTGCTGTCTAGTCAATACTGACTCACAGCAACCCTGTGTACAACAGAACGAAACACTACCCAATCCTGGGCCAACCTCACAATCGCTGCTACACTTGAGTCCATTAGTGCTGCCACTGGGCCAATCCATCTCATTGGACGTCTTTCTCCAACCTCTTTACCAAACATGGTATCCTTCTCCAGTAACTGGTTCCTCCTGACAATATGTCTGAAGTATGAAAGACAAAGTCTGGCCATCCAAGCTTCCAATGAGTATTAGAGCAGTAAGATTGCCGAGAGGTGGTTGATGGGTTTCAATGTCTGATCTTACACTTAGCAATCCTGTGCTTATCCTACAGGGCCACACCAGGACTCCAACAATATATTTATTGTTGTGTTTAGATGCTGTATAGATGGTTCTGATTTACAGTGACCCTATGCACAAAAGAACAAAATACTGTCTGGTCTGTGCCATCCTCACAATTATTGTGCTTGCGTCCATTGTTATTGTCACTGTGCAAATCTATCTCATGGAGGCCTTCAATTTTTTTTTTTTTTTTTGCCAACCCTCAACTTTATGAAGCATAATGTTCTTCTCCAGAGACTAGTCCCTCCTGAAAATGTGTCTAAAGAATGAAAGACAAACTCTGGTCATCTTAGCTTCTAAGGAACATTCTTGTATTTCTTCCAACACAGATCTGCTTGCTTTTCTGAAAATCCATAGTAATTTTAATATTCTCTTACAGAACCATAACCAGAATACATCTGCAGCATTGTTTCTATCACCAAGACCATATTTTGCAACTACTAATTGCTTCTCTTTGTTTCCAACCTTTGCATTTCAATCACCAGTAATTATCAGCACATCTTAACTACATGGTTGATGAATTTCAGACTGAAGAAGTTGGTAGAATTCTTCAATTTTATCATCACTGGCTTTAGTTATAGTTAGGGCAAGTATATTAGGGTTTCTGGTGTGATATTTAGGGCAAGTCACATAAGGGGTTTGGGTGTGATGCGATAGGATAAGCAATTGACTATTAACAGAAAGGGTGACTATTCAAACCCACCAGCCACTCCTTGGAAAATCTATAAGGGTTGCTATGAGTAGGAACCAATTCAACAGCACTTAACAACAATAAAAAACATATTTAGGGCAAATGAAACTGTAAATCTTAGAATAAAATGTGCATGAGGGACTTCAACAAATTTTGGGGGAAAAACTCCATTTTGTTAATTCCTTCTTTCTGTAAACTTTTGAAGCCCCCTTATAATTATTATTTTTATGTGTAGTTGTTTGCTTTTTTGCTCTTTTATTTTGCTAAACTATACACTCTTTAAAGTTATGACCTGTGTCTTACTAATCTTTGAATTAGTATACTATAAACTAAGTAATATCACAAACATAATAAACTCTCTATCAATAGTTAGTAAAAATGAGATAAGTACACAGAGTTTGGTGTCAGAAGGATCCATGTTTAAATCCTAGCTTCTCCAGTGATAATGCCTAATGATTGATAAAGGTAAAATAAACTTTTAAAAATCAATTACAATAGTGTTGGAGTAAAACAAGCAAGCAAAACAAACTGAAAACAGAAACCTTACAAATGAAATGCTACAGCACACAGATTATCCAATTGTCTAGTTGTCATGGAAAAATCCCAGCCTCACAGAGGATGACAAGAAATAAATTTGCCACAACACCTTAAATGCCAAAAGTAGACAAGAAGACTCAGTGGATCCGAACAAGACAGTTTATTACTCTCAGTTAAGAAAACAGTATGGCAGTGACAGTTTCCTGTTACAAATTGGGCTGCTAACCTTAAGGTCAGCAGTTTGAAACTACCAGCTGTTCTGCAGGAGAAAGATGATGTTTTCTGTTCCCATAAAGATTTACAGCCTCAAAAACCCTGTGCAGGGTTGCTATAAGTCGGAACCGACTCCACGGCACATAACAACAACATATCTCAGACGCTGACATGATAGGCTGAGATGAAGGCTATAAACTCAGTGAGTGAAGCTGCAAATGAGGAATCCAGGACAAAAGGTCTAGCACCTTCTGTAGCAGCAAGGAAACAAGTCAGACCTCCTACACAGGAGAACAACAGTTGTACAGAACAACATGCTCTGGTCTCCTTGACCTATTTGTTTATGTAACTAGCTACAGAAACTGCTATGCATCAGGGGAACACTCAGCAACTCTATTCAAGGATATTGTGGATTCATAGTACATGGCCCACTCAGTGCTAGTGATGGAATGGTGTGAATAATTTTTCATAGAAAAATTACGAAGGCATAACAAGTTGAGTAAAAGTTAAAGTTAAGGTTAATGTTTACTGAAACAGTTCTATGTGGAAATAGAGACAAAAGTAACTAATAAATAAGAAAGAAAAGTAAATGGCAATATAGGAATAAGAACAGTGGGGTAATCGGCATGAGGAGCAGATAAACATGGATTAAAGCATGATTTCTCTATTACCATGGATTGCTCTGTGTATTGCAGGAACTTTAGCATCATCCCCAATCTCTACACACTAATGCTAAAAGTTCCCCACTCCCCAATAATGAAAGCCAAAAATATATCCCTATTGCCAAATGTTCTCGGTGAGGAAGAATCAACCTTAACTGACAATATTTTGATTATGGCATGAGAGAAGAGAAGAAAGAGGGGGAGAATTTGAATGTGCGTATGAAAAGGAGACTTAAAAACTAAATTACGAATCACTTACTTAAAGATAACTCCTTTCAACGCACAACATTACTTTGATAGATGTGCTGTTTCTATTGTTATTGTTTTAAAGGTGAGAGAAAGAATCTCCTATAATTAAAGCAAGTTGCATAAAGTGGTGCGACTTTCACATGCAGTTTGTTAACAGTTTTAACATTTGACTGGAAATTAACATACTTTATGAACTACTAATTGAAGAACTGGAACACCAAGGCTGTCTGACACTAAAGCCTTTGTGCCTCACTATAACCCAGCTGTGGCACTATAGGATAAACACTGGACTGCAAACCAAAAAGTCGGTCTTTCAAACCCATCAGCTACTCCTTGGAAACCTTATAAAAAGAGTGGCTATGAGTCTGAACTAGCTCAGTGGCACATAACAATGTCTATATCTTTGGAAATATTGAAATCACACAATGTAAGTCAGAAAAAGGACTTTTTTTTTTTAATGTGTTTTTATCAAGAGACATGCAAAGGAATCCTGGTATGTACTGTAGGATAAGCACTGGACCACAAGATCACTTTAAACTGCAAGACCAGTGGTTCAAACCCATCAGAAATCCTATTCAGGGTCATTATGAGTTGGAACTCACTTGAGAGCATTTAGAAACAATGTAAAAGAAACAGAATAATCAGGGTTTTTATTTTCTTAAGTGCTCATTATTTTTGTCTTTTGCTGGGTTCTGTAGAGAAGAAAAACCAGTGATGTGTATGTATGTGTATATGTATGTATATATGTAGTTGTTGTTGTTAGGTGCAATCGGGTCTGTACCGACTCACAGCAACCTTATGCACAGCAGAATTAAACATTGCATGATCCTGGGTCAGCCTCAATACTGTTGCCATGCTTGAGTCTATAGATGCTGCCACTTGGCCAATCCATCTCATTGGGGGTCTTCTTTTTCTCTGACCCTCCATCTTACCAAACATGATCTCATTCTCCAGCAACTGGTCCCTCATGACAATATGTCCAAACTATGAGAAATGAAGTTTGGCCATCTTCGCCTCCAAGGAGCACTCTGGCTGACTTCTTCCAAAACAGAGCTATTGGTTCTTCTAGCAGACCATGGCACTTTCAATATTCTCCTCCAACACCATAACTCAAAGGCATCAATTCTTCTACAGTTGTCCTTATTTACTGTCCAGCTTTCACATGTATATGAGGTTATTGAAAATACCATGGTTTGGGTCAGGCGCACCTTAGTCTTCAAGCTTACATCTTTGCTCTTCAACATTTTTAAAAAGGTCTTGTGCAGGAGATTTGCCTAATACAATTAGATTTTCCTTTGATTTCTTGACTGCTGCTTCTGTGAGTATTGATAGTTGATCCAAGAAGAATGAAGTCTTTGACAATTTCAATCTTTTCTCCATTGATAAGAATGTTATTTATTGGTCCAGAGGTGAGGATTTTTGTTTTCTTTACATTGAGAAGTAATCCATACCAAAGGCTGTGCTCCTTGATCTTCATCAGTAAATGTCTTAAGTCCACTTCACTTTTAATAAACAAAGTTGTATCATCTTCATATCACAGGTTGTTAATGAGTCTTCCTCCAAACCTGATGTCACATTTTTCTTCATATAACCCAGCTTCTTGAATTATTTGCTTAGCATACAGACTGAATAAGTATGGTGAAACAATACAACCTTGTGCACACCTTTTTTCATTTGAAACAATTCAGTATTCCCATATTCTGTTAGAACAACTTCATTCTTCTTGGATCAACTATCAACACTCACGGAAGTAGCAGTCAAGAAATCAAACAACATATTGCATTAGGCAAATGTGCTGCACAAGACCTTTTTAAAGTGTTGAAGAGCAAAGATGTCAGCTTGAGGACTAAGGTTCACCAGGCCCAAGCTATGGTATTTTCAATAACCTCATATGCATGTGAAAGCTGGGCAGTGAATAAGGAAGACCATAAAAGAATTGATGCCTTTCAGTTATGGTGTTGGAAGAGAATATTGAAAGTGCCATGGGCTGCCAAAAGAACCAATAGATCTGTTTTGAAAGAAATGCAGCCGCAGTGCTCCTTAGAGGCCAAGATGTCCAAACTTTGTCTCTCAAAATTTGGACATAATTTCAGGAGGGAGCAGTTTTTTGGAGAAGGATGTCTGTCAAGGTCCTATGTCAGGTTCCAGCCTCGACCAGGAAGTGCGGGTGTCACGAAGAGGGGAGATCTGGCTGCGAAAGGGATAGAGAAAGAGAGAGACAAAATATATACAAAAGAGACAGACACATAGATATGATGCAAGCTGGCAGGTAGACAGATCTGCAAACATATTGCCTAGCATTGCACAGCATTGCACACAGATCTAACTCTACCTCAGTCTTTTATTCTTTTTTAGGGAGGGATTTGTTACAAAGGAAGGATGTAATTCACAAAGGGAGGATGTAATTAAGACAGGATATGGAACTGAAATGTGATTAATCATTCAAAACAGGACATAATGATTCACAGGAACAACTTTTAAAATATTTTCATAGTTTTTCTTAACAATCTAACATTCTTATTTCTACAGAAAAATGGTTCAATCAAGCTGTTATATATTAATTTTTAGGCTTAAATGATCTAGAGCAGTGACGTGTGGTTTCTTAAGGATACTTAACATAAAGCAAGGTTCCTGAAAGGAGCCAAGGTGTCTCTGTACACTTTGAAAACTTTTGTTTTTGAGCAAGATCTCAGGCACCAGGCTTCATTTATCTATACCTAAAATGCTACATTGTTCTTAATATTCCTATATACTTTCAGGAGGAAGGAGAGCATCGGGGTTAAACTGATTATATTCAGAGGCAGTTTAATGGGGCTGCACTGATCAACCCAGGGTCTGCGTATGCTGTCCCCAGCAGATATCATGTTTGGTAAGGTGGAGGGTCAGAGAAAAAGAGGAAGACCCCCAACTAGATGGATTGGCCATGTGGAACCATCAATGGACTCAAGCATGGCAACGGTAGTGAGGCTGGCCCAGGATTGGGCAGTGTTAAGGTCTGCTATGCATAGGGTCTCTATCAGTCTGTACCAACTCGATGGCACCTAACAACAACAACAGGCCTAAGATTGTTTGGTAATTTCCATGTGTTTTTGTATGTCTTTCTGTCTGGATATAGGAGTTTCACCATACAGGGACCCCAAGTCCAAAGGAAACACTCCACTTCTCACTCTCCTTTCTTGGTGGTAAATAGTAAGTCCATGGAGCCAGTTCCGACTCATAGCAATTCTTCATATGGTTTCCAAGGCTGTAAATCTTTATGAGAGCAAAAAAATCTCATCTTTCTCCTTTGGAATGTCTGGTAGTTTCGAACTACTGAACTTGAGGTTAGCAGTCCAACATGTAACCACTGTGCTACCAGAACTCCTTACTTACAGTGGTAGAATTTTAAAATAAGAAATTATCATAACAATTATGTTGTTGTTAAATGCCGTTGAGTCAGCTTTGACTCATAGCAACCTTGTATAGAGTTTCCAAGGAGTGACAGGTGAGTTTGAATCAGTGACTTTGGGGTTCAAACCACCTTGTAGTCCTGTATACTAACCTGTAGCACTACACCAGGACTCCTATACCAATTATAGTTCTTATTTATACAACTGGTCACATAGTTATGTTGTTGTTGTTGTTGTTAAGTACTGTGGAGTCAGTTCCAACTCATAGTGACCCTGCACAGGGTTTCTGAGGCTATAAATCTTTATGGGAGCAGAAAGCCTCATCTTTCTCCAGCAGAATAGCTGGTAGTTTCGAACTACCAACCACATAGTTATAAGTGGTAATTATAACTACCTTCGTCCACCACCAATTCTTGATTTCCTTTCTCCTCAGCAAGTTCCCTAGCTGGTGGTGGGGTTTTTTGTTTTTGTTTTTTGTCTAATTGAGTAATCCAAGCCTTCATTACTGAAAGGTTAGGGCCACATAGTCAGTATACATAATTGCACATCTGACCATCTCTCCTACCAAGTAAAATGAACAACCAAGTGCACTGTTGGAAGTTATGTCCATAGGAATAATTTTGTGGTGTTGTGGGTTAATACACTGGACTGCACAATCAATTTGAACCGCAAGGTGGGCAGTTCAAGCTCACCAGCTGCCCCTCAGAAACCCCATACAGGATCACTATGGGTCAGGAATTGAATTGACTATACTTAACAACAACAACAACTGCCCATCAGGCAGTGCCTGAATATCATGTAGAATTACCTGCAAACCAATCACAAGTTTACTTTCCCTCAGTAAACTGATCATAAGAAATTCCCTGTGAAGCCTCTTATGGACTGAATTGTCCCCACAAAATATGTGCCAACTTGACTAGGGCGTTATGTAATTTCCCCCATTTTGTAATCTGTTGCAATTATCCTATGTGCAATAAATCCTAACCTCAATGATGTTTATAGGACAGGGTTAGTGGCAGTTACGTTAAGGAGGCAGGATACAATCCACAGGATTAGGTTCTTTCCTGAGTCAATTTCTTTTGAGACATAAAATAGATTATAAAACAAGTTATCAGGAATCAGAGGGACCTACTACACCAAGAAAGAAGAGCTGGGAGTAGAACAAATCCTGGGGACTCAGGGTCTCTACACTAGGGAACTACTATAGCTAAGAGATTAATGACAGGACATTCCACCAGTTTTGGCAGAAAGACAAAGCCTTCCCCTAGATCCAGTGCACTGAATTTTGACTTGTAGTCTCCTATACTGTTACGAGTCCAGCGTGACACTGTAGAATAAGCACTGGATTTATAACTGCAAGACTGGCCATTCAAACCATGCCAGTCACTCTTTGGAAACCCTGTATAAGGTCACTATAAATTGGAACCAAGTTGAAAGCACTTAACAACAACAAACTGTGAGAGAAGAAGTATCTGTTTTGATTTGTGATTTTTAATACCACCATATGTATATTACTGTGATAGCAGCACTACATCATGAAGACAAAATCCTACATGCAGACTGGGAGGGTAAAGGTAGGATGACAGGAGTGGAGATCTGGACCAGTTCCCTGCATTACTTATTTGTGCCCTCAGGTCCTGCTTGAGCCCAGTTTCACACATACTGCTTCCATTTAATGATGGAATGTTGCTATGCACATCAGACTTTAGGACATTGTGGGGCTGTCAACACTAAGTTCATAATGGTCAGCTCAGACTGCAAGGTAATTTGATGGCCCATGGTTAAGCATTCAGTCTCTCCTTAAATCCAGTAAAAAGCAAAAATCTGTTTATAAAAGGAAATTGATTATCTTCAGAAGATGGCAGGGCTTTGCTCCAAAATCCTTTTGGTCTGCACTGTGGTTCACCAATTAGAGGCTGCCAAAGATTACAAACTGCATCTCTTTCTGTCACTGCCACTTCAAGCAATAATGGATCAGTAGCATCAGATGGCCCAAGTGGCAGAATGGCTTGCACACAGTCTGAATTTTTTGCAGACCTTCCTCTTGCTCTGGGCCATATGCAAAATGACCCAGCTTTTTTAGTTACTTGACAAATAGAACAGAGTAACACACCTGGACAAATAAGACATGGCTATGTTACCTACAAAGTCCAAAGAGGCCCATCAGATGTTGTGCCTCATGTTTAGTTGAGGGACAGATACAAGCTGTCCCTTCAGAAGGAATATCTTGACATGCTCCACAATACTGGATCTCTAGAAATTTCACTGAGGTGGAAGGTTCCTGATTTTTTTTTTAGACTAATTTTCCACACAGGGTTATTATGAGTCAGAACCCACTCAACAGCACTTAAGAACAACTTGAATGCAAATGTCTAACCATAAATCTTTTGTTTTGTCGTTAAGTGCTGTCAAGTAGAGTCCTCAAGATCAGCAATTCAAAACCATTAGTTGCTCTTGTGGAACCCTATACATGATAGCTATGTGTCTGAACCAACTTGAAGGCACTTAAGAACAACATCTTTGGAAGAATTAAAATTTCAACATGTGAGACTATAATCTTTCATTCTCTCTCACCATCAGAAAAGGGACATTAAAAAACAAGAAAAACATAGTTTTTCAAGAGATAGGCAAAAGAAAAACTATCATCTGTTTTTTTTTCTCAAGTGCTTAGTATTATTGTCTTTGGTTGGGTTCTCCAGAGAAACAAAAACAGTAAAGCAGAGGTTTCAAAAAATCATGGAAATATTTAATTAGTTTTTCATTCATTTTTCCATGAATTTATTGAAGCCCCCCTTGTATAGCTTCAAAAACTTTGTAGAAAAATGGAATTAAAAGATATTGGGATTTTTTCACAAAATTTTTGAAGTCCTCTCATGTATATACAGATTTATTTCAAAGAAATGACTCTGGCAAATGTGAAGACTGACAAGTCCCAAAGTCAGGTATCAGTATGGAAGCTCCTCCTGACTCACATTGTTGTAGGGGTTGAGGAACTGGAAATCAGCTAGTCAGATGACAGGCTCACATACAAAGAACCAGAGATCAGGGATGATAAATCAAATTCAGCATTAAGAGAGAGCCAGTTTTTGAAGAATTTGCATATATATTGGATGCAGGTCACACTCCCAAGGAAACTACCATTTTAACTGATGGCCTGCTCACATCTAATCACAAAATGTAGTATGGTTACATTATATGTTACAGAAGAACAATCTATCCAATGTCTGCCACCACTGAGAATCATAGCATAGCGAAATTGACATATAACATTAACCATCACAATGAGTGGAAGATAAAGATCTTAAAACTAAAACAAAGGTTAGTGATTCATATCTTTCTGACTACATTCCTTTTGATTCTCATTTGGAAATAATAACAAAGTTGAGAGTCATGAAAGAAAACTATACAGAACCAATTCACACTTTCAAAAGTGTCAATTTTACCAAACTTTCTCACATTTCAAATTTTTAAAAAAGTGCCTTTCACCCAAAGTGAAAACACTGGATTCACCGTTCAATAGAAAGTACATTCCTTTACCAGAATCATTATATATGGTGCATTCTGCAGGAAACTAACAATTTCTAGAGACTCACAGACTTTGAGTTTGGCTGGTTCAGTAATAAACCCAGTCCTATTTTATTTTCAAGCACTCTGATCAATGGATGGTTTACCCACTGAAGATAAGCAGGACTAACCTAACTATTTGTTAAGTGCCGTCGAGTTCATTCCAACCCACTGTTGTTGTTAAGTGCCGTCTAGTAGGTTCCGACCCATAGCGACCCTGAACAGGGTTTCCGAGGCTATAAATCTTTACGGGAGCAGAAAGCCTCATCTTTCTCCTGCGGAGCAGCTGGTAGTTTCGAACTGCTGATCTTGCAGTCTGCAGCCCAATTTGTAACCACTACGCTACCAGAGCTCCATAGTGACCCTGTTTCAAAGGAGCAGATGGTGAGCTCGAAACTGCCAACCTTGCAGTTCAAATGACTTTGCACTCTGACGCATTAACCCACAGTGCCACACCAGGACTAAGGTTCCAAAATGTAAAAAACAATGCCATCAAGTCAATTCCAATTCATAGTGACCCAGTATATGGCTTCCAAGACTGTAAATCTATGAGAGATGAAATCTGGTGTGTTTGAACTGCTGACCTTGCAGTTAGCAGTCTCATGCTTATCCTGCGGGTTCACCAGAGATTCACCAAAAAGTTGGCAGTTTTGACACACCCACCCAGCAACACCAAGGAGAAACGGCCTAGTGATCTGCTTCTGTAAAGACTGAAGCTCAGTTCTAATGTTTAATTCATGTGAGCACCACAGTCAGAATCTGTGCAAAGAAGAAATTTGTGAGTCTGTATCTTAGAGGAAAGACATGTAACTACCACATTTTTTGCTTATAGTGTGGCTATGTAAAAAATGCACAATAGTAGTAGAGTTCTTTGTAGCCAATCTGTGCCCAAGTACTTCACACCAAAGATGAGTGGAAGATTGGGCAGAAGACTACAGGTCTTCTGATCCCAAGACAGGCAGGAGCTATTGCCTGCATGTGCCAGGGTCTGAGATACTGGCCTCACATGAAGCAGAGCGACAGAATGGTGCATGTGTGAATGAGCACTGCACAGGAGGGGCCCCTGGGTAGCCAGTCCAACCTTTCATGTCCAAGTGAAGGATGAGTAACCTCTGCGGTCATGGAATGCGATTCAACAGTTCTGGTGTGGTGGCTCACAAACCAGGTATCCGGGCTTTGCCCATCTGAGTGTGGAGACTCTCACGCCTCCTGGGTTGGAGCATACTGCTCTGGTGAGAACTGTTTCTGGGTGGGAAAAAGTGATTTCCTGCATTGGAGAGAGCAGTTTATAGAGCAGGGAAAGAATTCTACCAGGAGAAGTGTTGCTTTGAAAACTTGAGGGTAAGCTGATGAGGGTATATTGCTGGGAACCAAACCTTCACATCAACAGGCATCATGATGAAGACAACAGGAAATCTGTTGGACAGAAAGAAAAAAATAATTCAAATTGAACTCAGCACTATGTAAAACAATATTGGTAATGCACACTTACAAAAATAGAATGCAAGAGGTTGTGTGCTATGTAAAAATGTATAATGTGTGCAGTATTTGCATATAAATACAGTACATCCTATTGCAATAAAATAAAAAGAATACTGAATCAAATTAAATTCAATATAATGCCATTTATCTTGAGTCAGCATGCATTTTTCACATTAGATAAATATATGTATAATCGTGTCTTAAGATACGGAGGGACCATTTTGGTAGGTACATGTGGAAAATAAAATATTGTCTTCACCTTCAAAAGCATATAGATTAGCAGGAAAAAAAAGGCAATAAAGCAGGTAATTAGAGTACAGTTCATAAAGACAAGCACATCATCAGAATAATGTCAGGCTCAATGGGTACACAGGGGGCACAAATAATGATTTCTGGTAGAGACACAACAGGGAGAGTGCAGAGTCTTAGCATGGACAGAGACAGGGAGAGTATTAGGAGATGAATTCAGAGAGAGTGCAGGGTACATCCTCCACCTTTGCAGGGTTTTGTTAGGACTGGGGTTTTGAATCCCCACTCAAAGGAAAGTTTTTAGCCAAGAAGTAAACTCATCTGACTTAAGTTTTAACTTGATCACTGGAAGCTCTGCTAAAAATAAACTAAAGTAAAAGACAAGGTGTAAGCAGAAAAGCCAATGAACGGATTACTTCACTAACAAACTAGAACATAAGAATGACTTGAATTAGAGTGGAAGAGATCATGGCAAGAAGAAACGTTGTTGTTGTTGTTGTTGTTAAGTGCCGTCGAGTCGGTTCTGACCCATAGCGACCCTGTACAGGGTTTCCGAGGCTGTAAATCTTTACGGGAGCAGAAAGCCTCCTCTTTCTCCTGCGGAGCGGCTGGTAGTTTCGAACTGCTGACCTTAAGGTTCGCAGCCCGATTCGTAACCACTACGCTACCAGAACATTAAGTTTTTTAAAAAGTCCATACTGGTGTTAAAGTTGAAAAATAGTTTGTGGTCAGACTGAAAAATCTTGAAGGACAGCCTAAGCTGTTTGGATTTCATTCTATAATTATTTCAGAATTATTTAAGGTAACTTTAATTTCTAACACTTTTAAATATAAAAGATTCCCAAAAAGTAAAGACTAGGGGCACATCAGGAATTGTGCTAGGTTAGGATCTACTTCATTTTTATTGGAGTAATTCAATTGAATCAATTAAATTTAGACATAAATAATAATAAAAATCATAATATGCAATACCGATTACAAATTGAAATAAAAATAAAACCTAAGGTAGATTTCTTTGAAGATATTACAATATGCATTTTTTTAGGAGTTCAATTCAAGAAAAAAGGAAATGATTTCAATAACTAAACATAATAATGTGGTAAAAGGTACCAAAAAAACAATATAACAGATTAAGATTTATCAGGGATCACATTGCACCATTGCATACTAAGAAGTATTTAAAAGCTAATTAAATGACTAGACCGATCATTAAATCATTTCAAGAAGAATAAACTGTAACCAGAGCTGTACTTCAGAGGATGATATCCTGGGTAGGACAACATTCAGAGTGGGAAATATTCTTGTTAAGTATCATGGATTCTGTTCCAACTGAAAACAACCCTCTGTAGAGTTTCCAAAGATCAGTTGGTGGATTTGAACCACTAAATTGTAAGGAATTTCAAAAAGCTCCCTGAAATTTTATAAGAACTTTTAAGAATCCTACCAGGGACACATACTAATAATAACATTAATAATAATAACATACATTGCCAAATGAACCAAATTCATTGTCATTGGGTCAATTCCAATTTATAACAACCCTACAGGACAGAGAGGAGTTCTGTTGTGATACCATAAGGTAAGCACTTGGCCTTAATGTCAGTTTGAACCACAAAGTCAGTGGTTCAAACTCACCAGCCACTCCTCAGAAACCCTATACAGAGTCACTAAGAGTAGAAATTGACTTGATGACACTTAACCACAAAAATAGGACAAAGAAGAACTGCCTCATAAGGTTTCCAAGACTATAAATCTTTACGGAAGCCGATTGTCACATCTTTCTTCTGTGAAGTAAGTGACTGGCAGGTTCTAGTTACGGATCATTTGGCTAGGAACTGAGTACTTGACTACTACACTACCTCTAATATACAATGCAGAGAGGTATACAGGGTTTGGCAACTGCTTATTCTGAGGACATTGAAAAGACACACAATTTAGAATCCTAATGAGTACCATTAATAGAAGTAGAAAAGTCAAAAGAAATAACATGAAGGGAAGAAAGAATAAACTCTGTCAGAAATTTTGAATAAAGCAGGACAGTCGAGTGGCATAGAGTAAGAAAGTAGATTTGAGGTACAATCCATCCATGATATAAGTTGTGTTGAAAAACAGGATGCTTCATTAGCTACAAATGTAAATTAAGAAGGACATGGGACAGTATAAATGGGCCATCCCAACTATTTACTATGTCAAACATCAAGGATGCAAGTGTGGGTGTTTTTGAAGGAAGACAAGGTGCATTTCTTCATGAATCAACCTATCAGTCTTAAACGTCTATACTGGAGGTTTGCATATGATGGTCTGGTATAAACTGTGGGCTGCTGCCAAATTTAGAGGAGTTCTTCACTATTGCATGTTCATAAACATGAAAATACAAAGTGCCTCTAGAATCTAGAGTAACATTTGACAGTTAGTGGGATTCTGGTAAAAATAATGGTCTGAGTAAATATAACTTAGAAAGAAGAAAACAACACAAATGACGATAAGTCTAAAATAATGTCAATATTGCAACTGCACCTACTAATATTATTTCAAATATGCCACATAAATTATATTATTCTCAGAATTAATAATTTTCAATTTTACAATTAATGCATTATAGTTAATATTTGTATAATTATCTCATCCATCAGAATAACCAGTGATTTTTTGGGCTGCCTATATCTCCTATGTCTTTTTTTAGTTTGCAGCATTATTAAAAACCTCCTTTAATAAAGATGTTCATATCTTTCTTAAAATAAATTGAAGGAATGGAAATATATAATAATGAAAGCCATCAGAGAGATAGAGTATTAACCTTTATTTCTGATTTAATTTTTCATTTATCTCTTTTCTTTGACAATTTTTCATCTACAAAACACACACAAACAAAAACTAAATAAATAAAACATTTTTTTCCTAAGTAGTGGAAAGTTATTTTTTTTTTAAATATGTTACTTAATTAGAACACATTAGGTCTACAACTAAAATATATAGATATAATTTTCCTGAATATGTATAATGGTACTTTTAGGAATGATTCAATTATCACTCATATTTCACGGTATATAATATTACTTTTGTTCATTGTGGACAGCTCAGTGTCATTCTCCTTTTGTCAAAAAATAAATTAAATAGCTCAAAGAGGCTTTGTGCAGAAGTGTTTGCTCTCTTGTTAAGCTCTAGAAGTTTGGGAATACAGATATCTCCTTTCTTTGCAGAAGGCAGTATAATAATTTTGACAAGAATATAAGCATAGTTGTTAGCAAAGGCTAAGTGCAAATAATATAGTCCTGACTAAGAACAGTGTGAAGCATTATGACCATTTATTTAAGGCTTTATTTAAGTCACTTAAAGAGATGTGTTGTTGTTAGGTGCTGTTGAGTCGATTCTGAACCTTAGTGGCCCTCAGCACAATAGAACAAAGCACTGCCTGGTCCCGTGCCATCCTAACAATTGTTGAACTTGAACCCATTGCTGTTGCCACTGTGCCAGTCCATCTTATTGGAGCCTTCCTCTTTTTCTCTTGACCCTCTATTTTGCCAGGGATTGGAGCATCCAAAGTATGAGAGACAAATTCTTGCCATCCTGATTTCAAAGGTGCATTCTGGCTATATTTCTTCTAACACACATTTTATTCTTTAGGCAGTCCATGGTGTTTTTAATATTCTTCAACACCATAACTCAAATGCATCAATTATTTTATGTTTTTCCTTATTCATTGTGCAACTTTTAAATGCATATGAGACTATTGAAAATACCATGGCTTGGGTCAGGCACATTTTTGTCCTAATCTGACATCTGCTTTGAACACTATAGAGAAGTCTTGTGCAGCAGATTTGCCTTGTGCAATATGTTGTTTGATTACTTGACTGCTGCTTCCATGAGAATTGGTAGTGGATGCAGCAAAACAAAGTCTTCAACAACTTCAATTTTTTCTCCATTCATAAATAACATCTCCATGTTATTTATTGGTTTTTCATTTCATATTTTTGACTCAATGTTTTGGAGTCATTAAAACTTAATTTTAAAAAAATACAAATAGCATATTTTATAAAATAATAAATGGGCAGATGTTCAGTATTGAGTTATTTTCTGTGCAATAGCATTCATTCATTCAATATAAAATTAGCATATTTCCATGTTATTTTAAGATTAATTTGATGTTATCCTTAAATAATTATAACTCCTAAAGGTTTATTTGGAGTCTATAAATAGCAAACATATTTGAATGTTATCATGTTTTTGTGTCATCTTGGCTAGACCATGATTCTCAGTAGGATATATTGAACCACCATTTTGAGATCTGATGCAATCTTCCATTGTAATATGATATACTTATCCTATGTGCCATGTATCCTAGGGGAACACAATGGCTCTATCAGTTAAACACTGAACTATACACCACAAATTCCGCAGCTTGAGTCCACCAACTGTGCTGCAGGTAAAAGATGAAGCTTTCTGCTCCCTCAGAGATTTAGAGATTGAGAGTCCCTCTACAAGTCCACTATAAATTGGAACCAATCCATGGGCAATTAGGAACAACAATGTATTGTAACTTCTGTTTTGTTAATAAGGCAGGATTAAGGGCAGATATGTTAATGAGGCAGAACACCACCTACAGATTTAGGTATTATCTTGTGCCAATTTTTTTAAGATATAAAAGAGATTAAACAAGCAAGCAGACATTGAGGGACTACCACAAAGAAAAACAAGTAAGGAGTGGAGAATGTCCTTGGGATCTAGGATTCCTATGTTAAGGACATCCTAGATGCAGGGGAAGACTGACGTCAAGAAACAGAGAGACCTCCAATGAACTATGAGCTGGGTTCACATATGTTGAAAGAACACCAGAATTTTCATCCAAAGCTGACCAATTCAGAAATGTTTCCCCTAGGATAGGCAACTTGAAATGTGAAAAGTGAAGACATAAAACAAACAAGCAAATAAACAAACAAACAAAAAAACACTTAGTTCTCCTAAACTGACAATAAATTTCTGTTTTTTAAAGCCATTCACTTGTGGTATTTCTGTTAGAACAGCATTAAAAAATCAAAAACAAATTCCATTTCACTGAAGTTAATATCAGAAAGATGTTTACCTATGCTTTATTGACTACGC
>NW_006408540.1:6145870-6149588 GCF_000296735.1 Chrysochloris asiatica
ACAACAACAACAACAATGTTTTATGTTTCATCAGAGAGAACTTGGGAGTAGAAGGGGTGCAGGAAGTGTATTCTGAAGAATGCTGTTCACTAAACATCAATTGAGTAAAGATATTGTAATCAAAAGGGATTGTCAGATGTTCAAACAACTTGGAGAATTCTTGGATTAAGTTTTTACTTTTGGCAGAGATCAACAAAATTCAAAAGCAAATAAAAGATGATCAGGTATTTAGAAGATGGCAGGAAATACTTTTCAAAGAAAAAGAAAAATTTGAGAAGCTAAAATACACTCAGTTTCATGTGCTTTACTTACTACAACTATTTTTGTCTTTAAGAAAAGATTTAGAATTGCTGAAGTCTATTCAAAACTGGATTCTTGTGTGGTGTTGTAGGTTAATAAACTGGATGGTAAGTCGGCAGTTCAATCTCACCAGTCAATCCTCGGAAACCCTATGCAGGATTACTATGGGTCAGAACTGACTCGAAAGTACTTTACAAAAACAACAAAATTCAAAACTGCAAAAATTATTTTATGAAATTTGGCAATGATTGTTAGTGATGGTTGTACAACTAGACTTACTTAATTGATATCACTAAATTATACATGAAAACATTAAATTGGAAAGTGTATTACACGTATCTTTACACCAACAAAGTAGCTATTCTAGGAATCTTGAAAATTTAAATAGTTATTTAAAATGCATCTAGTATAGTTCATTTTCCAATCCTTTATCTGTAGCAAAACTGTAAAAATTAGATAATTTGAATATAGGATCTTCCTGTTATGATGATTGATAGGGTTAGAAAGAAAGGGCGAATGTGCATATAAAATGATAGGGAGAGGAAACTGTAATAGAAGTAAGCATTAACAATATATCTACATTATGGCAGACACAAACAAACCTTTAAGAAAAAACAAGTATTATTTCCAGTTAAAATGTTAAAATCTGATTTCCTTCTTTTAAAGACTAATTAAATGGTTTTGGAGACTTTCCTGTAGCATATTCAAAGTCACACCAATAATGGACAGGACTTGAATCGGTGCTATTTTACTTCAGAACTCTCAGTATGTTGTGAGGTGCCATCAAGTGGGTACTGACTCATAGCCACCTTATGTACAACAGAACAAAACACTGCCCATTTCTGGGCCAACTTCAGAATCGATACTACACCTGAGCCCATAACTACCATCACTGTGCCAATCCACCTCATTGGAGGTCTTCCTCTTTTACTCTGACCCTCTGCTTTTCCAAACATGATATACTTCTCCAGTGACTGGTCTCTCTAGATAATATGTCCGAAGTATGAGAGAGTCTGGTCATCCTGGCTTCCAAGGTGCACTCTGGCTGTACTTCTTTCAACACAGATCTGTTTGTTCTTTTGCAGCTCATGGAATTTTTAATATTCTCCTCCAACACCATAACTCAATGCATCAATTCTTCTACGATGTTTCTTATTCACTATTCAACTTTCGCATGCATAGGAGCTTATTGAAAAATACTATGGCTTGGGTCAGGCTCACCTTAGTCCTCAAGCTGACATCTTTGCTCTTCAACACTTTAAAAAGGTCTTGTACAGCAGATTTGCCTAATGTAATACATTGTTTGATTTCTTGACTGCTGCTTCCAAGAGCGTTGATGGTTGATCCAAGCAAAATGTATTATTGATGTTATTGAATGATCATTTGAACAAAATTCCAGGCTAGACATGTCTTCATATTCCCAACTCTCTGTTAATCTAGGAATAATATAAAATTAATGTTATTTTAAATTTCTCACATACAAAAAATATAGTTGTTGTTGTTATGTTCCATCGAGTTGGCAGTGACTCTTAGCAACCCTATTCACAACAGAATGAAACACTGTGCAAACCTCAAAATCCTTGCTAAGTCTAAACCTATTGCTACCACCACTGTGCTAATACATCTCACTCAATGTCTGTGTCTTTTTCTCTGACCTTCCACTTTAAGAAACATCATATCCTTCTCCAAGGGTTGCAGAAGTATGAAAGATGAAATCTGGCATTCCAGGCTTCCCAAGGATCATTCTGGCTGTACTTTTTCCAACACAGATTGATTTGCTCTTTTGGTTCATGATGAATTTAATATTCTTCTCCAAAACCATAACTCAAATGCATCAACTCTTCTATGGTCTTCCTTATTCACTGTCCAACTTTCAAATGCATATGAGGTTATTGAAAATACCATGGCTTGGGTCAGGCACACCTTAGTTCTCAAGCTCACATCTTTGCTGTTCAGCACTTTAAATATGTCTTTTGCAGCAGATCTGTCTAATGCAACAAGTCATTTGAATTCTTGACTGCTTCCATGAGTGTTGACAGTTGAGCTGATAAAAATGAAGTCTTTGACAACTTAAATTTTTTCTCCATTGATATGGTTGTTGTTTATTGGTCCAGTTGTGAGGATTTTTGCTTTATTTATATTGAGATACAACCTATATTGAAGGTTGTGGTCTTTAATCTTCATCAGTAAGTGTTTAAAGTCCACTTCATTTACAACAAGCAAAGTTGTATCATCTCCATATAGCAGGTTGTTAATGAGTTTTCCTCCAATCCTGATGCCATGTTTTTCCTCATATAATCCAACTTCTCAGACTATTTCCTCAGCATACAGATAGAATAAATATGGTGAAAGAATACAACCCTGGAGAATACCTTTCCTAATTTTAAACCATTTAATGTTCACTTAATCTGTTCCAACAACATCTTGGTGTACATACAGGTTCCTCATCAACACAATTAAGTATTACAGAATACTCATTCTCCACAATGTTGTCCATAGCTTGTCATGATCCACACATTTGAAAGTCTTTGGATAGTCAATAAAGCACAGGTAAACATCTTTCTGATAGTCTCTGCTTTCAGTCAAAATCCATCTGATGTCAGCAATGATATCCTTCATTTGGCATCCACTTCTGAATCCAGCTTGAACCTCTGGAAATCCTCTTTCAATGTATGGTTGCAGCTATTTTTGTATTATCTTTAGCAAGATTTTACCTGCATGAGATAATAATGATATTGTCTGATGATTTCTGCACTCTGTAGGCTCACTTCTCTTTGGAATGGGCACAAATATGGATCTCTTCCACTCAGTTGGCCAGGTAGTTGTCTTCTAAATTTCTTGGCACAGATGATTGAGTGCCTCTATCAGTTTGTTGAAATATTTGAATTTGTGCTCTATCAATTCCCTGCAACTTTTTATTTGCCAATGCTTTCAGTGCACCTTGGACTTCTTATTTTAGTATCATAGATTTTTGATCATATGCTACCTCTTGAAATAGTTGAACATGGACGTATCTTTTTGGTGCCATGACTATGCTCTCTTTCCATATCCTTTTGGTATTTTCTGCATCATTTAATATTTTGTCCATAGAATCCTTTAATATTGCAGCTCCCTCAGCTTGAGAAATACTGAGCATGTTCTTTCCTTTTGGTTTTTTTACACTAGGTATTTGCATATTTCGTTATAATATTTGATGTTGTCTCTTGAACTGTTGCAGACCCTGCAGAGGTTCGAGGCCCTATAGGCCTGAGTGTAACAGATCTAGCCACTTGGCAGTTAATAGCAAATTGTTTTTCATCTTAGTGTTCAGTTATATTTATTTAATTCCAAACATGAGCCCTGGATGTCCACAGAGAAATGCAATATTCCCGTAAGTTTCTAAGGTCAAGATTTTCCCCCTAGAACCAAGGCAGTAAAA
>NW_006408540.1:6150138-6179075 GCF_000296735.1 Chrysochloris asiatica
TCTCTCTCTCTCTCTCTCTCTCTCTCTCTCTCTCTCTCTCTCGCTATCGTCACCGGACACCCCATCTTCAGGTACCTACCCCCTTGCAGAGGCCAGACCCCGGCATTGAATAGACCTTTGAAATTTTCTGTTCAGTTCTTGTAGCCCCTTATTTCTTCCATTTGGTTTCAGATTTCTACACTGGAGAGCAACTTTCAGAGTCTATTCATTTTGGTTGTTTCCTTCTTGTCTTCTTAGTGACTTTTTGCTTTCTTCCTGTATGATGGACTTGATGTCAGACCACAACTCTTCTGGTCTTCGATCTTTAATGTATAATGTATCAAATCTGTTATTAAGTTGTTGTTGTTGTTATGTGTCATGGAGTCGGTTCCGACTCATAGCGACCCCGTACAGGGTTTCTGAGGCTGTAAATCTTTTCGGGAGCAGAAATCCTCATCTTTCTCCCATGGAACAGCTGGTGGTTTCAAACTGCTCACCTAGCGTTTGCAGCCTAATTCATAACCACTATACTACCAGAGCTCCTTTCTTGAGATGTACTGTAAAATTCAGGTAGAATCTGTTCAAAGTCATATTTTAACACTCATGGACTTGTTTTCATTTTCTTCAGCTTCAGCCTGAACTTGCATGTGAGCAATTGATGATCTATTCCATAATCTTCTCCTGACCTTGTTTTGGCTGATGATAGGGAGCTTTTTCATCATTTCTTTCCACAGATACAGTCAATTAGACTTCTGTGTATTCCATCTGGTGAGGTCCATCTCTTACATTGTTTTAAAAAACTATTTACAATGAAATCATTGTTTTTGCAAAATTCTATCATGCGATCTTTAGCATTGTTTCTATCATAAGGTGATATTTTCTGACCACTGGCCCATCCTCTTTGTTTTCAACCTGTGCATTCCAATCATCAGTAATTATAAATACATCTTGATTGCATGTTTGATCAATTTCAGGCATAAGAAGTTGGTTGAATTCTTCAATTTCACCATAACTGGCTTTAGTGGTTTATGTATAAATTTGAACAATAGTGATATTAACTGGTCTTCCTTGTAGGCATATGGATATTATTCTATCTCAGTCTAAGTTGTACTTCAAGACAGATCTTGATATATTGTTTTTGATGATACATACGATGCCATTCCTCTTCAATTTGTCTTTCCTGGCATAGTAAATCTTATGATTTTAAGATTCAAAATGGCCAACACCAGGTCATTTCAGTCCACTACTGCCTAGGATATTGAAGTTTCTGTGTACCATTTCATGTTTGACCATTTCCAATTTTACTAGATTCATACTTCATATATTCTATGTTCTAATTATTAATGGACATTTACAGCTGTTTTTCTTCATTTTGAGTTGTGCCACACAAGCAAATGAAGGTTCTGAAGGCTTTACACCATTACCATTGTCACTATCAACTCCACTTTGAGGAAGTAGCTCTTTTGTATTTGCATTTTCAGTGCCTTCCATTCTGAGGGGCTCATCTTCTCACACTACATCTGACAATATTCTGGTGCTCTTTATCTTGTTTCAATAGTCAGTATTCTGGTGCTGAGAATGTCCCACTACTATTCATAAGGTTTTTGGTGACTAAATATTTGAAAGTAGTACATCTCTCTTTCTTCTTAGTCTGTCTTCATCTGAAGAACTAAGCTGAAACCTATTCACCATGGGTGACCCTGCTGGTTTTAAAATACCACAACATAGTTTCCAGAATCATAACAACACACTAGCCACAGTAGTACAATAAACTGACAAACAGGTGATAGACTTACAAATAAAAGCTAACTAAAATATTATGCTTTTTGCCCAAATTCAGTAAAATTAAGTGTTAAACTTTAGTAAAGTACAACTTATTATCTTTTACTCTAAGAAGGAGAAAATAAATGATAAAATAATCTGTTAGTGTCATTTATATTAATTTTCTTTATTCAAAATAATGGTGGTTGTATGCCACCAAATGGCTTCCAACTCATAATGACTTTATAAGGTTTCCAAGGCTATAAATCTTTATGAGAGAAGAAAGTCTCATCTTTCTCCCACAAGTGGCTGCTAGATTTGAATTACTGACCTTGCAATTAGCAGCCCAGATTGATTTTAAATATCCTTTAAAAGCAAGATCATAAAAACTGTTCTGCCAATGATATATAGCATTTATAGGGTCATAAATGGCATTTACCGAAGAAAATTACATTTGATCATCAGTCTTAGAAAGCTGAAATCATGGAACAGCTTTGATTTTATGTTTAGTTGAGTTGACAGTGATTCTTCCCAACTGCCTTTTGATTCTAAAGGTTCTATCTGTTGAGCTTTCAAGATTAGATGCCCATTCTTATTTTTGACCATTTAAATCTGTAGTGGTAATCCTATTATAAGGAGCTCTGGTAGCGTAGTGGTTACGAATCCGGCTGCGAACCCCAAGGTCAGCAGTTCAAAACTACCAGCTGTTCCGCAGGAGAAAGATGAGGCTTTCTGCTCCCATAAAGATTTACAGCTTCAGAAACCCTGTACAGGGTCGCTATGAGTCGGAACCGACTATGAGTCGGAACCAACTCCACAGCACATAACAACAACAATAATCCTATTACAGATTTAAATGTTTGCTTAAATCTTATTTTCTTTGCTTTGGTATATTTCACCCAACTGAACTGTGGTATTGGGTCATTGTAAATCAAAAGAGAAGGAAAAGGTATTGAATAAATAAAGATATTTCTAATCTGTGCTTCTGGACAAAAAGTAATACGAGGCTTCAAGGAAAATTGTATGTCATCCAAAAACCCTCTATGAAGCATATTCTATTTCCTGGGGAAAGAATTTGTCTAAGAAAGTATTTACAGTAGAGATCTATATATTAAGTTAAATATTTATGATCTACTGTATGCATGGATTTTGAAAGCATTCTCTAACAAATTTCCTTTTCTGAAATGTTAATCAGTGAACCTATATTAATTTTAAGATGTCCTTGAATACAAAGTAAATAGGTATACAAGAACTAGGTAATGAACATGTCCTTTGTTTTGGCAAATTATTCAAAGATATTCAGTTGAGCCCTCCAATCATGAACTGTCAGCTCTTATCTTCAGTACGAATCTGTCCTCTAGCATTTCCCTTCTTGGCTTCTTCTTTGGTTTGAGGAATTCTCTTCACTGATAACCTGCATATAACTTTCCCATTCAACCATCCATTTCTCTTCTTACTTACTCTATTGGTATATGTTTGTTTATTTTATCTAAGTTAATGCCAAACATTGATAATATTTTTCTAGTAAATAACAAAATATTTAACATTTTTAATAATTCTAGGTACTGTTCTAAGTATTTATATGAATGATCTTATTTAATCCACATGACAAGTAGGTAATATTTTTATTCTCTGGTGACAAGTGATGATGTTAAGGCAAGACACAATAATAAAAAACATCTATTGCATGCTCAATTTCTAATTAAAGCTTACTTTGGATTCCAATTTCAATGCTACTTAATCTTACCAATTGTTTTATTTGTTTTTCACCTCAGTGCTTAAAGTATATAATAGAAGGGATACTCAACACAGTTACAAATTGGTCTCCTGGGTTGGAGGGTAGGAGTGGGCACGAAATAGTATCTAAATTGCTCAAAAGTTGAGTTAAAATATCATTGAATTATTTCTGGATATGCCAACTAGAATAACCCTGCTGCTTAATTTATAATCATTGCTCTAACAAATCCTACCCTTAAAAGTATGTTGTTGTTGTTGTTATGTGTTGTGAAGTCGGTTCCGACTCATAGCGACCTTGTACAGGGTTTCTGAGACTGTAAATCTTTACAGGAACAGAAAGCCTCATCTTTCTCCTGTGGAACAGCTGGTAGTTTTGAACTGCTGACCGTGAGATTAGCAGCCCGATTCGTAATCACTATGTTACCAGAGATCCTTCTTAAAAGTACATATATATACTATGTTTTATATAGGATATGGAGTCTTGGTGTGGCACTGTGGGTTAATGTGCCAGACTGCAAAGCCTTTTGAACTGCACGATCGGCAGTTCAAGCTCACCAGTTGCTCTTTGGACACCCTACAAAGGGTCGCTATGGGTCGGAACCGACTTGACGGCACTTAAGAACAACAATGACAACATACAGAATATATTCTGTACCCAAACTCTCCTACTTATTCTTTACAAAGCAGCTACTGCTGCTGCTTTGTGAAGATGCTGACTTTCTCATGCAAAGTTAGTAGGATGACTTCCTCTGTCTTACCACATTTAAGGCATCCATCTGTTTATCAGAAAACTGAGCTGTATCAACATTGTTTTCATGCTTATCTTTCTTACAAAACAGAAAGACCTTTAAAAATAGATCCTGCCCCTTATTTGAATTACTAATTCTGATTGCTGTAAGATGTGGAGAAAAGATTTTCTTCTTAGTAGTTGGTACTGGGATTCCCTTGAAAAGAGAGACCAATTAGAAGATACTTTGAGAAGCCTGCTAGGCTTGACCCTAGGCTTGGCCTGTGTTATATTTCATAAGGACATGACTTTATATGTTAAAGATACCAATCAGATTTAGAGGAAGATCTCCAGGCTGGTAGAATTAGAGACTATAATCAGAAAATAAATATCTATGGGGAAAACACTAGTATGATATGCTAACCATAGAATGAATTGTCAGCCATTCAAGATCAAAAGGGCAACATTTACTTAAAGACAAAGTTCAGAAGGGTTGGGAAGGAGTGTGGAATGGAAATACTAACCACAGGAAGAAAATGGGATAACTGTTACTACACAGAGGGGATTGCAATCATTGAGATGAAGCAAACTATGATTTGTGGAATGTAAAACTAACGATCTACTCTGTACACTTCATTTAATTTACAATTTAAAATTTCCAAAAAGGGAGAGAGAAATACTATGGGGATTAATTATTTTTCTTCTCTGTAGACAACTATCTCTTTTATCCAAGATATCAGTACTTTTCATAAATGCTATGCTGTTGTTATTAAGTGTCGTCAAGTTGATTCCAACCCATACCGACCCTGTATAGAGTTTCCAAGGAGCAGCTGGTGAACTTGAACCACCGACCTTATAGTTCAAACTACTTTGTAATCTGACGCATTAGTCCACAGTGCCACATGAGGACTCTACATTTAATGTATTTAATAGTAACTGGTGGTGGTGGTATGCCATGGAGTCGGTTCTGACTCATAGCGACCCTGTACAGCGTTTCCATTAATGCTATAAGTATCCCCTTATTCTGCCTACATGTTCCATAGCATTGCATCGTGTTTTGTGTACAGGTTCTGCATGAGGACAATTAAGTGTTGTGGAATTCCTATTCTTTACAATGTTATCCATAGTTTGTTATGATCCACACATTTAATGCCTTTACATAGTTAATAAGAAACAAGTAAACATGTTTCGGGTATTCTCTATGGTAACCAGGATGCATCTGACATTAGCAATGATGTTGTTCCACATACTATTCTGAATCTAGGTGGATTTTCTGCCAGCTCTTCACTGATGTGCTGATGCAACCATTTTAAAATTATCTTCAGCAAAATTTTACTTGCATGTTATACTAATGACATTATTCAATAATGTCTCCATTTTGTTTGATCACCTTTCTTTGGATTGGGCACAAATAGGTATCATTTCTAGTCAGTTGGCCAGGTAGCTCTCTTCCAAATTTCTTGTCATGGAAATTGGCCCTAGGTTTGGCCTGTGTTATATTTCATAAAGAAGTGACTTTACATGCTAACATATACCAGTCAGATTTAGACGAACTTTTGCATCCATTTGATGAAACTTTTAATTGCTATTTCATTAATTTCTGGAGCAATTATTTTCACTAATGCCTTCAGTGAAGTTTGGACTTCTTCCTTCAATATCATCAGTTCTTGATCATATGGTATCTTTTGAAATGATTGAACATCGATCATGCATTCCTTCCATCTTTTGTTTATACTATTTTGTCCATAGAATCTTTCAGTATATCAATATGAGACTTGTGAGAAATGTTGAATATGTTCTTCACTTTGGTTTTTCTTATTCCGGTATTTTGCACATTTCATTATAATTCTTCATTTTGTCTTTTTGAGATGCCTTTTGAAATCTTGTGTTCAACTCATTCACTTCCTCATTTCTTCCATTTGCTTTATCTTCCTTACACTGAAGAGCAAGTTTCAGAGTCTTTTCTGACATCTACTTTGGTCTTTTTCTGTCTTGTTTTTTTAATGGCTTTTTTCTTTCTTCATGTATGATGTTCTTGATGCCATCTCACAACTCTTCTGGTCTTCCATCATTAGCATTCAATACCTCAAACCTCTTCTTGATATAGTCTCTAAATTAAGGTTGGATATACTGAAGGTCATAGTTTGGCTATTATGGACTTATTTTAATTTTCTTCAGTTTCAGCATCTGAATATTTGATAGTTTTTGCCATAGTTGACATCAGTCTCATTTTGTCTGATGATATTGAGTATCTCCATCTTCTCTTCCCACATATATAATCAATTTCCTTCCTGAATTCCATCAAACAAGGTCCATGTGTATGGTCACCATTTATGTTTGTGATAAAAGATATTTGTAATAAATAAGCCATGGGTCTTGCAAAATTCTATCATGGTCTTCAGTATCGCTTCCATCACCAAGACCATATTTTCTAACTACCAATCCCTCCTCTTTGCCTTCAATTTTCACATTCCAATCACCAATCATTTTCAACACATCTTGATTGCATGCTTGATCAATTTCAGACTTAAAACTTTGTTAGAATTCTTCACTTTTTTATCACTGTCCTTGGTGGTTGATGTCTAAATTGATAAATAAGTATTAACTGGTAGGCATATAAATATTATCCTATCACAGATAGCTTTGTGTTTTAAGATATAACCTGAAATGTTTGGGGAGGGGGGGGCTGGGGAGTTAGTATGATTGTACTACCATTCTTCAAGTTGTCATACCTGTAAAAGTAAAACATAAGTTTGTCTAATTCAAACAGGTCAATACCTAACCAATTAAGCTCACTAATGCCTACAACTCCTGATGTGGTGCTGTAGGATCAGTACTGGACTGTGAACCACCAGGTCGGCAGTTCAAACTCCTTAGAAACTCTAGACACAAACTCTATGAGTCAGAACCAACTCAACGGTACATAACAACAGGAGCAATAATTCCTAGGATATCAATCTTTATGCATTCCATGTCTCCACAGGTCTGTCAGTCCCCACACATCTGTCCGTTTGTTGTACTGTGATGACATGAGTGTTGTGATGTTGGAAGCTGGATCACTGGTGTTGTGTAGATCAGCAGGATTATCCATGGGGGATGGGTTTCATTAGTGCTTCCAGACTAGAACAAATTAGGACAAAGGCACAGGAGGTACACTTCTAAGGGATTAGACCCTGAAAACCTTATGAGAGGCAGTGAAATATTATCTGATACAGTGCCAGAAGGTGAGCCCCTCAGGTTGGAAGGCACTCAAAATATGAATGATGGGAACTTATCTACTCAAAATAGAGTCAACCGTAATGACATGGATGGAGTAAAGCTTTTAGAAACTGTAGTTGCTGATGGGAACAACTCAAAATGAGAAGAAACAATAAACTACAGAAAGATAATTAAAATATTTTCCACTAATAGAAATAGAAAAATGACTAGACTGTACTCTGGCAACGTCTAAACACTTGCAAGACCCTGAAATTAAACAAAAGGGACTACTATCAAGTTTTGACTCTCAACTGTCTCTCTCTCTTTGTACACACATGCATACACACACACAAGCACACAGAGCTCTGGTAGCATAGTGGTTCCAAGTCTGGCTGCTAACCTCAAAGTCAGCAGTTCTAAACTATCAGTTGCTCTGTGGAAGAAAGATGAGGCTTTCAGCTCTTGTAAAGATTTACAGCCTTGGAAATCCTATGCAGGATCGCTATGCGTTGGAAAGGACTCCACAGATCATAGCCACAACCACCACCATATATATATATATGGAGAGAGAGGGAAAGGGAGAGAAAGGAAAGGAGAGGGAGGGAGAGGAAGGAATAGGGTGCTCCTTTGAAACCCTATACAGAATCATTGCATCAATAGCACTAAACAACAACAATATGGTAATCAGTTTCTTTCTTTCAGAAAATATATTTGCATAGAGATAAATGGAGATTAAAAATTTTGGCTGAGTTATTAAATATCCTGAAGAGAAGGACCTTGGTTTATTTTGCTTTTTTGTTGAGTGTCGTCAATTGGTTCAGACTCAAATTGGCCCTGTGTACTGTTTCTGAGGCTGTGAACCTTTAAAGGAGGCAAAATACTTCATCTTTCTCCTGAGGAGCAGAGGAAAAAAAATTATTAATCCTCACAAAACTTCTGTTGTTGCTACTATATTAATTTTTCATTATGTCATTGCCAATTTATGTGTGGTTTTTAAGACTATGACTTTTCAAAGCAGACTGCCAGGGCTGTCCTCAGAGCTGTCTCTGAGTGTGTTCCAAATGAAACCTTTTGGCTAGTTGTGTTAAGTGACCTCGAATTGGTTCTGACTCATAGCCACCCAATATAGGGTTTCTGAGGATTTAAAAATCTTTGCGGCAACAAAAAGTCTCTTCTTTCTCCTGTGCAGTCGTTAGTGAGGTCAAACTGCTGACCTTGTAGTCCATAGTCCTGTGCTTATCCTATAGATTCACTGTGCTCCCTTTTAAGTAGTAGATGAAGGTTTAACCATTTGCATCATCCAAGGAATCCTTCAAAAATCTTAAAGGATTCTATTATTCTTATTTTAAAGATAACTGAGGATGAAAGAGTCTTAATACCATTTAAAATTAGGTGTAAGTGGAAATGCATAGATTCTTACAATAATTCATTTTTAAAAGGTCCCATCTCACTCCAAAATGCATGTTGTTTACCCACACATATGTCTTTATCAGTTTACAGTGATTATATATGCTCCATATATCTTCATTTGACATAATTACAATAGAATACAACAAGTTTTATCTTAAATATAATAAACTCAGAAAAGAAGCTTTTAAGAAAAAAAAGAAACATTTCTTTTCTTAAAAATATTAAGTAATGTAGGAATTTTTGTGCTTCAGTTATTTGATGATATGCAATTAGATATATTTTGATGTGTCTCAAAATATTGGATAGTGTACTCTTGTATATGTTATTTTTATGTGAAGCTTTATTTCTCGTTCACTTTAACTCACTGGCCTTTGTTTTCTAGACATCTCTGTTTTCAGATTACACAAATTTCTGTGAGGTTTATTATTAAATTATTATTATTATTAAAAATGATACATTTTATTTTTTGAAGTCTTCAGTAATTGTTCTAATTGAACTTTTTGTCATGAAATAGTTCTACTGTGTTTAGAAGCATTTGCAAGCTGTTTAAAATAGAGTCTAGGAAATACTGATCACTTGGTGTCCGACTGCTTAAAACATGTAGACATTTTGGTTGAGGTTGATTGATGGAATGTAACTGACCCTCTTGAAAAGAAAAAAGAGGTAATAAAGGCAAAGAGTCACAATAGGCCTGAAATTGAACTCTGGGATTGTATTTTTATGCAGCAGAGACTACCCATGTGCTAAGCATCTCACACATGAAAGTCAGTTCAGTCAAACTCGGCCTTTACTCCTGTGCCAGAAAAGAAGGAATAGCTTTTGGATTCTAACTAAATTGGGCTCATTTATTGCAATCAATAGTTACTGAAATTCCAAATACTCAAATCTAGCCCTTTACAACCAGTACTATTAAGTCATAATCTAAATTGCTCTAGTGATTGCTTCACACTATGATTACAGGTTGCACTATGAAAAAGCAGTGATATAGGTGTCAACTGATCATTCTAATGGACTCTCCGTAAAGTGTTTGGCATAATGGGGCAGAGGCAGTCCAGAATCTCTTAAAATTTCCTCTGTATTTTCAAATAATGCTGGGGAATGCATATTTTAAAGATTTATTTAAAATTTCCTCAAGGAAGAATAATCCTTTCAGTTAGGCCTTTTTGTTACCAGAGACTTTAGGGTAATTATATTAAAAGTAATTATTACAATTATAATTATAAAGATGCAGAACTATTCTAAAATGCAGCTTGTTAGAGATGAGGTAGGGAGCCAAATCCGATTCAGTACCACAGACAATTATTTTCTCCAAATGTAATTAACCACTTGTGCTCTACTAAAATGTCTAAAGTTATTTTAATACAACTCAGAGGAAAAATGAGATTATATATTCCAGACTTTGTTTTACTCCTTTTTGATTATAAATCAAATTGAATTTGTACTTATGGATGAGATCACAGATATATTTCTGTCTTACTATTGAAAGCATCTGTCTTACACATGGAAATTCATATTTTGTTCAAATAAAGACAGGAGGATTTTCTACTTTTTCATGAGGAATTTTGCTTCTCTAAAATCACAAAGTTGCAGAGTTCAGTGAGACAATCAAAATCATTTTAGCAGTTTGAAGTTTTTTAGGGTACAAGCTGTGTCTTGTCCACCGTCATATAATCAATATCTGCTCAGTGTCTGCTTCTAAGACACAAGAAAAATTGCAGTTTCATTGAATTTGTGAATGAGGAACGTGAGACCCAAAGAAAAATGTAACTTATCCAACATTTTGTAACCAGTGAGGAAAGGTGGCCCCAAACAATTCCTTGATTTTGGAATACTGATTCATTATGATTTTCTGCTATAAAAATTAGCAAGCTTAGATAAATATTAATATACTAATAATGATCTTTCATTTTTCCTACAATGTGAAAATTTATTGATTGCAAAATTTAAATAGATGCCAAATAGAAGCTTGTTTAGCTGGATTCCTCAAGCACCGATGTGGAAATATAATAAAACTATCAGAATTAAGATCTAGAGTTTAATAAGGTCTCCAAAAATGTCTTGTAAAGTAGGATGTTAAAATGTTGCAGGAAACTTTGAATTAAAAGATAAAGCAACACATAGTACTTACTTTTGTGATTATCAAAGTATAACTACTGAGAATGCAGAACTAGCTACCTATTGGTACTTTTCAGAATTGACAGGTTGATAACCAGAGGAAACAGAGTTAATCTCTTTGCAGAATGCTAACTAACATAATTGAAAATTTAATTAAAAGAGCATCAAAGTGCATCTTTCCTTTTAATAGACAGCACCTGCAACATAAGAAAATTATTTGTTTGGATTGGTAGATTTTCAATGTTCTAGAAGCAATTGACTATACCCATATGCCCATTAGAGATGTTTCCTGATGAACAAATACATAGGGATTAAAAAATGATTCACTCCTTAAAAATGATGAAAAATGACTCTTCCTTGAAAGAAATGTCTGTGATAGTTAATGTAACAATAAAAACAACGGTACCTATCCTCTGTGAGAACTGCCAGAAATGGAAACAATAAATAGGACTTCAGGTTTATTATCGGTGTGATTGTGTGTGTGTATTCCTTTAAGATGTTTAGCAAGAGATCATTTTGGGAAAGCTACTTCAACAGCACATGTTAACTATGCTATATCTTGAAATGAATACCATAAACTGCACTTGCCAATTGCTAAAAGTCAGTGCATACTCGTCAATGTACTAATGTATTACAGGCAGCTTCTTATACCTGCCAAAACAATACACAATG
The DNA here is from genome assembly GCF_000296735.1 of Chrysochloris asiatica. NCBI lineage: Eukaryota > Metazoa > Chordata > Mammalia > Afrosoricida > Chrysochloridae > Chrysochloris > Chrysochloris asiatica. The sequence continues at coordinate 6,161,738 of NW_006408540.1, forward strand.
TGCATGTTCTTATTCTAATATAAAGAAAACTTCCAGAATTTCTCCAGGCATCTCATGTTAAATCAATTCACTAATATAAAAATATAACTCTTAGAAACAAATTAATATTTGTTTAACTCTCATATATTAAGGATGATAGTCTTACATCACAAAAAAAGGTAAACAATATTTGCATAAACAAAATAGATGAAGAATTTAGGTGCAGATAACAAGGGAAGCCCTTTACTCATTCAGGTGAATATAATTATTATCAGTTCTTCATTTTTCAATTTTTAATTTAAGCTGTTAAATATTGAAGGGAAAATGAAAGTTTTTCTAAAAAGAAAGAGGAAAATACTTCCATTTTTTCTACAGTTATAATTTACCAACATGGCACAATATAAAAAAGTGTCAGAAATTCAAATACAATTTGTATTCTTTTAAATAATTTTGTAGATCATTCAGACACCTGATGAGCTCCAATATGTCAATTTTACATAGTACTACGGAGACAAAGAAAAGCAAAGAATGAGGTATACAGAAAAGAAGGAAAGGAGAACAGAGAGAGGGAGAAAAGAACAAGAAATGAAAAATATGTCAATCAGCCACAATAAAGAATACTTAAAAGATTAAGGCAATTGTTTAGATAGTCTAAACACATCAGTAGTAGAACTGTTGCACCTTACTTATTCCAACAAATCAGACAGGGATATGAATTCCATAAATTGCTTTGACTATTGATTCAATTTTGCACTGGTTTGTTATAGAAAGATTAAAACAGAATCTCTAAAGTAACTACAAGATCAATAATTCTATGATTTCAGTAAATATTTAAGTGGGGTAGAGGAGATGATACATGAAATTGAGTAAATTTTAATCAACTGGTAGTTAATTTTTTTTTTTTTCAGTTTATACTATTAAGCTTTCAACTAATATTCAAACTTTCATTTTATTTTCCATTTTGGACATCTTCTCAGAGGGTTTAGTACAAACAATATGAGGAACTAGCTCTAAAAGTAAGAAACTGTCAACATAAGTTTGTTGGCATTGATTGACAATGACACATGAGTGTACACCAAACCCCCTGCCATCAAGTCGATTCCAAATAATAGAAACTCTGTGGATGGTGTTGGGTATGTGCCTTGGAGTAGGTTCCCAACCATAGTGACCCAGCCTTGTGTAAGGTTTCTGAGCTGTAAATCTTTACAGGAGCAGAAAGCCTCATCTTTCTCCCATGGATAGCTGGTAGTTTCGAACTGCTGACTTTGAGGTTAGCAGCCCAATTCGTAATCCCTAAGCTACCAGAGCTCCTATAGAAATCCTTCTGGACAAAGTAAAACTGTTCCTTAGGGTTTCCTGAAGCCATAAATATTTACAGGAGCAGACTATCAAATCTTTCTCCCACAGTACAGATGATACTGATTGAAAATTTAAAATCACTATCCTTGGAGAAAAAGGTACAGGTCTAGTAAATAATATCATTTATTAATTTTATTTTAGATTGCTATTTTTAAGTGTCATCAAGTCTTTTCCAACTCACAGTAACTTTACGTAGGTTTCTGAGGCTTTAAATATGTGGATTCAATTGTTATTATGCTTACTTCTTGATTTGGGGATACAGTCTATATATGTGAAAGAACATAAAACAAAGGTAGAGAGACTTTGGTCTATATAGATTTCTGGAGACTATTGGCCAAATAAATCCCCATCCTGGTGTGGTGCTGGGGGTTAATGTGCTGGACTGCAAGGTCAGTTTGAACCTCTGTGTCAACGTATAGGAAACCCTAAACAGGGTGGCAGTGAGTTGGAACTGACTCGACTGCACTTCACAACAACAACCCCCAAACTGAGACAACACAGGGTCTAAAAATCTATTATTAACAATTGATTCTCATTTTTATTAAGCTAGTACTTCATTTTACATCAGTTCTCTTTTTATATTCTAAGTATACATTTAACAAAATAAATTGGATCAAGCCAATTAAATATGCACTTAAAATCTCTCTGTTTTTTCCTTTTTCTGCTTAACCTATTTTCAACAAATCTCAGAGTTCAATTACTTTTTCAAATCTCCCCATGGATCACCCAGTTGTACTTTATATAATCTAGGCTTAGTGGCAGCATATACATGTATGCTTTTTATATCTTCTTGATCTATGTTTATATAGATCCACTATGTAAAATTCTCAATACTTCATGTTTCATTAATTAAAATGATATTATATGTTTTGTTTTGTTGCTCATATTCAGTTAACCATTTTGTTCTTCCCTTTATTTTAAATGTTCCTGTATTACTCAGTTTTAAGTATTTCGTATACCTTTGAAATTTTGTTTGTTTGCTTATTTTAATTGTATCCGAGTGTTTTTTTATTTTCTTACTGCTAAACTTAATCCAGGAGAAGGAGAACAAAAGCCAAATACACAGAAAAGAGAAAATATTTGAAAAAATAATGACCAAGAATTCCTCAAATGAAGAAAAAGGACATCTCAGAATGAAAGGACTGGAAGCAGATATAGTGATACAAACATTTACCTAGGTACATTATACAGAGAAACCTTTAAGATTCAGAGCTTGATGGGATGTCTTTGCTTTTCTGGGTCTTATGAGTTTCTGCTTTTTACAAGGTGCAGTTTTACCATTTTTCTATTACTTATTTAAGTGGGAAATATTTAGTTTTCCTTCCCTCACAGGTGTCCACCTTATAAAGATTCTAGCTTTCACAGGTTTTACTATAATTGAATTTAAAAATCTAAAAGACAGAAAATGTTAATGTTTCAGAGAATAAGAACACATTATCAGTAATGGAACAGCAGTTAAATTGACTCCATGCTTCTCAATCACAATACTGGATGCAAGATGAAATTGAAATGAAATTTTAAACCTTGACTTTTAGTAGGAATCCAGGTGTGGCTTTGTAGGATAAAGCACTGGACCACAAGGTCAGTTTGACTACAAGGTTGGTAATTCAAACTCATCAGCCAATCCTTGGAAATCCTATACAGGGTCACTAGGTGTTGGAACAGACTTGATGGCACTTAACAACAACAATAATCTTCATTTCTATGACAGTATGAAGTAAAGTTGTTCTGGACGTGTGAGCCCTAAATCCTCCTAACCTCGTAATTTCTGTGTTTTACATACCTTTTTTTTTTTTTCTTTCTCTTATTTTCTAAGAATGTTCCAGCTTACTCTTTAGGCTCTTGGTAATGTCCGCCTTGTTATTCAACTTGTCTGCTGTGTTCTTAATTTCAATTAGAGCATCTCTTTCATCCTATGTGTGCTGACTGGTTCTTTGCAAATGATTATTTTTATTTTATAATTTAGATTTTCTTATCTTTATAGGACATTTACTTGGTTTATTTTCAATTGTTATTCTTATTCCTTAATTTGAGTTCTTCTGAGCTAATTTATTCAGTTTCCTGTCTTCCTTTTACTATGCTTATTCTCCTTTCTCTCTAGTTTTTCCTCTGTTAAGTTACATTCTTTTGAGAATGTTACTGCCTTGTTGATTACTTGGAGGCAGAGATCAGTCCCCAGCTTTACCTCTTGTGTTGAATCTGTGGCAGGATATCACAACTCAGGTGACAGAAATTCTGCTCCTTTAATCTAATCTTGAACAATACTGATTTCTTCTCTCCTTATAATACAACACTCAAAAAACTTTGCTTTACTTTTTCTTCTATTTTTACCTACATTTGTGGTGATAATCTGGTCTTGAAATAATGAGGAAGAGAAGCAGAAATGCTCAGGGAAGGCCCTTATTTGCTTTTGCCTTTTAGCATCCACAAATCTTCTTAACCTCAACTGATTTTTCTCCAATTTCCCAGTATTACCTACTATCCTGGTGTGACATTCCAAACCTAAGATGTGTCCCTGGGTCAGTGTTGTAGGATAAGCACTGGACTGCTAGCCACAAGGTTGATAGTTCAAACCCACCAACCACTCTTCAGAAACCCTATATAGAGTCTAAATAAGTTAGAAGTTACTCAACAGCACTTAACAACAGGAACCTACCACAGTGCAAAACTGTGACAACTATATTTCTGTCTCAAAGTGAAGACAGGACTGGAAAGAACTTACCTGGGGAAATATAGAAAATAAAATGACAAAATGCAAAATTGTACTTAAAATTTGTCATACACAGGCATATCTCAGATATATTGTCGGCTGTGTTCTAGACCACTGAATAAAGCAAATATCAAAATAAAGTGAATCACATGATTTGTAAAACTCTCCTGTTGTTGTTGCTAAGTGCCATTGAGTCAGTTCCAAATCATAGCAACCCTACATAGGGTTTCCAAGGAGTGGCTGAGGGGTTTCAATCATCAACTTTGTGGTTAGCCGTTCAGTGCTTTTCCTACAGCACCACACCAGGACTCCATAGTACATTAAAAAGTCATGTTTACACAATATTGACCTTGAACATATTCCACCTGAATTTTGAGATCATCCGAAGAACAGATTTGATGCGTTAGACACTAGAGACTGAAGACCAGAAAAGTTGTAGGATAACACCAAGAACATCACACAGGAAGAAAACAAAGGTTACTAAGAAGATAAGAAAGAAAGAAAAGACAAAAATGGATGTCAGAAAAGACTCTGAGACTTGCTTTCCAGTGTTGAGGTGCTAAAGCAAATTGAAGACATGATGAGGTAAAAGAGCTGAATAGAAAACTTCAAAAAACAACTTAAGAAGACAAAGTCAAATATAAGGAAATGTGCAAACACCTGGACTTATAAAAAACAAAGAGAAGGACATGCTCAGCATTTCTCAAGCTGCGGGAACTAAAGAAAAAAAAAAGAAAAATCAAGCCTTGACTTGTAACATTAAAGGATTCTATGGGGGAATAGGGAGCTCTGATAGCATAATGTTATGAATTGGGTTGCTGATCTCAAGGTCATCAATTGAAAACTACCAGTGGTTCTGTGAGAGAAAGATGAGGCTTTCTATTCCTGTAAAGATTTATAGCCTTGGAAACCCTATGTAGGGTCACTATGACTAAGAACTGACTCCACAGCACACCACCACCATCACCATGGACAAAATATTCAATGATGAAGAAAGCATCGAGTGAAGATGGAAGGAATACATAGAGTCACTGTACCAAACAGAAATGATCAATGTTCAACCATTTCAAGAGGTCATATACAATACTGAAGCAAGAAATCCAAGGTACACTGAAGGCATTGACAAAGAGCAAAGCACTGGAAATTGATGGAATACAAATTGAAATCTTTCAACAAGTTGATGTAGCACCGAAAGCATTCACTCATATACACAAAGAAATTTGTAAGACAACTTTCAGACCAACTGACTGGAAGAGATCCATATTTGTGCCCATTCCAAAGAGAGGTGATCATATGGAATATGGAAATCAGTGGACAATATCATTAATATTTCATGCAAATAAAGTTTTGCTGAAGATAATACAAGAAAAGCCTACAACTGAAAGAAAACTTCCAGAGGTTCAAGCTGGATTCAGGAGAGGATATGGAATGATGGATATCATTGATGATGTCAGATGGATCTTGGCTGAAAGCAGAGAATACCAGAAAGTTGTTACATGTGCCTTATTGACAATGCAAATGTTTTTGATTGTGTGGATCATAACAAGCTATTGACAACATTGTGGAAAATGAACATACCAGTAAGTACACTTAATTGCACTCATGAGGAACCTGTATATAGGCCAAGAGGCAGTTGTTTGAGCAGAACAAAAGAATCCTGAATGGTTTAAAATTAGGAAGGGTTTGTGCCAGAGTTGTATTCTTTCACCATACTTATTCAATCTGTATGCTAAACACATAATCCAAGAAGTTGGATTACATAAAAAAACATGGCATCAGGATTGGAAGAAGACTCATTAACAACATGTAATATGCAGATGATACAACCTTGCTTGCTGAAAGCAAAGAGGATGTAAAATACTTAGTGATGAACATTGAAGATCACAGCCTTCGGTATGGGTTGCACCTCAATGCAAAGAAAACAAAAATCCTCACCACTAGATCAATAAACAATATCCATATAAATGGAGAAACAAATTAAGCTGTCAAAGACTTCATTTTGCTTAGATCAACCATCAACACTCATGGAAACAGCAATACCCAGTTGACCCATCTTGGATGGCTTGCTGACCAGAACACACCATTCAAAGATAACGAAGTCTGATAGAGGGAACAAGCATAAATTGGAACAATTTGATGAACTGGTTGTGGTCACTCAAACAAGCATAAATTGAAACAATTTGATGAACTGGTTGTGGTTGCTCAAACAATATGGCTGTGGTCGCCCAAAATTCCAACTAAAAAGAAAGATTCTTCGTATCAAAGATCAGTATACTGGGTTGACAGGGACAGAGAACTTAGACATTGACTTTCCCAAAAATGGGGAGCTATAAAGGCATGAAGTAACTGGTTTACAAGTTTTCATGAGTGTACTTGGTTTCAGAATGAGGTGAGTAAGGTAGAATCCCCATGGAATAGTTTTCCTCTTATCCAGTTTGGTCTGGTGAAAGGGGTGGGGGAGAACAGGGATAGAAATTTATAATTCAATTGTGAATAACTGTTATCAGGATTAATGGCAATTGTCACAACTGTAAATGTAGAGGAGATGTAACTAAAAAGGGGGATCAGTTAATCTTCATTTAAGAAACAGAGGACCCTAGGACCATCAAGAGGGAAGATCATGATTGTAGCCTAGGATCCTAGGATCCTAACCTGAAAATAAGCAACAGCAGAAACAGTGACAGAGGCAATGGCATACAGAGATAGAGCAGCTGATGAGTAAAGGCCCGTGGACTGAGAAAGTATCTGTGCCTGCAGGCAGGAGGCTGGCTTGAAAATGTGCCCTTTGGACATTTAAACAAATATATATTTTCAATGTGGTATGTATACATACAAAAGGGGAGGGGTAGAGGTAAATACTGTTAACTGATGTTACATGGAAGGGATTGTAATCATTGCAATGAAACATATCATCATCACTCAATTCACAGTAAAAGTTTAAAAACAAATAAATTGAGTCACATACTGCATTAGGCAAATCTGCTGTACAAGACCTTTTTAAAGTGTTGAAGAGAAAGATATTACTTTAAGGACTAAGGTGAACCTGACACAAGCCATGGATATGAAAGTTACACAGTGAATACAGAAGACCATAGAAGAATTGATGCATTTGAGTTGGAGGAGAATATTAAAAGTGCCACAGACTACCAAAAGAACAAACCAATCTGTGTTTGAAGAAGTTCAGCCAGAATGCTCATTAGAAGCGAGGTTGGCCAGACTTCATTTCTCATACTTCGGACATATTATCAGGAGGGACCAATCCCTGGAAAAGGATATCATGTTTGATAAAGTGGAGGGTCAGATAAAGAGAAGAAGACCCCTCACAAAACGGATTTACACAGTGACAGCAATATTAGCCTCAAACTTAACAATGATTGTGAGGTTGACGCAGGACCGGACAATGTCTTTGTTCTGTTGTGCATAGGATCACTATAAGTTAGTACTGATACGATGGCACCTAACAACAACAAATTTAGTGTGCAGCAACATTATGACAATGATTAAAATCTTGTGAAACAGAGACACACACTGAGCACAGAGTGAGCATATGCTGTTAAGAAAAAATGGCACCGATAGTCTTGCTCAATGTAGGGTTGCTGCAAATTTTCAATTTGTAAAATACTCACAATATCTGCAAAGGGCAATAAAGCAAAGCATGGTAAAATGAGGTATGTATGTGCTGCTTAGTTGTTGTTGTTGTGTGTGTGTGTGTGTGTGTGTGTGTGTGTGTGTGTGAGCTATAGCCTGCTATTCCCCAGTTTTCCAGGACATTCACAATATTTATAATGGATTTTGAGACTTATTCTTCTCACTTTAGGATAGTAGGAAGTAGCCACTATTCAATGTAGGTTTGCATTCTTTAGAGATACCCTAATTATCCTCTATGATACTTGGCCAGTGTTTAACAAATTCTCACAGAATATTGTTGTTGTTGTTGTTGTTAAGTGCCATCGAGTCGGGTCCGACCCATAGCGACCCTGTACAGGGTTTCCGAGGGTGTAAATCTTTACGGGAGTAGAAAGCCTCATCTTTCTCCCGCGGAGCGACTGGTAGTTTCGAACCTCTGACCTTAAGGTTCGCAGCCCGATTCGTAACCACTACGCTACCAGAGCTCGCATTTTTAAGAAGATTTCATTACTTAACTTCTGCAGCTCGTGCTATTTTCATTGACTGGTATTACCTTTCAGGGAGTGTCACGACTCTATAAGATAAACAATGGACTCTGAACCACAAGGTCATTGCTTTGAGTCCACCGCTCAGTAGAAGAAATATGAGGCTTTCTGGCTCCCTCAAAGATGAACAGCCTTAGAAACTCTATATAGGGTCACTATGAGTTGGTACTATCTCTACCATGTTTAACTAGTATTGACTATCTGTTGTTGTTGTTGTTAACTGATTAACTACATCTATCTAAGGAGTCCTGGTTTGGCTCTGTGGTATAACGCACTGAACCCAAAGGTCGGTTTGAATTGCAAAGTTGGTGGGCCAAATATATCAATCGCTCCTTGGAAACTTCATACAGAGGCGTTATGAGTAGGAATCGACTCAACGGCACTTAACAATAACACATTTCTATCTAAAGTCATGTTTATCCTTCAGAGTCTTCCTTAAATTCTACGAATTCTCCTATACATCTCCTAATGTGAAATGAATTGTATGTCATTGACATTAATATCTATGCAAACTTGTTTATGGAGAGTATTACAATCGTTTTGCTTCCTTGATTTATTTCTATGTTATTTGTTATCTAAACATCATCCCTGTCTCTTAGCTTATTTCTGCACAATTATCCACTGATACTCCAAATCCAGACATACCGATTTAAATAAAGTCCTTCTAAAATGCTTCTAAAATTATGCATATGTACTGTCTCTATTTGGAATGCCAATTCTTTTTCCTCTTGCTTCCTATTCTTCATTTGAATTTCTCCTATTCCACCTTCGTAATAGTGTTCAGCCATCAACTTTGCCTACAAGCTGTCACTGATCACACAAGTGAAAATAAATGTAGCACCTTTGTAATTGAATAGCACTATAGTCACCCTTACTCTACAAACAGGACAAATAGCTCTTTCTCCTAGAGTGAACCGATGAGTATACCATAGTATACACCTCAGCAGCTCTTACCATTTTCTGCCTTTTTGTCTTTAGATTCAAACCTTGTTGTAGTGCTTCACTGAAGCTTTTGAGAACGGACCTGCAGTAAGAAAAGTCATTTAACACAGTTCAAATTTCACACTAGAAAACAGTTTCTCAGATCTTTGCCCCACGGCCTCTGCTTGTCGTTCAAGAACTCACATTGTCCTACTACCACACAGTGATGTCCAGAGTTAACTTTCTGAAGTAATGGAAATATGACATATCTGTTCTGTCCAGTATATATGCTAGTAGTCATGTGTAGGCATTGATACTGGAAAAAAGACGAACGTTACCCATGGAACTGAATTCTCATTTTTATTTAAATAGCTACATATGGCTATTTTGGACTTCTGGTGTGGTGCTGTAGGATAAATGCAGGACTGCAAGGTCAATTTGAATCACAAGGTTGGCAGTTCAAGCTCAATATTTGCAACTCACCAACCCTATACTGGGTCATGTGTCAAAACTGACTTAACGACACTTATGAATAATAACATGGCTAGCCACTATTGAACTCAGCAGCATAAGTCTGGTACAATACCAGAAATAAGCTCTGATATAATACTACAAGTCTCTACATTCCTGGAAATCTACAAATTTTACTCAAAATTTTACTTTAAGAATATTTATCAAATTTAAGAAACTTTATCAAAAGAATGCTAAAGGACGTGAAAATAACAAATATTCCTACTTATTTTCTCATCTTTATAGTAACAAGATTGGGCTTTACTCAGATGAGCTCACATTGAACTTGCAAGATTCCCAATTCATCCATACAATTATTCTTTATCATTTTTTCATTTAATAAATAATTTCAAATTGTATAAATGAAGGCATTTGCTAAATAAAGATATAAGGGTAATTTCAAATATCATAAATTGGCCTATGAACTGAAGATTTGTGTTAATTTTCCTAATCAGAAGAATTCTATTTTTCACCCCCGAAACATGAGTTATTTTCTTCCTTTCAGATATTCCTTCTTTCCTACATTAACATCAACTTTTTCAATACTCTGCTTACATTGAATAAAAAAAAATGGAAAACCTGCCAATTGTCCAATTTGTTTTTGGATATATTATCAGCGATTTAGAATTGATGAGTAAATAGCATGTGCACTTTGTCAAAAGTAAGAACATAGCACATAGTAGCTGTGTGCAAGCTGCTTCTCCAAATTTCAAGATGTCTTCTTTAAGGCATAAAATAGGATAACAGTAATATACACATGCTTTTTTAGTGTTTCCTCGCAACTTTAGATTCCACCCACATAATGATTATACATTTTTTGCCTTATTACAATGTTTTCCTTACAACTAAAAGATATAATTAGAATACAAATCTAGCCAAGTTCCAGACACATATTAGACACAAATACAGCATTACTTATCTGTGTATATGCCACTGTATAATAAAAGGTAAATGGACAACTGGACCGGACTGCTGGGATTCAAACAACTTAGTAGCTGAGTAAACATAGAAAAGTTACTTAAACTTCCTTTGTAGTATATGTATGTCTAAATTGAAGCTAATGAAAGGACCTAGTACATTGCATTGATGGGAAAATCTAATGGATTAACACCTACAAAATGCTTAGAAGAACAGCTAACAAGATATTGTTGCTACTTGCTATCCAGTCAAGGCCTATTCATGGTGTCCCATGTGTGTGAATAATCTGCTCCATGGGGCTTTCCAGATTGTGATAATTTGGAAACAGACACCAGAGTTGCATCTGGGGTGTCACTGGGTGGGACTGAATCAGAAACATTTCAATTTGTAGTCAACACTCTTAACTGTTTGTACTCCCAAGGGACTCCTTAACACAAAATAGGCATTCATCTGTCAGTTTATTATACTGTGGAGGCTTGTTTGTTGTGATATTGGAAGCTATACATGTAGTATTATAAAGACCAGCAGAGGCACATAATATGGACAGATTTCAATGGTGCTTCCAGATTAAGATAGAGTAATATATAAAAGAGGCAGACCACATCTGAGGGGTTAGCCACTCAAAAGTTTATGAATAGCAGCAAAACGTTATCGGATATATTGCCAGTAGGTGAGCCTCTCAGGTTAGAAGCCTCTCAAAAGCTGACTGTTTAAGAGATGCCTCCTCTAAATAGAGTTGATATTCATAAGGTGGAGCGAATAAAGCTTTTCAGGGCTTTCATTTACTAATGTGGCACAGATCAAATGTGAAGAAACAATTGCAAATATCCATTCATAATTGGAACATGGAAAGCACAAATTATGAATCTAAAAAAACTGGAAAAGGTAAAAAATGAAATGAAGTACATAAAGAGCAACATACTAGGTACTAGTAAGTTGAAATGGACTGGTATTGGCCATTTGAATTGGATGATCAGATGGTTTACTATGCCACATATGACAAATTGGAGAAAAATGGCATTACATTCTTCTTCCAAAAAGCATTTTAAAATTTATCTGAAAGTACAATTCTGTCTATGATAGGATAATATCCATATGTCTAAAAGAATGACCACTTAATACCACTATTATTTTGTGCATCACCCACTAAAATCAGTCTACCACTTCTTTGTCGGTGTGTCATACTGTGGTGGCTTGTGAGTTGCTGTGATTCTGGAAGCTATGCCACGGGTATTTTAAATACCAGCAGATTCACCCACAATAGACATGTTTCAGATGATCTTCCAGACGAAAACAAGCAAGTAAGAAGGCAAAATGAACTATTTTTGAATATTTAGTCACCGAAAACCTTATGAATAGCAGAGAAACACTGCCAAATATAGTGACCGAAAATAAGCCCCTTAGGTTGGAAGGTACTCAAAGTGTGACTGGGGAAGAGCTGCCTCCTCAAAGTAGAGTTGACTGTGATGATGAAAATGGAGTAAAACCCATGGGACTAAAGCCTTTGGGACCTTCATTTGCTCATAGGCCACAATTCAAAATGAAGAGAAACAGCTGTAAATATCCACTAATAATTGGAACATGGAGTGTATGAAGTATGAATCTCAGACAGTGGAAATTGTCAAAAATGAAATGGAACACATAAATATCGATATCTTAGGATGAAATGAACTGCTATTGGCCATTTTGAATCTGACAACCACATTGTTTACTATGCCGGGAATGAAAAATTGAAGAGGAATGGTATTGCATGCATTGTCAAAAAGAACATTTTGAGATCAGTCATGAGGTACAATGCTGTCTGTGATAGGATAATATCCATGTGCCTACAGAGTAGATGAGTTAATAACACTATTATTCAAATTTACATACCAACCATTAAAGCCAGTGAGGATGAAATAGAAGAATTCTACCAACTTCTTTAATCTGAAATTGATCAAACCTGCAGTAAAGATGTATTGATCATAACTGGTGATTGGAATGCAAAAGTTGGGAACAAAGAGGAAGGATCAGTAGTTGGAAAATATGGACTTGGTGATAGAAATAATACTGGAGATTGCAGGATAGAATTCTGAAAAATCAATGATTTAACATTTCAAATACTTTGTTTAGAAGCATAAGAGACAATTATACACATGGAACTCACCAGATGGTGTACACAGCAATCAAATTAACTACATCTGTGGAAAGAGATGGTAGAAAAGCTCCATATTATCAGCCAAAACAAGGCCAGGGGCAGATTGTGGAACAGATCATCAATTCCTCATATGCAAATTCAAACTGAAGCTGAAGAACGTGAAAACAAGTCCATGAGAGCCAAAATATGACCTTGAATATATCCCACCTGAATTTAGTGATCATCTGAAGAACAGATTTGATACATTAAAAACTAAAGACTGAAGACCAGAAGAGTTGTGGGATAACATCAAGAACAATTATACAGGAAGAAAGCAAAAAGTCATTAAGAAGACAAGAAAGAAGGAAAAGATCAAAATGGATGTCAGAAGAGACAGACATTTGCTTTCCTGTGTGGAGATACTAAAGCAAATGGAAGAAATAAAGAGGCACGTGATCTGAACAGAAAATTTCATAGGTCAACTCAAGAAGACAAAGTCGAATATTACAACATGTGCAAAGATCTGGAGTCAGAAAACCAAAAGGGAAGAACACACTTAGCATTTCTCAAGCTGGGGGAACTGAAAAAAAAGTTCAAGCCATGACTTTCATTACTCAAGGATTCTCTGGACAAATTATTGAATAATGCAGAAAGCATCAAAAGAAAATGGAAGGAATACACAGTGTCATTGCACCAAAAGGGAATGGTTGATTTCAACCATTTCAAGAGGTAGCATATGATCCAGAGCCAATGATACTGAAGGAAGAAATCCCAGGTGCATTAAAGGAATTGGCAAAGAACAAGGCACCAGGAATTGATGGAATAAAAATAGAAAATTTTCAAGAAACTGAGGCAGCACAGGAGGCACTCACTCATCTCTGCCAAGAAATTTGGAAGACAACTATCTGGCCGGCTGATTGGAAGAAATCCATATTTGTGCCCATTGCAAAGAGAGATGACCCAATGGAATGCGAAAATTGTCAGACAATATCTTTGATATAGCATCATTGTAAAGTTTTACTAAAGGTAATACAGAAATGGCTGCAAGCATACACTGACAGTGAACTTCCAGAGGTTCTAGCCAGATTCAGAAGAGGATGTGGAATGAGGGATATCGTTGCTGATGTCTGATGGATCTTGACTGAAAGCAGAGAATATCAGAAAGATTTTACCTGTGCTTTATTGACTACGCAAAGGCTTTCAATTTTGTGGATCATGCCAAACTATGGACAACATTGGGAAGTATGAGTATTCCAGAACGCTTAATTGTGCTCATGAGGAATCTATGCCTAGACCAAGAAGCAGTTGTTCGAACAGAACATGGGAACACTGAATGTTTAAAATTAAGAAAGGTGTGCGACAGGGTTGTATTCTTTCACCATACTCATTCAACCTTTATGCTGAGCAAATAATCTGAGAATCTGGGTTATACAAAGAAAAACGTGGCAGCAGGATTGGATGAAGTCTCATTAACAACCTGCAATATGCAGAGGATACAACCTTGCTTGCTGAAAGTGAAGTGGATTTAAAATACTTACTAATGAAGATCAAAGAACACAGCCTTTGGTATGGATAGCATCTCAATCCATAAAGAAAACAAAAATCCTCACCACTGGGTCAGTAAACAACATTCTTATCAATGGAGACAAGATTGAAGTTGTCAAGGACTTTGTTCTTCCAGGACCAACTATCAACACTTATGTAAGCAGCAGTCAAAAAATCAAGCAATGTATTCCATTAGGCAAATCTGTTGCACAAGACGTTTTCAAAGTGTTGAAGAGCAAAGATGTCAGCTTGAGAACTAAGGTGTGTGCCTGACCCAAGCCACGGTATTTTCAATAATCTTATATGCATGCGAAAGCTGGACAGTGAATAAGGAAAACTGTAGAAGAGTTGATTATTTTGAGTTATGGTTTTTGATGAGAATACTGAAAGTGCCATGGACTGCCAAAAGAACAAACAGATCTGTGTTGGAAGAAGTGCAGCCAAAGTGTTCCTTGGAGGCCAGGATGGCCAAATTTCGTCTCTCATACTGCAGACATATTGTCAGGAGGGACCAGTGGCTGGAAAAGGATATCATGTTTGGTAGGATAGAGGGCCAGAAAAAAAGAGGAAGACCCCAGCAAAATAGATTGGCAAAATGGCAGCATTAATGGGCTCAAGCATGGCAACAATTGTGAGTTTGGCCCAGGACCAGGCAGTGTTTCATTCTGTTGTGCATAAGGTCACTACTAGTAGTTACTGACTTGATTGCACATAACAACAACAACTAAAGCCAGTGGTGATGAAATTGAAAAATTCTACCAACTTTCTCAATATGAAATTGATCAAACTTGCAATCAAGCTGTACTGATACTTACTAGTGATTGATGTGCACAATTTGGAAGCAAAGAGGAAGATCCCTAGTTGGAAACAGTGGTCTTAAGGATAGAAATGATGATGGAGCTCTCATGAGAAAATTTTGTAAGACCTATGACTAATTCATTGTAAATATCTTTTGAAAACAACATAAATGATGATTATAGATGCGAGTCTCACCAGGTGGAATACACAAGAATTAAATTGATTACATCTGTGAGAACAGAGAATGGAGAAGCTCAACATCATTAGTCAAAACAAGGCGCCAGAGCCTGACTATGGAGTAGATCATCAACTGATAATATGCAAGTTCAAGATAACATTGAAGAAAATTAAACCAAATCCATGAGAGGCAAAAGATGATCTTGAATATTGTTAAGTGCCATTGAGTCTGCTCCAACACATAGTCACCCTGTATAGGGTTTCCAAGAAGTTGCTGGTAGATTTGAATCACTGACCTTGAAGTTAGTAGTTCAGTGCTTACCCTACAGAATTATACCAGGACCTTGAATATATCCCACTTTAGTTTAGAGACCATCTCAACAACAGATTTGATACATTAAACATGAATGACTGAAGAGAAAAAAAAGTTGTGTGGTGACATCAAGAACAACATATATGTAGAAAGTGAAAGTTCGTAAAGAAGACAGGAACGAAAACAAACAAACAAAAAAAAAAAAACAAAGGTTATGTCAAAAGAAACTCTAAAACTTGTTCCAAGTACAAGAAGGTAATATAAAATATTGAAATATATAAAGTATGAAAATGAGTCAAAAATCATTGAACTCCACTTATATTAAAATGCCTTTCCACACATGATGACAACATTGAGCATGCATGTGAAATGATTCTGTCAATTAGATGAGTGACAGAGGAGTATGCAGCAAATCATTTGCAAATCAGTCATGACTCTGCCTAACAAATAATCCATGGAAGACATGGGTTTTGGAAAGTTTGTGTGAAATGAGTACAGAAACAACTCATGGGAGTGCAGACAGAAGCCTTTGGAGATCTGCAAACAAAATTTGTACCAACACTTGAAGGAAGGCAAAATTTAAAAAAAACTATTATTACTGGTAAGACATAGATTCATCACTATGAGCCTTAGAATAAATGGCAATGTATGGAATGGAAGGATTGTTGATTGCCAACCAAAAAAAGTTCAAGAGTCAACCATCAGCTGGAACATTGATGACTATCAATTTTCTTGGCTTCTCAAAAACCTGTATTGGAACACTATCAGGAAAAAAAAATCAACAATCAACAGTGCTCATTGCAGTGTGATGCTCACTGAAGATCTGAAGCCTAAATTTTGGACTAAATGCTGAGGACTGCTATCCAATGGTATTGTGATCTTGCATGACAATGCACATCCACACACCTCTGCCAACACCATTATCACACTACAAAAACTTGGTCTTTGAGATGTTAAAGCATCTTCCCTATAATCCTGATCTTGCTTGATCAGACTTTCACCTATTTGGTTCCCTGTAAGCAGTCCTTTGAGGATGAAGATTTGCCTCTGATGAAGAAGTGAAGACAACAGTGCATTTTTGGCTTTCAGCTCAGCATAAAATATTTTTAAATAGGGGAATTTGAAAGGTTGTTGAAAGATGGACAAAGTGTATTGAAAAGCAAGGAGATTATGTCAAAAAATGATGCATTTGTCTTTTCTAAAATTGATAAAAATGAATTCAACAGCCTAAGTGCAGATGAGTTTTGACTCACCCTTATGCATCAGCAGGGAGCTGCCAGAAGTACAAACTGGATTCAGAAGAGGATGTAGAATGTCTATGCCAAGAAATTTGGCAGGCAATTACCTGCAAACAATAGGGAGAAATCCATATTTGTGTGCATTCCAAAGAAAGGTTATCCAATGGAATGCAGAAATTGTGAAACAATATCACATGCAAGTAAATTTTTACTAAAGATAATTTTTAAATGGTTTCATCAGTACATCAGTAGGCAACAGCCAGAAGTTTAGGCTGGATTAGAAGAGGATGTGAAATGAAGGGTATCATTGCTGATGTTATGCTGGATCTTGGGTAAATGCAAAATTCTATCATGTGATCTCCATCATCCAGTTTTCCTAGACTCATAGCTTGTACATTCCATGGTCCAATTATTAATAGTTATTATTCAGCATTTTCTTTGCATCTTCAGTTGTGCCTCATCAGCAAACAAAGGTACTACTTTATGGTACAGCATTTCCCTATTTTGTGTGCCTGCCAATTTGAGGGGCTTATGTTCTGGTCTCAGGTAACAAAATATAACTTTAACAAGAAAAACTTTATA
>NW_006408540.1:6179195-6185081 GCF_000296735.1 Chrysochloris asiatica
TGTATGTAACATATTATTATATATATTATATACTATATATATATGCCATTGAGTCAGTTCTGAGTCATTGCAAGCCTGCATAGGGTTTTTGAGGAGCAGCTGCTGACCTTGCAGTTCAAACTGACCTTATGATCCAGTGCTTATACTACTGCATCACACCAGGAATTCATGTACATATTCTTAGAGTGTGCTCTACCTACTAAGGGTAGAGGTGCAGTGAAGTTAGCCATCAGCAGTACCACAGAATTCCAGATGAAGAGGGTTCAGGGCAAATCTCCAAAACTCTGAAGCACATATCCAGGAATATTTAAAAAGTTTGAAGGCTTATAGCTAGTAGAACTTGTAGTGGGAGCAAGAAATTGTGTATTTTATAATCTGCTGGGCTCGGCGGCCTGGAGCCGACAACTTTGGCAAGACCAAATGGCAAGACCAAGCGGGAGAACAGACCCACCATGGAAAAATGCCACGGAAATCTCATAGCAAAGGTAGACAATACACTTTGTCGGTTTTGCTTTGTTCTGATTTTTTTTCTTTTATTCTTTTTGGTATCTGTTCATTGGACCCGCACTCTTTGTGTACCTACATTCTGATGACTAGAGGGAGAGTCTGAGAGAGTGGACACCCCACAACCCTACCACTGGTGGATTCTTCTGCCGTGCATGCACACAGATACTCTCAACTCAAGAGCTGGCCCTGAACTGTTTTTTTAGTAGTGAAAAGACCAGAACAAGGTGTGTGGAGAGGGAAAAAAAGTTTAAAAACAACACAGGGCAAAAATTAAATTAAATCCTTAGGTAAACCATAACAACGAACAGTGGAATCATGAAATGTATCAGGTGGCTTTGAAGGCAAGAAGTGGAAAGAGAACATTAAAGTCATACTCATATTAGACTACAATTTTTTTTTTTTTCTTCTCTCCCTCCTCTCCTTTGTCTGTGATTATAGACTACAGTATCCAATCTAGTTTTTTGTTGTTGTTTTTGTCTTTGTTTTTTGGTGTTTTTTTCTTTCTTGTTTTTTTTTTTCCTGTTGCTATTTTGCTATTTTGTGCTCCCCCTTTTACTTTTGGGGGACCCTTTCTCTCCCTATATTACCCAAGAAGAGTCAGCAACTGCTGCCATATAGTCAAGCTATAATCACACTCCATAAAACAACAAAATCCAGACAAGAACCAATACCAACTGCCATACACCAGGGAGGCAGACAACACCTGTGAAAGTTTCTCTGAGTCAAGCAATAAGAAGAGTGAAAAGGGAAGCCCACATCCTGATCATATCTACCTGGAAGCAACCAGAAAGCATAAAAAATATCAAAACACACACTCAATTAAGTTTTAAGGCCATATATAAACACTAAACATGTCCAAGAAGCAAAAACAAATGATCATATCAGCACATGTCCAGAAAAAAGATAAAATGTCTGAGACAAATGACCTAGAGGTAGACCTGGACTACATTCTGGAAGGAGGGCAGGCCTTGGAAATGCCTGATAAGGAATTCAGAAAAATGCTTATAAAAAGTTTCAAAACACTTTACAATAGAGTTGAGAAAAATAAGGAAGAAGTCAGGAAAGTGAGACAGGAACAATCAAATAAGATAGATACAGCATTGGAAACAAGTCAAAACCTACAGAAAGAGGTCCAAATGATCAATAATAGAAGAGCAGAAATAGATAATACACTGAAAGGACAAAGGAGTAGATTAGAACAGATGGAAGGCAGAACTAATTAGCTGGAAGACAAATCTCTCAATACCACTATGATAGAGGAAACAGAAAAAAAAGATTTAAAAATCTGAAGAAGGTCTAAGATATATGTTGGACAACATGAAGAGGAATAAATTAAGAATTATCAGCATTCCAGAACAGGGAGAATCACACAAGTCCACAGAAGAAATAGTTGAAGAACTGCTGAAAGAAAGTTTCTCTACCATCCTAAAAAGTGAAAAGGTAAATATCCAAGAAGCTCAATGAACACCAGGAAAGATAGACACCCCACAAAAATCACTGAGACATATCATAATCAAGCTCTCCAAAATCAAAGATAAGGACAAAATCCTGAAAGCAGTTAGGGAAAAGAGAAGCATTACATACACAGGCAAGCAAGTCAGATTAAGTGCGGATCTCTCAGCAGAAACCATGCAAGCAAAAAGGCAATGGGAAGACATATATAAAACCCTGAAAGAAAAAAACTGTCAATCAAGAATCCTTTATACAGAAAAGCTATCAATCAAATATGACAGTGTAATCAAAACATTCCAGTATAAACAGAAGCTAAGGGATTTTGTCAAAGCCAACCCTGAACTACAAAATATCCTAAAGGGAGTTCTATGGATTGAGAACCAACAAGAACAGACAACAACCAGAGACTGACATACATGGTAGCACCTCCCAGAACTAAATCAATAGATAGAATAGTGGAGAACAGACAAAATTATAAGAACAAACTCAGAGAATCTCAGAATTCAGTCTATGATCAAAACAATTACAATCCCAATCCAGATTCCAATGACATTCTTTAAAGAGGTGGAAAAACAATTACAAACTTTATATGGAAAGGAAAGACACCCAGGATAAGCAAAGCACTGCTTAAGAAGAAGAATAAGGTTGGAACCTCTCACTCGCCAACTTCAAAATTTATTATATGGCTACAGTGTTAAAACAGCTTGGTACTGGTACAATGAAAGATTCATTGATCAATGGAACAGAATAGAGAATCCAGAAATTAACCCATCCACATACAGCCAACTGGTTTTTGACAAAGTACCTAAATATATCATATGTGGAGGGATAGTCTCTTCAACAGATGGTGCTGATAGGACTGGAAAGCAATGTGCAAAAGATTGAAACAAGACCTTTACGTCACATGTTATGGATGAACCTTGAGGATACTATATTGAGTGAAATTAATCAGTCACATAAAGAGAAATACTGTGTAGGACCACTACTGTAAAAGACTAAGGAAAAAACTCATACTAAATGAGGGGAGGGGGATTCTTTGCTGGTTACTGGGATGTAGGGAGTGGGGTGGGCAGAGGGAGGGGAAGGTGGAGCACAGGGTAGGGAATAGACACAAGATAGTTAGGGTGCTAGGGATTGGGACAAGCTTGCAGGGTATACCCTATGGTTGGTTGATGATGCATGAAATCATATATGATAGGATGAATGTAAAACGAATGTTCTCCCATGTAAACTATCACATAATTCACAATAAAACATTTTTTAAAAATTGAGAGAGAGAGCTTAGATCTAGAGGGCGCGAAGGAAGGTAGACTCTCCACTGAGTAGTATCCAATCTGTCTGGGTGGTGCTAATGAAAGGAGATGGGGATAGGTCCCTTGTGGTACAATGGTGAATAGTTGTTATCAGGGCTGACTGCAAGGATTGGAAATGTAAAGGTGGAAGTTTTGTAGCAAAAGGAGGGAAGTGACTGACTATGCAGTTCAGGAGCCGAGGTCCCTGGAATCATCAAGGGAGAAGAGCGGAGTGGGAGCAGTGATGGCAGAGATGGAGGCAGAGATGATGACGTGGTGAGATGGAGTGGCTGGGGATTCAAGAACCAGAGAGGGAAAGGGACTGTGTGCTGTTGACTGGGGGGCAAGCTTGCAGCGTATACCCTTTGGTTGGTTGATGATGCATGGAGGGGATTGTAACCATGACAATGAAACGATATACGATAGGATGAATGTAAAGCTAATGTTCTCCCATGTAAACTATCACATAATTCAGAATAAAACCCTAAAAAAAAAGAAAAAAAAGTGTATGCTGTTGTTGTTGTTGTTGTTGTTGTTGTTGTTGTTGTTGTTGTTAGGTGCCATGGAGTTGGTACCAACTCATAATCACCTTATGCACAGCAGAATGAAACACTGCCGGATCCTGGGCCAGCTTCACTACTGTTGCCACGCTTATGTCCATTGATGCTGCCACTTGGCCAATCCATCTCGTTGGGGGTCTTCCTCTTCTTCTCTGACCCTCCACCTTACCAAACATGATATCCTTCTCCAGAGACTGGTCCCTCCTGACAATACATCCAAAGTATGAGAGACAAAGTTTGGCTATCTTGACCTCCAAGGAGCACTCTGGCTGCACTTCTTCCAACATGGATCTGTGGGCAGCCCATGCCCTTTCAATATTCTCCTCCAACACCATAACTCAAAAGAATCAATCCTTCTACGGTCTTCCTTATTCACTGTCCAGCTTTCACATAAATATGAGGTTATTGAAAATACCATGGCTTGGGTCAGGCGCACCTTAGTCCTCAAGCTGACATTTTTACTCTTCAACACTTTATAAAGGTCTTGTGCAACAGATTTGCCCAATGCAATATGTCGTTTGATTTCTTGACTGCTGCTTCCATGAGTGTTGATAGTTGATCCAAGAAGAATGAAATCCGTGACAATTTCAATCTTTTCTCCAATAATAAGAATGTTGTGTATTGGTCCAGTGGTGAGGATTTTTGTTTTCTTTACATTGAGATGTAATCCATACTGAAGGTTATGCTCTTTGATCTTCATCAGTACTAGTGTACAGTTAATAAAGAATAACGCATACTTTCTCATAAGTACTACTGAGACACCCTGATTATTTCAGACTACATTTACGAAATTAATTTTGAAGCATTTTGGAACACATATTGTATAAGTACTAATTCTATGTGTTTCATCTTTTTCAAGGAAACCCTTGGCCCCTGAATCTCTGTGGGATGATCTGTCTATGCATATATCACTTTAATGATTCAACTGATCCTCTCATTTATTCTCCAAAAAAGGGCAAACTCCAATTATGAAGCATGTGTGGTCCAACGGATGGAGTGCTGGATTGGGAGTTAGGACACATTGCCTGTGTACTCTGCTAGGTTGCTTGGTTCTGTGCTGTCTATTAGAAAAGACACTTAACTTCTCTTCGCTTCACTCTCTCCAGCTGTTTAGTAAAGATTATACTTCCCAACAGGAAAATTTATAAAGTTATTGAAAATCCATAGATGAGATGCATGTCCTTTTGCCATCCTAACTTAAATTATCTTCCTTAGCTCTACAACATTTCTGTAATACCAATAGAGTATCTCATGTTGGCAATATGCCTGATGTCAAACATTCAGAATCAGGACATAAGAAGAATATGGGATATTTTGTCAAATTTCAGATAAACACATTACTTTCCTTGTAAAAGCATTTTCTTCCTTTCCCACGTCTTTTACCCTTAGCTCGCAGAATTTTTTAACAAATACTTTAAATCTTAAATCTTCTTTCAAGATCTTGCCAAAATTTGTTGGCTCTGATCCACAAATTGTATCTATCCATCCCTCCTTTGTAATCTATAGCCCTTGATTCATGTGTTTCGTATAATACAGGCTGTGTATAATGTCTTACTATAGTAACATTGTTAACATTGCTGTTTTTCAGCCTAAACTGGGAGTTCTGTGATGGGAGAAATCTTTCTTTTTCTCATCAGTGTCTAGACTAGTGCCTAAGATAGAGTATATATTCTGTACATTTTGTTGGAAATAGCCAATATATTCCTAACTCTGTCACATTTCTTTAGGGCTGTTTTTAACTCATATAATAAAGGTTATTATTAAATTATTACATTCTTGTATCGTGACCAACTTTGATTTTCCTATTTGAGCATGATTTTTAGTTTAAAGCAGCAGTCCATATGAAATTGAAAGTCATGATGTTATTCAAGGTAAAGGAAATTCTCTTTCAAATGAACAGAATCTAAAAAGTTATCAGTTTGTCAGAGCTATCTGTTTTGAGTGGAAGGAGCTCTGCTAGTGTAGTGGTTACGAATTGGACTGCAAACCGCAAGGTCAGCAATTTACAACTACCAACTGTTCTGTGGGAGAAAGATGAGGGTTTCTGTTCCCGTAAAGATTTACAGCCTCAAAAA
>NW_006408540.1:6185181-6186934 GCF_000296735.1 Chrysochloris asiatica
TGCCATGGTATTTTCAATAACCACATATGGATGTGAAAGCTGGACAGTGAATAAGGAAGATCATAGAAGAATCAATGCCTTTGAGTTGTGGTGTTGGAGGAGAACACTAAAAGTGCCATGGACTACCAAAAGAATCAATAGATCTGTTTTGGAAGAAGTGCAGCCAGAGTGCTCCTTAGAGGCCAAGATGGCCAGACTTCGTCTCTCATATTTTGGACATATTGTCAGCATGGAACAGTTGCTAGAGAAGGATATCATGCTTGGTAAGATGGAGGGTCAGAGAAAAAGACAAAGACCCCTAACGAGATGGATTGGCCAGGTGGCAGCATAGATGGACTCAAGGGTGGCAACCGTAATGAGATTGGCCCAGGATCGGACATTGTTTCGTTCTGCTGTGCATAGTGTCACTATGAGTTGGTGCCAACTCGATGGCACCTAAAAACAACAACAACCAACTCAGAGGCTTTTTGTAACAATAAGGAAACTTTTGCTTTGGTTTTCATGAGAGAATGATCACCCCCAATTCACGCTGAACCACAATAAAACCCTAAGGCTAATCTCCAGTATTGTGTAGGTAGTGCCATCAATCTCAATATTTAAACCAAGTAATAGATTGAGGGTCTATTCCATTTCTGTTGAGTGACAGCAACAAAAGGTTTTATGAGCATGATGGCAAGACAATGATGACCCCAAGCAAAGGTATTTATTTCCTTTTTATCATTAGCTTGCCAACTGCTTCTACTGCCTGCTTGCTAGTTTGTATTTTCAGTTGTACTGCTTGGTGCTATAGCCACAAAATTCTATTTTAAGGAACCCTGGTAGTGTGGAGGTTGTGGTGGTTACATGCCATCGAGTCATTTCGACTCAGTCTGTGGTACAAACTTTTTATAGAGTTTCTGAGGCTTTAAATCTTTAGGGCAGCAGAAAGACTCATTGGAGTCTTTCTCCTGCATTGGAGTAGTTGATGTATTCAAACTAATGACATTGCAGTTTACAACCCAGCACTGGTGGTGTAATAGGTTAAGTAAGGTTAGCAGTTTGAATCTACCAGTCACGCCATGGGAGAAAGAAGAGGATTTTTGCAAAGATTTGCAGCCTCAGAAAAGTTGTACAGGGTTACTATAAGATGGAACATACTCAATGGCACATAACCACCACCACTAATCTTGCGTTATAGATTTAAACAACTTAAATTGTAAGTTTTTATAATTTGCTTTTAGGATCAAGAGTATGAAATGGGTACCTTCTTAAGGGTGGCCCTAGGTCACATGTGTCAGCCTGGAGCTAGCTATCTGTGAATTTCAAGTGGAATCATCTGTTTCAATTTCAGCAAAAGCAATGGCTAACTCTAAGTTCAGAAAAAAATTCTTACATTGCTACTGTTATTTCTGTGCCTTAACTAGGTATTGACCCTCATTCTTTACAGTACTTTGGAAAGATAGATAAGAGTCCACGTGTGGTAGCTTCCCTGGGGGAGAGCAATTTCTATGCATCATTCTGTGGTCTATACTCATAAAAGCAGGAGAATCACTAGGAAATGCCTTTGCCATTGCACTGCTGCCCATAACTCTCTTGCCAAAAAATGATCATGATTCTTAGGGTGATAGAGAAAATACCCATGGAATTTCTGTGACACGGCCCAATGACTGAATACAACAATTCCCATAAGAGAGACATCCCATAAGAGAAAATCCCCTGGTAATATTGGGGATTTTCTCTGGAGAAATAACCTTATAAATATGAGTAACATACC
>NW_006408540.1:6187263-6192928 GCF_000296735.1 Chrysochloris asiatica
ATTACAAGATATTTATCTTTTCAAAAAGTGTCCATGTCCTATATAGTGACACTGATTACATTCATTATGTTATGCAACTGCTACCACTGCCCATTCCCAACATTTTCTATCACCTGTGACAGAAATTCACTGACTGCTAAGCAATCATTTCCTTTCTACCTTCATCCCTCATAATCAATAATAAACTTTGCTGTTGTTGTTGTTGTTATTGCTAAGTGCAAATCAGTTCCGACTCTTAGAGACCCTGTAAAGAGTTTCCAAGGAGCAGCTGGTGAGTTTGAACTGCCAACCTTGTGGTTCAAACCAATCATGCAGTCGAGTGCTTTATCCCATGGTGCCACATCAAAACTTTGGTCTCTACAAATTTGCCAATTATAAAT
Organism: Chrysochloris asiatica; assembly: GCF_000296735.1. Lineage (NCBI taxonomy): Eukaryota > Metazoa > Chordata > Mammalia > Afrosoricida > Chrysochloridae > Chrysochloris > Chrysochloris asiatica. The sequence goes on from NW_006408540.1 coordinate 6,187,644, forward strand.
ATTTCACATAAGTGGAATCATACAATATCTGTCCCTTGTTACTTGCTTTTTCACTAAAAATGAAGTTTTCTGGAGCCATCTATGTTGTAGCATATTTCAGATCTTCATATCTCTTCATGGTTGCTCAGGGAAACACAACTTGCTGTATTTATAAGTGGAATTTTTGAGTCAAATGAAAATTTGCGGTATTGTTTCTGATGAACCATTACCTGTTTTCCACATAGACTGCAACATTTTACATTCACTCAGCAGATACTGAGAGTTCCAGTTTCTCTACACCCTAAACATTATTTGTTGTTTTCTGTTTTTCTGATCATAGCCATCCTGTTGTTGTTAAGTGCTGTCAAGTTGGTTCCGACCCATAGCGACCCTCTAGAGGGTTTCCAAGGAATGACTGATGAGCTTGAACCACAAACCTTGCCGTTCAAACTGACTTTGAAGTATAGCACATTAACCCATAGGGCCACACCAGGACTCCATCCGGCAAGGGTAAAATGGTATCTCCTAGTGGTTTTGATGTACATTTCCTTAATAAGTAATGACATTGATCATGTTTTTATGGGCTTTGTAACATTTATATATCTTCTTTGGTAAAATGGCTGCTTAAATCCTTTGCCCAGTTTTTAATTGTATTTTTGTTTGTGTGTTTATATACACTAGATATTAGCCATAGTTTCATATAATTTCCTAAACTTTTCCCCAAGGCTGTAGGTTGTCAATATGCATAATAATAAAGTCCTCTAATGAAAAAAAAAAAGTTTTATATTTTTATGAAGTCTAGTTTATCATTTTTGTTGTTTCTTGTTTATGCTTTTAATGTGAGGTCTAAGAATCCATTATTAATTATTAAATCTCAAAGCATTAACTCTATATTTTCAACTAATAGTCTTTTTAAAATTTTAGTTCTCTCATTTAGATGCTTGATACATATTAAGTTGAGTTTTGTATATGGTGTGATGTATGGGTCCAGGTTGATCTTTTTTGCCTGTGGTTATCCAATTATCTTAGCACATTTAATAAAAGACTATGCTTGAGTTATTGAATGTGCTTTGTGCTCTTTTCAAAATTCAGTCGATAATAAAGGTATGGCTTTCTTTTTCTCAAATCTGAAACCTATTTCATTGGTCTATTTATCTATCATTATACCAGCAGCAGATTGTTTTAATTACTACAGCTTTGTAGTATTTTTTTAAACTTATGACATGTGACTCTTCCAAATTTTAATAGATATGACATTGTATTTTTCTTTAGCCTTTTAAATACGTCATTTCACTAATCACTGACCTCTGAATTTCAAGGCAACTGAGGACAATTCAGCAATTACATTTACTGAGAATCTTTTGTGAGAATTAGTTTATCTCTAGTGGTTTTCAAGATTCTCATGTTATCTTTAATTTCTGAAAGTTTATATTTTGCTGTTGACATTTTTGGGTTTCTCCTTCTTAAGATTCGTTGAGTTTAATGGTTTTGTAGATTCATCTTATTCAGCAGATTTAAGAAAATGTATGTTGTATTTCTTTGCCTATCCATTGTATTCCCTTCTCTTGTTCTTTACCTTCTAGGAATCCCATGAAGTTTGATGGTGTTCATATTTCTGTAAGTACCGGTCTCGAACCCTCTCTAGTGTAGCTCTTCAGATTTCAAAATTTCTATGATCTGTTTTGTTGATTTCCCTGATAGCTTATGTCTGTCATTCGATCCTTTCAATTTTTAAAATTTCAGTTATAATATCTTTCAGTTCCAGTATTTCTGTGAGTTTGTATATCTTTATTTTTATTATTATTCAGTTCATGCATCATTTCCCTCATTTCTTCTCATTCTTTTCTTGTGTTTTCTTTATTTCTTAGGGCTTGTTTAATGGCATTTTTTAAAATGGCATTCTTCTAATCTTGATTACCTGGCCTTCCACACAGCAGACAATCTCACCTTGTATTGTTGTTTTGAATGTGTCATAATTTCTGATTTATTTTAATGCCTTGTTATTTTTTGTTGAAGCTAGGAACTCTGCTTATTGCAATGTGTTCGCTTTCTCAGTTCTCCCACTTGCACAGTGTTTTAAAGCACACTAATTTCTGTGAGAAACTCCTAGGTGAGCATAGCCTTCAGTCATTGATCATTGCTCCCTATCCTTTATTTCGAGAGTCTTAACAGATGTTTCAGTCTTGCTGGCAACTTAGGAAGCATGCAGTAATAACTTTGCCTGTGGGTCAGCCCAATCATTGTCCACCCCTCCCACCTCTGCTCTGTGAGAGCTACAATTGGGACACAACAAGGTTTTAGTTCTTCAGGCCACAATCAGTCAAAGTACTTACAGTAAGCAGTCCACCAACAAGATCTATCTTCTTTACTTTTGAGACAGATATTGATGTCTGTAGTGCACAGGAGAACCAAAGGTTGGCTAGGGTTCCTCTGGATGTAGTCCCAGAAAAGGAGAAGTGGGGACAGTGAAAAAAAGTGATTTTCCTACTATTTAAATTTAATCCTCATAGTGTTTGTGCTTTTAGCCCCTTATCATCACCCTTTATCTGTTTTTTTTCTGTTTTTCTTTTTTTTCAACACCCTTACAGGGCTAAATACAGGTGCCTAGTTCCCTTTGTTGACAATTATATGAAGACAATGGAGAGCTCAGACCTGCTCATGAACTCTGTTCCTAGAAATCTTTCTCTTATGACTTCTATCTTAGTGTACAATATGATAAGCTGACTGCAACTTTGAAGAAAACCAGAGTCAAATATTAATATTGATATTAAAAACTCAACAATTAAATGAGATTATCTATGTGAAGTTTGCACTATGAAAACATTTGTTTTATAAATAAATAGCACTTAATAACTGATTGGGCTAATGGTTTTCAATGCATATATGAGGGGACTTCAAAGGTTTGTGGAAAAAATCCATTATCTTTCAATTCCATTTTCCACAAACATTTTGAAGTACTTTTGTATTTATGTTGTATCTAAACTAAACCAAACTATATGCTCTAGTCAACTGTAATATTTAGTTCCTATAAATTACACTACACGTAGACTTTGTTCCATTTAATCCTGAACAACAGGGAATCCGTCTTAAGACTAAAATCCTCATAACACTAATTGGAAGGATTAGACACATTCTAGAAAATTTAGTTATTTACTGATCTTGGCTGTACGGCTCTCCAATTAGTGCTGAGCCACCAATTAATGTGTTTCCAGGTGACCAGGCTTCCTGGCTGCTGGCACTGAACTGAGCTGCCTTGATCTTTCAACCTAATGCTCCAACTAGACTAATCAATTTGACCTTGGTCAGACTTGAATAACAGTTCTCTCAGTTTAAAGAAAAACTATTGTTTCCACTTTACTCTAAGAATGAGACAAATCAGGAAATTAAGACATAACTTCATTGTCATTCACACATTAACAAAACTCTTATGGGGACACTAGCACCTTACAACTGTCATGCTTCTATTTTCTCTACCTGTATTCATTACTACAATCCTTCAACCAGTTCTGAGACTTTCTCCAATTTATTTTGTTTCTCACTCTCACATGCATACCTTATTTTATTTGTTTATTTCACTCTTTCCATTATCTAGTTCCCTTATGTCTTTAAATTATGCAAGTATTTACTTCACTACTCCAGAGCCTTTCCTTGATTTCTGCTATGCTTCTAAATAGGAGTCCTGGTGTGGCACTATAGGTTAATGCACTGGACTATAAGGTCAGTTTGAACTGCAACATCAGCAGTTCAAGCACACCAGCTGATCCTTGGAAGCCCTATACAAGGTCACTCTGGGTCGGAATCGACTCTATGGCATACAACAACTACAACAACATGCTTCTAAATGGACTCGTGGTATGGCATTGTAGGATCAGTATTGGGCTATCAACCACAAAGTTGGGAATTCAAACCCACCAGCGGTTCCTCTGAAACCTAATACATGGTTGCTATGAGTCGGAACAAACTTGATAGCACTTAGTAACAACAACAAAAACATTCTTCTAAATGGAGTCCTATTGTAATGCTGTAGGATAAGCACTGGATTATTAATTGCAAGGTCAGTGGTTTGAACCCACCAACTTTTAAGTAAAGCTTATAGCTTCAATGGTCACATTTCTTATCAAGAGCATTTAAAAACTGATACCTAAAAGTCTTTATATTAGTTCACACTAGCGCCTCAGTAATGGATTATCTGCCTTTTCTTACTGTCATGTCATGGATTCTATCTTCTCAAAGCTACCTCATGAACACAAGCATATTTCAACACCTCATCCCAGTCCATCTCAATGTTTCACACTCTAAATTATTCTACACTAACTTCAGTGTTGCTACACTTTATTTTCTATAGGAGGGTATGGGCACCTAACAACAACAACCAGTCCTGGTGTGGTGCTGTGGGTTAATATGCATGACTGTAAAGTCAGTTTGAACTTCAAGGTCAGCAGTTCAAGCTCACCAGCTGCTCCTTGAAAACTCTATACAGGGTTTCAACGGGTCAAAGCCAAATCTATGGCATTTAACTACAACAACATATATATGTAACATGAGCACTGGACTGCTAACAGCAAGGTCATCCGTTCAACAGCACTCAGCAACATTGTCACTTTGAGGACCAAAGTATACCTGATCCAAACTATGGTATTTTCAATCAACCGAATACATGTGAATGCTGGGCATATAATAAGGAAGCCTGAGGAGAACTGATGTATTTGAACTATGGTATTGATGAAGAATATTGAATATTAGATTGGACTTCTAGAAGAAGAAATAAATCTATCTTAGAATAAGTCCAGCCAAAATGCTCCTTAGAAGGGACTATGGTGAGATTTTGTCTTTCAGGCTTTGGACGTGCTATCAGAAGGGACCAGTCCCTGAAGAACTACACCATGCATGACAAAATAGAGAGTCAGTGAAAAAGAGGAACTTCTGTGAGGTGGACTGACACTGTGGCTGTAATAATAAACTGAAGCAGAGCAACAATTGTGAAGATGGTAAGGACTAGATAGTATTTTGTTCTCTTGTACCAACTCAAAGGGCCACCATTGAAAATCGGAACATGGAATGTATGAAGTATGAATCTGGGAAAATTAGAAGTTGTCAAAAATGAAATGGAATGCATAAACATCGATATCTTAGACATTAGTGAGCTAACATAGGCTGATATTAGCCATTTTGAATCTGACAACCACATGGTTTACTATGCAGGGAATGACAAATTGAAAAGGAATGGTGTTGCATTCATCGTCAAAAAGAACATATCTAGATCAGTCATGAGGTACAACACTGTATGTGATAGGATAATATCCATG
>NW_006408540.1:6197748-6207833 GCF_000296735.1 Chrysochloris asiatica
CATCAGGACTGATTGTGATTGTTGCAAATGTAAAGGTAGCCATTTTGTAACAAAAGGAGGGAGTGAATGATCTTGCAGTCCAGGAGCAGAGGACTCTGGGACCATCAAGGGAGAAGAGCAGAATGTGGGGTTCTATCCAGAGATGCAGTGATGCCAGAGATGGAGGCAGAGATGATGATGTGGAAAGCTGGAGCGGCTGGGGACTCTGAACTCGAGGAGGGAGAGATGCTGTGTGCTGGAGGTTAGGGGGCTGGTCTGCAGGGTATGCCCTTTGGTTATTTGATTGATTATATGTTCCTGAGTGCTTCGATGTACATCAAAAACAAAACAAACAAACAAACAAACAAACAAAAAACGAGAGGGAATGGAAGCAAATGCTGTTGAATCATGATGCATGTAGGGGATTGTAGTCATGGCAATGAAATGAAATAAGATACGATGAATGTAAACCTGATATTTTCCCATGTAAACTATCACTCAATTCACAATAAAAACTAAAAAAAAAAAACCAAAACGAGTAACACAGAGAAGGCCCCACCCACTACTAAAGTATATGTGATAAACATGCACGCACCTATACACACAGAAGCAGAATCCTAAATACAAATGGTGGTGGTGATGTGCGGTCAAGTGGATGCCGACTCATACTGACCCTGTATAGGGTTTCCAAGACTGTAAATCGTTCTGGAAGCAGGAAGTCTCATCTTTCTCCCTGATAGCCACTGGTGGATTCAAACTGCTGATATTACGGATAGTAGCCCAACACATAACCCACTAAACTACTAGGATTCCTCCCAGAAACAAGTAGAAGACATTTAAGCAATGACACATATGGATTATCTGGGATTTAACCCAGTTTAAATCCAAAATTGCTGCTCTGTGGAAGAAAGTTGAGACTTTCTGCTGTGTAAAGATTTACAGCCTCAGAAAACCTATAGAGGGTCACTATGAATCAGAACTGACTCCACGGCAGTCACACAACCACCACCACCACTATGTATAAGGAGCGCTGGCAGCATAGTGGGTTATAGGTTGAGCTGCTAACCACAAGATCAGCAGAAAGGAGACTTTCTGCTCCCAAAACGATTTACAGTTTTGTCTAACCTATACAGGGTCACTATGAGTCAGAATGACTTCATGGCACACCACTACCACCATCTTTATGAATGGAGCCCTGGTGTGGTGCTGTAGGATAAACACAAAAGGATATTGACTCTATAAAACTGGTTCTGAATTCATTTTACCATCTGTGGAAATGCACTAATTTGCAAGCCTTCATGCCTTGATTGATACAGGTTCTCAAATTACAATTTTATCTGGGATCCTACTAAGCTCAAACAAGCTATCCCCTGTATAAGTCAAAAGAGCTTCTACTTTAAAGTCATTAAGGAACAGCAAGGCACTAATTATTTTATGTGACAAACCAGGCCAGCTCCAAATACTTTGAAAGGGTGTGATTGCTAGAAAGAATAAACCAGATCATTAAAAATCTATACTATAAAGGTCACTAACCTGAGGAAGAAATGCCTATTTGATGGAAGAGGTAGCCATACTCTTCCTGTTTCCTTTTGTAAAAATGGCTCACAGGTTACTGAAGGTGATGCTCATTATGAACAGTGAACTGAGACCCTTACCTCATTTGTGACCAGTGACCCACAAACAAGTCATTGCCCACAAACTGCGAAAAAGAAAGCACAACTTCTCATTTTTGTAGCCAAAATTTCCTTCTTGTGGAAACTCAGTTTCTTTAATTGCAACAATTGATTCCAGTTTTTTCTCCAGTTTTTTAACACTGCTCCATTGTATTATTATTATTATTATTATTATGAAGTAGATCTTTGCTGTAATTTATAGCTGTTTGTGCTCTGTGTGACATAACATGCCTGTAAAATATAGTTAGCAAGCACATGAGAAAAAAACAAGGGTGTCAAAGCTTAACCATTGGAAATATGGACTTTTCTACATATTTCATAGCCATTTCATACATTGTTCCATAGTAGTCACTATGATGCAAGAAATAATAAATTAAAAATTAAATCAAATTTTTAGCACTAACAATGTTGTTGTTACGTGTTTTCGAGTTGACTCTGACTTATAGTGACCCTGTATAGGGTTTCTGAGGTGTGACTGGCTGACCTTGCAGTTCAAACCAACCTTGTGGGCTAGTGCTTTATCCTATAGTGCCACACCAAGACTAACAATGCTGTTGTTGTTCTTAAGTGCCATTGAGTCAGTTCTGACTTGCAGCAACCCTGTATAGGGTTTCTGAGTAGAGGTTGATGAATTTGAACAGCTGACGTTGGGTTCAAACAGACCTTGCGGTCCAATGCATTATCCCACAGAGTCACACCAGGACTCCAGGACTAACAATTGTTGTTGTTGTTGTTAGGTGCCATGGAGTCGTTTCCAACTCATAGCAACACTGTACAGGGTTTCTGAGGCTGTAAATCTTTACGGGAGCAGAAAACCTCATCTTTCTCCCTCAGAACAGCTGGTAGTTTAGAACTGCTGACCTTGCAGTTTGCAGCCCATTTCATAACCAATACGCTACCAGGACTAACAATATGCTTTACAGAATGGGATCCTCTGGAACTCCCAGCTAGTTAAAATACTTAATTTGTTACAATGTAGATTAAAACAAGGCTTTTAAGGATTGAAATCCATTATTAAAAACCTGTGTAGATAAAGAATTGTTGTCCACATTGGTGTGTTCTTAAATTCATAAGTAATGGTGCCTTATAGTAAACTTTAAAGATGTAGGCTAATTAAGGTCCTTACTCAATAGCATTGAAATTAATGACAACATCTACAATAGTTATGGTTTTGTGTCAGCTTGAGTGGGTCGCGATTCTCAGTGGTTTGGCAATTAAAACACGGTAATCCCCGTCATGAGATCCGTTATGAGCAGTCAACCAATTCCTCAGGGGTATGACATGCTTCTGATCTATTGACTGCTCATCAAAAGCTTGCTTGCTTTCTGCTGGGTCCAATTTCTGCATCTGTCTCATCATCCTACCTCTGGTTTTTTAGACTTGAGCTAATGACCTACTCTGCTTCTTTGGACTTGATCTGGTGGCTGCTCTTGGGAGTCATCAGTAGCTGGCTACCTTACATGCCTGACCTGCCTGTCTGCAGTCTGATCTACCGATCTTGGTTTGTCAGTCCTGCAGATATATAAATCTGAAGCCTCCAGCCTAACATCTGGCCCATGAACTTCAGACTTCCCCACCTGTACAACTGTGTGAACCATTTTCTTGATAGAAACCACATATAAGCATCACTGTTTTTGTTTCTTTAGAGAACCCAATGTAAGACACCATCCCATCAGCAACCAGTAAATTTTGTTGCTATAAATGTTGCTAATATTTTCTGTTAAGTGTCTATGTCAACAGCCACTCAACAGCAGTTTGCCTTTACTTTGGAATGAACACAATACAACTTTATCCAGTTATTGAAGGGGTATTTCAACTATGCTGCTATCAGACATGATTTTCATATGCATAACACCAAATTTTAAAGAGCTCTGGTAGCATAGTGGTTATGAATCGGGCTGCAAACCACAGGGTCAGCAGTTCGAAACTACCAGAGGTTCCGCGGGAGAAAGATGAGGCTACCTACTCCCGTAAAGATTTACAGCCTCGGAAACCCTGTTCAGGGTCGCTATGGGTCGGAGTCAACTCAAAGGCACTTAACAACAACAACAACAACAACAAATTTTCTCTAAGGATCTAGATATGGCATTATGAAAAGGACATTTTATTTCCTCTCTGAGATTTGTTTGACAGACTCATTAAGGATATACAAATACTCACCAAGTAGTTCACAAATATGGTAAGGGTTATTGCTCCAATCATGGTGCAAGAACCATCATCTCAGTTAGCTCACAGAAAATCACTTCTTTACCCAAGGGCCACTACATCCTGATAAAGTACAAAAAACAAAAAAAACAAACAAGCAAAACAGCTACCAATTGTCTCAGTAACTAAAACAACATCAGCATCTGTTAAGGCTTCTTGGGTTCTAAAAAGAAATTCACTTGGTACAGTGGCTAAATCAATTGACTGTTAACTAAAAGTTTTGTTATTCAAACCCATCAGGAACTCAAAGTGTGAAAGTTGTGGCAGTCAGCTTCCTTTAAGATTCCAATCTTTGAACCTTATAGGGAAGTTCTGCTTTGACCTATGGGCTTACTTTGAGATGGGATAGATTTGACAGGTAACAGGTTTGTTGTGTTTTTGTTTTTTTGTTTTTTTTGAGGCAGCATATCCCCCATTTACATATTTTACTTAAGCTCATTCCCATTCTTAGCTACAAATCACCCTACATAAAATGAGGTCCCTAACAATAACAGGCTCTGGAAACTACCCAAATTGTGATATAATAGCAATTCCCATGTGTAACTCCTCTAGAGTTTTTGACAGCCAATTCTTAGACTTTCTAGGGTCTCTGGAAAACCAATGATTGCTATTATTCACCTATAGACTTCTGGTATAAAAACTGTCCTTTCTTACACTAATGCTCCACACCACTGTAACAGTAATTGCTTGCTGTAGACTAGGGCCAATTAGAAACAGAAGAATTCACAGATTTTTAATCTGTAGCCACAATACCCAGCTGCCTATTAGAACTTTGGTCATGGAAACAGCAACCTGCAAACGTTTCAGTGACACCAAGCCCTCTATTCTAAATCTAAAATGGCATAGTCACTGTGGAAAATAGTATTGCACTTACTTAGTAAGTTGAGAATCCTCATACTATATGATCCAGCAATTCCATGGTAAGTATATAGTCTAGAGAAACAAGTGTTGTGATGCAATAAATATATGGACACCCATGTTCATCACAGTAAAAATATGAAAACAACCTAAATACGTAATAAGAGAATGCAGAAATAAACTATGATACATACACCCAATGGAATATTACTCATCGTTAAAAATAACTATGAATGTGCAAAACACCTCATAACATGGATGAAACTGGAGAACTTTATGCTGAGTGAAATTAGTTACAAATTTTATAATAGTAGTCTCATACAAATATTGTATGAGACATGCAACTTTTATAACTATTATAACAGCTAACAAAAGGTTTTCACTCAAAAAGTTGTTTAATGGTCACTAGGAGTGGGAGAAGGGAAAGCAAATCATTCACTAAAGGGTTGTTGTTTTTAAATGCCGTCAAGTCGGTCTCCACCCATAGCGACTGGTAGCTTTGAACCTCTGACCTTGTGGTTCAAACAGATCTTGTACTCAAGTAGTTATCCTACAGTGTCACACCAGGACTCCTAACTAGAAGGTAGGCACATACTAAATTGGGTTAAAGGGAAAGGAAAAAAAAGGAAAAAAGAAAAGAAGCAGAAAGAAAGAAATGGTAAGGAGGAGATTACAATTGTTGAGATAAAACAAAGTATATGATTTGTTGAATGTAAAACTGATTGCCAGCTCTGTAAACCTTCACTCAATGGAAAAGTCAAAGTTTAAAAAAGAAAAAGAAATGGTACGTATAGAACGGAGCCAAACCTGAGTCCTTTGAAACATCTTACCTGCTTGCCTCATTTCATCCTTTATTTCAATACTCAGATGTAAGTTTACTGTTCTAGACACTTGGATGCCTGGGATCCCCATAAAACCAATGATATAAACAACAAGCAGAGTCTGTATACTTTATGAATAACATCCATACCATCATATATGATGGAATTGGGTGAACAGTTGCTCTTTTTCATCTCTCTCTCTTTTTTTTTTGGACATTTCAACCAAAATTTTATCTTTTATTTCACAGTGAAATTAAACTTACTTCTTTTTTTTTTTTTGCAATTCACCATTTTACAAGTATATAATTTATTGACGACAATAATTATAATAAATTGACTCTGCAACCCTACCCTGCATCAATGCAATTTTCCCATCACCATTACAACCTTTGCTTTTTTCTCCTTTCTCCTGACCCTAGCAACTATTAATAAACTTTTCTCTATATTCATTTAACTTTTTTTGTCTTTTTATACAAGTGAGGTCATATAATATTTGTCCTTTTGTGACAAATTTATTGCACTCAGCAAAATATCTTCAATCTCCATCCATGCTATAGTATATATCAATATATTCATCTCTTAACTAGGATGTTTTTAATCAAGAACAGGGCCCAAGAGTCAGTAAATTGGCCCAAGCAGTCATCTTAGTAATAAGTGCCGTGGCCAAGAATTAGCACCCTCGTCACGATTTTACAGACTTTTGGGCATGGTCAATTGCTTGACTGTCTAGTCTAGCCAATGGCAGCCATTACAATTCCTTATTCAATTAAATAAAATAGGACACATTTCGTCACCACTCAAACATCAGGGGGTCAATTTTAAAAAAGAATCTGCCTCCATTTTTAATGTTTTATGCTTAGAGCTTTTAATAAGTCTCAACAGCCCTTATTCCTTTTCTTTTTTACAGCTGGCAAACAAAGAACGGTTGGGAACTCTCTCTATAGTGCTGGGAGAAGTTCAAACCATGAAAACCATGGCTGTCATGGGAGAACCCTCACCTCTGCCTTACTTCCCAGCTACCATGTGGCACCATCAGTCTTGGAATTAATGTAAAATGTGAGTGGAGGCTTACCCTCCCTCTGTATAGTAGTCAGAAATCTTAGGGTTAAAGCTGGAGTAAAAAGTCCCTGACTATAAATAGATGCTTAGGTTACTGAAGTAGATTACTTATATCATTAAAATAAAACACATCAGAAATAAACAAAGAACATCATAACATATCTACAATCATTAAAGGAATATTTGCATGGCAGTAAATCTGACTGCTTAAAAGAAACAAATTCTTCAAAACATGCAACTAATTCAAATGAGCATATCCTGAATTTAAAATCACCTTTTGTTTCCAATACTTCATATATTTTTGGTCCTTATTACCAGAAGTATTGTCATTGAGGTGACTGTGATAAAACTGGGTCTACATGTATTAAGGCTGCAAGGTAAATGGAGGGGAAAATAGTTTTCTAATAAACATGAAAAAAAAAATCTTGGTGGTTTAATAATAATGTCATGTTGTTGTTAAGTGCTGTCGGGTGGGTTCTGACTCATAGCAATCTAGTATAGGATTTCTGAAGAGGAGCTGGTGGGTTTGAACTGCTGACCCCATGGTTTGTAGTCCAGTGCTGATTCTACAGCACCACAGAAGGAATTCAATGTCATGTTAATTGCATATTACTCTGTATTATTATTTGCAATATAGGAAATCAGGAAGACAATTGATGTTAACGACTACCAGACTGTCAAATAACCTGGATATTTCTGTTATTCTTCCCTGTCGTTTTAATGCTTTCATTTTTTTTTTTCTCTCTCTCTTTTTGACAGGCATTCAAAGTCTTGCTTTATTGAACGATCTATATAATTGCCCAGGACACTGTATACAGACAAGAGCAAGGCAGCTTTTCTAGCTTAGTGGTTATGAATCGGGCTGTGAACCGCAAGGTCAGCAATTCGAAACTACCAGCTGTTCCTCGGGAGAAAGATGAGGCTTTCTGCTCCCGTAAAGAGTTACAGCCTCAGAAACCCTGTACAGGGTCTCTATGAGTCTGAAGCGACTCCACAGCACATAACAACAACAAAAACGTCCTTGGAGTCCTGATGTGGCGCTGTGGGTTAATGCACCAGACTGCAAAGTCATTTGAACTACAAGGTCGGCGGTTCAAGCTCACCTGCTGCTCAAGCTCACCTGCTGCTCCTCGGAAACTCTACGCAGGGTCGCTAAGGGTCGGAACTGAACATTGTTAACTGAACACACTTAACAACAACCCCCCCTGGACAGAGTCTTGATGATCTCTTCCTCCTTCGCCTGGAGCCCTGGAGCCGTTCCTCAAGGCGCTTGCGTGCTTCCTTGGTCTTAGACTTGCGGGCCTCAGCCTGGTCAGCCAAAAGCTTCTTGTGGGACTTGTCTGCCTTCAGCTTGTGTATGTGTTCCATGAGAATCTGCTTGTTCTTAAAACACGTTTCCCTTTATTTTCAGGTACAGGCTGTGATGCATGTGGCAGTCAATCTTCTTAGATTCACGGTATCTTCTAAGCAGCCGACGAAGAATTCTCATCCTTCTTATCCAGGTCACCTTCGCTGGCATTCGAGCATAGGCAGTACCTTTCCACTTACCTATGCTCCTATGCCTGCCCTTCCTGCAGACTAAGGTATTTTTCTGGCTTCGAACCCGAGAATGAACAGTAACAGGCTTATGGATGATAAGGCCATCGTTGATCAGTTTCCGGATTTGCTGATGGCAGTTGGCACTGGAGATTTCATTGGTCTCATTGGGGTCCAAGCAGACCCTCTTCTTGCCACAGCTGAGAACACTGGAGGAAAGTCCCTTCTGAAGCCTGAACATACTCCTGGCTGAAGCCGCAACGCCATAAAGCTTAACGTCTTTTTACTTTCTACCTCTATGATGTTGTGATGTCATCCAACAATTCTTTGGTCATTAGTGTGTCTAATGCATCAAATCTGTTCTTTGAATGGTCCCTAGATTCAGAAGTCATTTATTTAAGGTTATATTTTGACTCTCATAGATTTGTTTTCATTTTCTTAATCTACTGCTTGTATTGGAGTTCTAGTAACATACGCTGAACTGCAAGATTAGCTTGAACCAGGAGGTCAGAGGCTCAAGCTCACCATCTACTCCTTGGAAACCCTATAAAGAGTCGCTATGGGTCAAAACTCAGTCGACAACACTTAACAACAACAACTGTTTGTACTTGTATATTAGCAATTGTTGGTCTCTTCCACAGTCTGAGACTAGTTTTATTTTGGCTTTTCTAGAGTCTATTCCCACAGACCTTGTCAATTTGATTACTGTGTATTCATTCCATCTGTTGAGATCCACATGAATAGTTGCTTTTTTGTTGTTTATAAAAGGTATTTGCAATGAATAACTAGTTGATCTTGCAAAATTCTGTCATACAATTTCCAGAATCATTTCTTTTTTTTTAAGTTTTTATTGTGAATTAAATCATAGTTTACATGGGAGAACATTAGCTTTACATTCATCCTATCATATATCATTTCATTGCCATGATTACAATCCCCTCCATGTATCATCAAACAACCAAAGGGTATACCCCGCAAGCCTGCGCCTTCAGTCGTCAGCACACAGCCCCTCTCCCTCCCTGGACCTATAGTCCCCACCTGCTCCATCTTTCCAAGTCATCTTCTCTGCCTCCATATCTGGTGTATTCAGCATCAGTTCTGTCACCAAGGTCGTATTTTCCAACTACTGATCCTTACTCTTTGCTTCCAATATCCACATTTCAGTAAACACCAGTAATTATTAATGCATCTTGATTATATATATGGTCGATTTCAGACTGCAGACATTGGTAGAATTGTTCAATTTCATCCCCTATGGCTTTAGTGGTTGAGTCACAGATTGGAATAATAGTAGCATTAACTGTAGGTTTATGCATATTATCCTATCACAGACAGTGTTGTATTTCAAGTTAGATCTTGAAATAATCTTTTTGGATGATGAATGTGATATTGTTCTCTAGGATGTGTCGTTCCTGGCATAATAAATCATATGATTGTCTGATTCAAAATTGCCAATTCCAGTCAATTTCAAATCACTTATATTTATAATGTTTAGGATATAAATTGTTATGCATTCTATTTCAGTTTTTACAACTTTCAGTTTTCCTATTTTGTGCATTTCATGTTCCAATTATTAATGGATACTTGCAGCTGTTTCTTCTCATTTTGAATTATTCCTCATCAGCAAATAAAGGTTCTGAAAGCTTTTTTCTATTCACATCAACATCATATGGTCAACTCTACTTTGAGGTGGCAACTCTTCCCTAGTCATATATTAAGTACTTTCCAACATGAGGGATTCTTCTTCCAGTACATTATCAATGTACTGGACAATGTTTTGCTGCTATTCATAATGTTTTCATCTTTTGGCACTCTATCTGACATGTTCCACTGCTGTTCATGAGGTTTTCAGAATAAGTACGTGGAACCTTAGAATAAGTACTTGACCTCGAGATCACTGTGAACTGGCAAGGCTGGTATTTCAAACTCATCAGCTGCTCCTTTGGAACCCTAT
>NW_006408540.1:6209061-6209945 GCF_000296735.1 Chrysochloris asiatica
GTGTGTTGATGTACATTGTCATACAAGATCACAATGCAGTTGGATAGCAGTCCTCTGAATTTAATCTGAAATTTAGGCTTTGGCTCTACAGTGAGCCTCTCACTATAATGAGCACTATTGATTGTTGAACATTTTTCATGAGAGTGTTTCATTAATGGCCCTTGAGAATCCCAGAAAATTGTAAGCATCAACTTTCCAGCTGATGGATGACTTTACAATGTTTTCTTGGTTGGTGACTGAGGATGTTTCCATTCCATACATTGTCGTTCATTGTCAGATTCGTAGTGATGAATCAATGCCCTGTCACCAGTAAATAGATGGAAAAACAAAAAAACAACAACAAAAAAACCCACAAAACATTCCTTCGAGTATCAGTCTAAGTTTTGTTTGTGGATGTCTAAACCCTTCTGTTTATGCTTTTCTGTGGGTTGTTTCAGTACCCATCTTGCACAAACTTTTTGAAACTGAAGTCTGTCATGGATTATTTCATCTACAGAGCCATGGATGATTTGCAAATGATTTGCCACATCATTCACTGTCACTTGTCTATTTGAAATAATCATTTAATGTGTATACTCAATGTTGGACATGGATAGACAACCTTGAACATGGATAAGCAACCTAACATAACCAGAGTATGGATAATTATGGGGTTTTTTTTAGTCCTGGTGTGGTGCTATGGGTTAATGCAATGGACTGAAAGTTGGTTTGTACTGCAAAGTTGGTGGTTCAAGCTCACCAGCCACTCCTTGGAAACCATATACAGGGTCGCTAAGGTGTGTGACAAGGTTGTATTCTTTCACCATACTTATTCAACCTGTATGCTAAGCAAATAATCTGAGAAGCTGGGTTCTATGAAGAAAAACACGGCATCAGGATTGGAG
>NW_006408540.1:6211260-6219194 GCF_000296735.1 Chrysochloris asiatica
CAAGTGATTTAAACTGTGTGGTCAATGACAAACTCTGGCTAATATTGCAAGAATGAGTATTCGAGAATACTTAATACGGCTCATGAGGAATCTGTACACATATCAAAAGGCAGTGATTTGAACAGAACAAAGGAACACTTAATGATTTAGAATCAGGAAAAGCATGCACCAGGGTTGTATGCTTTCAACATACTTATTCAATCTGTGTGTTAATAATCTGAGAAGCTGTAGTATACGAAAAATGACTTGGTATCAGGATTGGAGGAAGATTTATTAAGAACCTGCTATATTCAGATGATACAATCTTGTTTGATGAACGCAAAGAGGACTTAAAATATTAATAATGGTCAAAGATCATGGGCTTCAGCATGGGC
This sequence comes from Chrysochloris asiatica, assembly GCF_000296735.1. Classification (NCBI taxonomy): domain Eukaryota; kingdom Metazoa; phylum Chordata; class Mammalia; order Afrosoricida; family Chrysochloridae; genus Chrysochloris; species Chrysochloris asiatica. Next base: position 6,211,635 of record NW_006408540.1, read on the forward strand.
TGTACCTCAGTGCAAAGAAAACAAAATTCCTCACTACTGGACCAATAGGCAACATCATGATAAATGGAAAAAAGACAGTCTGAATGGATAAAAGAAGGGAAATAATGCTAAGATGCTTGACTGTCTTATGAATATTGGTTTCGCTCGCCTACTATTGTAAAAGAGACACTTGAGTGGGATAAAAAGGAATATCAGGAAACATGATTACAAAACTCTTATAAGCCTCTCTTCAGCCTATAATTTATTGGAATACCTAAAAGGGGTACTAGAACTTGCCCAGTGAAATAGGCTTCTTGTGGAGTCTTTGTAGTAGGTAGGACGTTAGGTGGATTCCTAAACCCCATTCAGAACCTTCTGAGGTGGGACATTCCCACTTGAAAGGACAAGCAGACCAATCTGGAGCAGCTCAAGGTACAGAAGATACTTCTTGAAAGACCAGCAGAAAAATAAAAAACAAAAATGGCAGTCTGATTGGCTTCTGCAAGAACAAGAAAATTGTTTGCAGGGGAGCCATCAAGGCAAGCAATCAAGTCCCTTCAGGACAAATATCCCTCCAAGACTGAAATTCAAAGGGAACATATGAGCAGGCATGTAAGCTTACAGGCAACCATGTTGGTCTAGTGGTGGTAGAAAAAGGAGAGAGGCATCAATGAAGATATGGGCTGAGTTCAACCATGTTCCATAGAATCCTGTTGACCTGAAGATAAGAGAAAGAAGAGAAAGGGCTGGTTGGTCTGTAGTGTGGTGGTTAAGAATCGGGCTGTGAATCGCAAGCTTAGCAGTTCGAAACTACCAGCTGCTCTGCGGGAGAAAGAAGAGGTGTTCTGCTCCCATAAAGATTTACAGCCTCGGAAACCATGTTCAGGTACACTATGGGTCGTAACCGACTCGACGGCACTTAACAACAACAACAACAACAATAATTTTAAAAATACATATACTACCATTATAATTATATATGGATTAATAGTGCGATACTCTAAGATAACCAATGGACCAATAACTTCAAGGTCAATAGTTCAAACCCACCAATCACTCCTTGCAAGCCTTATACAGGGTTGCTATGATTTGGAAATAGCTTGAGGGCACTGAAAACAATGAACTATTGATATATATTCAAACAAATATTTGACTCATAAGAGATATAACCATATTCAACTGTTTCAAATTACATACAAATTTGACTTAAAGACAGATTGAGGAATCGAACAGGCTCGGTACTATAGGATAAACACTAGACTGCTAACTACAAGGTTGGAAGTTAAAATCCACAGGGCTACTGTGTGTTGGAACCAGCTCAACAGCACTAAAGAACAATGGCAACATATAAATCTCATGAAAGCATTGATTTCAAAATTGCTGGACCATAAATATTTGATTAAAACTTGACTCCTATCAGTTATTGCTACACATGTACTGCATTATATGAATAATGGGCATGTTTAGAGTCCTGGTGTGGCGCTGTGGGTTAATGCGCCAGACTGCAAAGCCATTTGAACTGCAAGGTCGGCAGTTCAAACTCACCAGCTGCTCCTTGGAAACCCTATACAGGGTCACTATGGGTAGGAATCGACTCGACAGCACTTGACAACAGAACAGTGATAATTGATTTGTCCAGTTATCCTTAATAGGTTCTTTCCTCTTTACAGTAGAGTTTTCAAAAGTCTGGAAGTACTGACAGAAAAACAATATGGAGGGGGGCTGGGGAAAGCTTTAGGTTATTAGTTAGGAAACCTCATAGACTCTGGCTCTTTTAGTCAAAAATTGTCATTGCATGAAGAAATGCTGCATTTCCATTGACCCTTTTCTAATCATCTGGAAAGTAAACATATGTAAAGATTTGAATAGATGGACTCTGAAAATCCCTTTCTCTGTTCTTATATTGTAAGAACTGAACTGTTGTTAACTGCAAGGTAGACAGTTCAAAGTCAGAACCAACTGGGCAGTATTTAACAACATATTATTTTTTTATTTTAAATTCTCACATGTCAATACATTTCTAGTGCTTTAGAGTAGATTTAATTTTTCTAGACAGTGACAATGAAATTAAACCAAAAGTTATAAAGAATCAGGGTTTTAAAATAAGGAAATTATTGGTCATTCATTATTTACTAAATATATATTAAGTATGTGGAGTAAGGGATATCACGGCTGACATCATATAGATCTTGGCTGAAAGCAGAGACTACTAGAAATATATTTATTTGTATTTTCTATTGACTATTCAAAGGCATTTGACTATGTGATTCAGTATGGAAAACATTTGTAAGAATGGGAATTTCAGAACATTTAATTGTACTCATGCGGAACCTTTACATTGAACAAGAGACAGTCATTTAAACAGAACAAGGATTACTTATTAAATTTGTATGCTGAGCGAATGATCTGAGAAGCTGGAGTATATCAAGAGAAGTCACAAGGATTGGAGGAAGATGCATTAACAACTTGTGATATTCAGATTACACAACATGGCTTACTGAAAGCAAAGAGGACTTGAAATGCACACTAATGAAGATCAAAGGATACATCTTTCAGCCTGGATTGCAGCTCTATATAAAGATGATGTATTGCATTGGACAAATCTGCAGCAAAATAACTATTTAAAATATTTAAGAGCAAATATATGACTTTGAGGACTAATGTGCACCTGACCCAAACCATGTTTTTTTCAGTCATTTCATATGCTTGTGGAAACTGGACAATGAATAAGGAAAAGTTGAGATGAATTGATACATTTAAAATACAGTGTTGGTGACAAATATTGAAAGTACCATGGATTTCCAGAAGAACAAGCAAAGCTTTTCTTGGTTGAAGTACATCCAGACTGCCTTTAAAATGGCAAATTTGCCTCACATAAGAAGCTCTGGTAGCATAGTGGTTACGAATCGGGCTGCTAACCTCAGGGTCATCAGTTTGAAACTACCAGCTGCTCCGCCAGAGAAAGATGAGGCTTTCTGCTCCCGTAATGATTCACAGCCTCGGAAACCCTGTACGAGGTCGCTATGAGTCAGAACCAACTCCACGGCACATAACAACAACAACAACAAATTTGGACATGTCTTTAGGAGGAACAAGTCCCTGATAAAGGACATCATGTTTGATAAAGTTGAAGGTCAGCAAAAAAGAATAAGAACTCCCCCCTCCCAACTAGATGGATTGACACAGTGGCTGTTACAATGAGCTAAAATACAACAATTGTGAGAATGGTGCAGGACTGGGCAGTGTTTCTTTCTGTTGTGCAGAGGGTTTCTATGAATCAAAATGGACTCAGTGACACCTAAAAACAACACGAAATATATGTCATTTGAAGCAGAAACATTGTTTCCTGCTTCCTCAATTTTCTTCCTTCCCTCTTTCCTATCTCACTCAAACTCAGCATCACTCATTTTACCCATCTACTCGCTCAAGCCAGAAAATGAAGAATTCCAAAGATCAGGGACATTTTGATTATCCTCTTGTTTCCTCTCATGAAATTCACATGGTCAGCAAATATTTCCAACTCGATCCAAGACTATGTTATAAACCTTTTCATTTTTCTCTGTCACTGCTTTTATCACCATAGTCCATCATTTGTTGCTGAGGTTCCAACTGGTTTCTCTACTTTTATTCTTGCCAGCTACTCCTCTTTAAACCCCCTGCTAATAATAATAGCCAGAGTAGTCTTGCAAAAATGTATATCAGATATTATCACACTTTTATTAAAATCTGTCATTGACTGCCCTTTTCGTTTTGACTAAATACAACTCCTTTTGTTAGCATAGACTGTCTTGCAGCCCTGGACCCTGCTTTATTTTTCAACTTTACCTAATGGCACTCACTTTTCATTCACTATGTTTAAGCCACTCTGATTGTTTTGTAATAATGCAACTTCTATTTCTGACATTAGCATCTTTATAAAGACACCTCTGACTAGAATGTTGTCCTATTGGTAGGGTAAGCATTGGACTTCTAACCACAAGGTCAGTAGTTTGAATCGCCTAGCAGGTCCTTGGAAACCCTATACAGGGTAGCTATGAGTCAGAAATTACTTGACAGCACCTAACAACAACATCACTTTTACTCAGGCCTACAATTAAATGTCTCTGAGAGGTTACCCATGACCACTAAACTCAAGTAGTCATCATAATATTCTCTATGACGTCATCTTATTTTAATTTTCTGCTCAGAACTTATTACTAATAGATATTATATTCTTATTTTATCATGATTGGTCCCTACTTTCTTTTACATGGAATGAAAATTCCACACAATCTGAGGGGATTGTCAGTCTGGCTCACTCCTGTGTCCTTATACCTTGACATAATGTGTTAATAAAGAATGTTCCAGACAAAGACATGGTTGTTACCCCTTTCTAGACAAATGGTTTGTAGACAAATGGTTCCAAATAATTAATGTCCTATTTATGGAGCAGGAATAAAAAGTAATATTTGACCATGAAGTCTTTATGTTTCTGGTAAACTAGCTCTGGTAACGTAGTGGTTACGAATCAGCCGTGAACCTCAGGGTCAGCAGTTCAAAACTACCAGCTGTTCCACGGGAGAAAGATGAGGCTTTCGGCTCCCGTAAAGATTTACAGCCTAGGAAACCCTGTACAGGGTCGCCATGAGTCGGAACCGATTCCACGGCACACTACAACAAGAAGTGCTAAAATAAGATATTAAAAAATGCTTTGGAAAAAGACTGCAAATAGTATCAGCCAATGATAAATATGTGGTCACAATGGTCTGATTTCAACTCCTCATGGGAATATTTTGTTCTGTTCTTCATGGGTCACTCCATTGGAAACTAACAATGACATTAAAAAGATGTAGGCTAGCTCACAGAATTGAAGTAATAACTAAAGCAAACAGACAATCAAGAACAACTAGTTTTATTAATGATAGTAATTAAGGTGGATTATACATATATTTTAGATAATTCTAAGTGAACTTAATAATTAATAGAGAATGGGCTTATATCCTAATGATACAACATTGCCAAATGCTATTTGTTTCACTCTAAGCACCAATCACTTAACTTTATTGAGTCTCAGAGTTCTTGTCTCTGAAATGGGGATATTACTTATTTTGTCACAGTTAGCATTATGAAGCTTAAACGAAATAATTTGAGTAAAAGTTCTTATAAGCATTAATGCATTACACAAATTTTAGTAACCATTATACTTAATTCACTATCCTGGTAGATGGCATTCTTTGTTTTCACCAATTTGATAAGGTACTGACACCTAGAGCAATTCAAGGAAGCCTTCTCATATGCTTAAAATATCAATGCTGTTTCAGCCTCACTTAGAGCTAACCCTCAGTAGAGTTCACAAATAATTAGGGTTGTTCTCTCTAGCTAATCTCTGACATACTTTTGGACAGAAAATGAAGCAGAAGAAGAAAACAGATTATTATGTTACCACCAGATCACATAGTCAGTTTGGAGTGCAAGATCAACGGTTCAAACTTACCAGCCACTCCTCAGAAACCCTATACAGGGTCACTATTAGTCTGATCTGACTCTATGGCACTTAGAAATAACAACATGTGCTTTATAAAGAATCCCTGATAGAGTAGTGAATTATGACCTGGTCTGCTTAACTAAAGGTCAGTAGTTCAAATCTACCAGTCACTCCTCAGGAGAAAGATGAAGTTTTCTGCTTCTGTAAAGATTTAGAGTCTCTGGAACCCTATACAGGGTCACTATGAGTCATAACCAACTCCACAAAATACAGCCACCACCATGTGGTTTATACATATACTTGAAGTTTTCTTAAATTTTGAATCTTGATATTTAAAGTCAATTTAAGGGGGTGGAAGAAAAAGGTACATAGGGGAATACTGGGACAAGTTTGCATGGCCTAAATGGGACAGAGGTAAACAGTGATGCATGCTCAACCTTGGTAAAACAGGGCTCTGTGATACAGGGATCTAAGCATAGTTTGAGATGCTTGACTGTCTTATGAACATTAGTATTGCCTACTATTGTAAAATAGACACTTGGGTGGGATAGAAAGGAATGTTGGGAAATATGATTACAGAAAGCTTGTAAGTCTGTCTTCAGCCTATAATTGACTGGAATATCTAAAAGGGCTTCTGAAACTTGTTCAGTGAAATAGTCCTCTTGAAGAGCTTTTGCAATGTATAGGACCTTACGTGGAATCCTGAGTCCCATCCAGAACCTTCTGAGATGGGACATTCCCACTAGAAAGGACAAACAGACCAGCCTGGAACAGCTAGAGCAACAGAAGATACATCATCAAAGAAGGATCATCAGGAAAAACCCAAAACAAAAATGGCAGCCTGACTGGCTTCTAAAAGAAAAAGAAAGCTGTTCACCAGGAAGCCATCAAGTCAAGGAATCAAGTTCCTTCAGGACAAACCTCCCTCTAAGACTGAAACTCAAAGGGACCACATGAGCAGGCATGTAAGCTTGCTGACAACAACATTTGTCTAATAGTGAATAGAAGAAGGGGAAAAGGCAGCAATGAAGAAATGAGCAGAGTTCAACCACAGTCCATTGACTCCAGTTAACCTGGAGATGAGAGAGAGATGGGGAAGGGCTGGTTAGTCCAAAGTGTGGTGAGAACTGGAGACACCTGAGCCATGGACAAGGACACAGCCACAGAGAGCAAGAGTTGAGAGTTAAACATCCAGCTGATATGAAGTGAGGGGAAATGCACAAGAACACCCAAACTTGCAAATAGTACCCATTTGACCTAGCCTCGATGGCTTGATAATCAGAACTCGACTAGAGGAAGATAAACAACACACCCATGCAAAAAAACAGTTTTTGTAAAGAAAATGAGGGTAAATTGCTACAATTTGATGAACCTTACCTATACTCATGGAGGTAGTAACTGTAAATACCAACAGAGAGTGAAGGAGTCTTCACATCAAGTAGCAATGCTGTCCCCTCTGTACACAGGGTAGATGTTGTTGTTGTTAAGTGCCATCAAGTCAGTTCTGACCCATAGCAACTCTGTATAGGGTTTCCTAAGAGCAGCTGGTAAGCTTGAACTGCCAACCTTGAACCGCCAACCAGTTCAAACCAACTTGCAGTCCAGTGCACTTGGACAGGCAATTTAGATATTGGCTACCTAAAATAAGGAGGCAATAAAGGCACGAAGTGACTGGCTTATAAGGTTTCAAGAGGGAGTTTAGTTTAAGAGTGTGTGGGAGAAGAAAGGGTTCCCAATGAATAGTTTTCATCTTGTGTAGATGGGTCTGCTTAAAAGAGATGGGGATAAGATTCATATGATTCAACAGTAAGTAATAGATTTCATGACTAATTGCGACTGTCACGTTGTAAAGGTAGAAGTTTTGTATCAAAAATGCAGGAGTAGTTAATCTTACAGTCCAGAAACAGAGGACTCTAGGACGGACCATCAAGGCAGAAGAGCACAAGCAGAGACCTTATTCAGAGAAGCAGCGACACCAGAGATAGAAGCAGAGATGGGGACACGGAGAGAGGGAGACGCTGAGGACTCTAGATTCATGGGACTAAGAGCTGGCATCCAGGAGGCAGACTTGCAGAATGTGCCCTTTGGTGGTATAAATTATTATATATGCCTGAGTG
>NW_006408540.1:6219305-6222310 GCF_000296735.1 Chrysochloris asiatica
CATTGTAATGAAACAAGTTGTATGATTTGTTGAATGTAAAATTGATGATCTGCCCTATAAATTTTCCTCAATTCACAATAAAAACTTAAAAATAAATAAATAAAGTCAGTTTAAAATTGTAAAATGTTCTCCCTAGCAAATTGGATACTGCAATTGAAAAGTCATGGATTTCAAGTTTTGTTTCTTCCATAGGTTTCCATAGATTCAATATGAGTCCAAACTTCAAAATGAATTATTCCTATACCAAGGATACATAGAAAGAATTCCTGAGTGCACTAATTCTGGGGGTGGTGTAGCGTAGTATTATTCAAAGTAAGGTTAAACAAACTATGGATGTTGTTACTAATGTAAGTAGCCACTGCTTTTGTAAATCAAGTTTTATTGCAATACAGTTATGCCTTCACATATTGTCTGAGGCTGCACTTGTGCTACAACAGTACATTTGACTAATTGCCACCGAGACCACATGACCCACAGGGCATGAAGTATTTACTATCTGCCTCTTTATGGAAAAACTTTGCTGATTTCTGCTCAGTTTATATCAAAATATAACACCACCTTTCTATAGTTTCATCTGCTTAATTTTCATGATGCTTAACATTAAAAAGCACTCCTTGACCTTTTCCATTAAATAAATTAATTCATAAATAAGAGAGCCAAAGGTGTTGTCAGGAGACTTGGGATAGATGAATGGAATTTAGGCTAATTGAATCTTATTATGTCTCTGACACTGTGGTAAGAATGTTAACAATGTTAGCTCTGTTTACCTGGTTTCTCATCTCTTTTATATCAGATGGACACTATTGGCAGAGATGTGTCACAAAATCTCCCACTTACTAGAAACTGTTTTATTTTCTCTACTTCCAATTCATACTCTCTTATAGGCCAAATTAATCATCAGAACTGTCACAGTGGGAGAGGCAAAATTGGGCATCTACATTGCATTGCATAAAATAGAGTATAAATTATTTTCTCTTCATTTTTAAGCTTCTTTATTGTGTGAAAACAGCCCTGTGGTATAGTGGGTTGTACATTGGGCTGTGAACCATAAAGTCAACAGTTCCAATCCACCAGCTGGCCCATGGGAGAAAGAGTTGGTTTTCTGCTCTCATAAAGATTTACAACCTCAGAAACCATACACAGGGTCCTATGAGTAGGAACCAACTGGGTAGCAGTGGATTTTATTGTATCAAAATGTTGCAGAATAAATAAAATATTTTGATATTTCAGTTTTTGGTTTTGTTTTTTCTGGGATAGGGTAGGGTGGAGCAAGGTTGAAATGTTTCCCTGGAGGCTTTTACTTTTTTTGTCCAAGTCTCATGTCTCAGATTACCCATTTAACTTGAAATTTAGATAAAATTTTCTCTCCAAGCTCTTTTCCAGATTTAAAATTCAATGATTCTTAAAAATAGAGCTTTTAAAAGAAAGCCAGATGTTATTGAGCAGCACTGTTTACTCATTAGCAACTAAACAACAAATATTTTGGACTATCCACTTTACTCTTAAATTTGAGCATTCTGTTGCTATAAAGACAAATGCCAAAAAAGCTTTTTTAGAGGAGCAGAAATGAATTATTTGAAATTATCACTCTATCTAGGGTTTCAATAACTTTCTATGCTTAGGAAAAAATGTGTTCTTTGCCTAGAGAAACCCCCCCTCCCCCCACCACACACACTTTTGTAATAAACACATCTTTCTGATTGAAATTTATTAATGAGATTATCAGGCTTCTCATACCACTTATGGTTGCTGTCTATGTGTTTAGTGATGCTCTAGGGAGAAATGACCCTAAATTTAAATTTATTTATAGAGATTCATTCATTAAGTCTTAAAATAAGACAAATCATCCAGATGAGAAAGTCTATCACATGAGACCATAATTGCCAAACAATTAATTATAGAAAGCAAAGGAAAATTGTCACAGAAGCATGATTGGTATCAGATCAATTCATCACTGTCACAGGTGAAACGACATCAGTGGGGAAAGGGTCACGATTGAGATATATACACAACTGCAGATTAGAAAATTTATAGGTTAAATCTGGCACCCTTCAACTGACTACTTGGTTACTTGATGATAACGGTATGACTCATGACCATTCAGGCCCTAGCATGACCAAGCAAGTCCCCTGAGGGCAAAGCTACCCCACACTGGGACGATTTCTTATTGTTTTGTGTTAGAGTCCATACAGAGTCATATTGAACCTATATAGATTTCTGAGGAATGACGGCTGCTGACCTTGTGGTCCGTGATCTAGTGTTTATGCTAACGTACCACACCTGCACTGGGCTGGCTGGATTTGTAACCTGTTTTCAAGCACACTCTGCCTGAGGGCAAAGCTTGTTACATTTTTGGTTAATGGTCAGAATGACCTCAATGGAGGCTGAAATTTTGGCAACACAAAATGGAGTTAGAATTCCCACCGTAAACCACAGTTATCCGCAAGCCAAGTTCTTTAGAATCTAAGCTTTAATGCAATGATCACAAAAAAGGAAAATTGACTGAAACTATATCTGCAAATTGGGTACTTTTTAGGTTTGCTCACATGTGACCTCTCAGCAAATTAGCTATCATTTTGTGTCCAAAGTGGGAAAAAGTGCCTTTATGATTTCAGACAACCTAGAATGAGATAGTTAAACAAAAGGTTGCTGCTGTTGTTGTTGTTGTTACATGCCATCGAGTCTGTACCAACTCAGAGCGACGTTATGCACAGCAGAATGAAACAATGCCCAATCCTGGGTCAACCTCACTATCATTACCATGCTTGAGTCCATTGATGCCACCACTTTGCCAATCCATCTTGCTAGGGGCTTCCTCTTTTCCTCTCACCCTTCACCCTACTAACCATGATATCCTTCTCCAGCAACTGGTCCCTCCTGACAATATGTCCAAAGTATGAGAAACAAAGTTTGGCCATCCTGGCCTCCAAGGAGCACTCTGGCTGCACTTCTTCCAACAGAGATCTGTTTGTTCTTTTGGCAGCCATGGCACTTTCAATATTCTC
>NW_006408540.1:6222430-6224938 GCF_000296735.1 Chrysochloris asiatica
GACATCTTTGCTCTTCAACACTTTAAAAAGGTCTTGTGCAGCAGATTTGCCTAATGCAATACATCGTTTGATTTCTTGACTGCTGCTTCCATAGTCGATCCAAGAAGAATGAAGTCCTTGACAACTTCAATGTTTTCTCCGTTGATAAGAATGTTGCTTACTGGTCTAGTGGTGAGGATTTGTGGGTTCTTTACATTGAGATGCAATCCATACTGAAGGCTGTGTTCGTTGATCTTCATCAGCAAGTATTTTAAGCCCTCTTCACTTTCAGTATGCAAGGTTGTATCATCTGCATATCACAGGCTGGTAATTAGTCTTCCTACAATCCTGATGCTAACTTTTTCTTCATATAACCCAGCTTCTTGAATTATTTGTTCATCATACAGGTTGAATATAACTATGGTGAAAGAATACAACTTTGTCACACACAATTCTTAATTTTAAAACATTCAGTGTTCCCATATTCTATTCAAACAGCTGCCTTTTGGTCCATGTACAGATTCCTCATGAGCACAATTAAGTGTTCTGGAATACTCATACTTCACAATACTGTCCATAACTTGTCAAGATCCACAAAATCGAAAGCCTTTGTGTAGTCAATGAAGCACAGGTAAACATCTTTCTGGTGTTTGATGCTTTCAGCCAAGATCTATTGGATATCAGAAATGATATTCCTCATTCCACATCCTCTTCTGAATCTGGCTTGAACCTCTGGATGTTCTCTGTCAGTGTATGCTTGCAGCCATTTCTGTATTATCCTTAGTAAAACTTTACTCTCATGGGATATCAAAGATATTGTCTGATGATTTCTGCATTCCGTTGGGTCACCTCTTTTTGGAATGGGCACATATATGGATCTCTTCCAACCAGTTGGCCAGATAGTTGTCTTCCAAATTTCTTGGCAAAGATGAGGGTGTACCTCCAGATGAGGGAGTATCTCCTTTACAATCTTTCTTGAAAGATTTCAACTTTTATTCCATTAATTCCTGGTTCCTTGTTCTTTGCCACTTCCTTCAATACACCTTGGACTTCTTCCTTCATTATCATTGGCTCTTGATCATATGCTACCTCTTGAAACAGTAGACCATCAATCATTTTCTTTTGGTATTGTGACTCTGTGTGTTCCTTCCATCTTCTTTTGATGGTTTCTGCATCATTCAATAATTTGCCCAGAGAATCCTTCAATAATGGATGTTGAGGCTTGAAATTTTTCTTCAGTTCACCAAGCTTGAGAAATGCTGAGCATGTTCTTCCCTTTCGGTTTTCTGTCTCCAGATCTTTGCACATGTTGTTGTAATATTTTACTTTGTCTTCTTGAGCTGACCTTTGAAATTTTCTGTTCAGCTCTCGTACCTCTTCATTTCTTCCATTTGCTATAGCATCTCTACAGTGGAGAGCAAACTTCAGTGTCTCTTCTGACTTCCATTTTGATCTTTTCCCACCACTCATCTGTCAATTTGTCGTGCTCTAGTGGCTTGTGAGTTGCTGTGATTCTGGAAGCTATGCCATGGGTATTTTAAATGCCAGCAGATTCACCCATGGTGGACAGGTTTCAGATGAGCTTCCAGACAAAGACAGACTAAGAAGAAGGAGAAATAAACTACTTCTGAATATTCAGTCACTGAAAACCTTATGAATAGCAGAGAAACACTGTCAGATATAGTGCCAGAAAATGAGTCTCTCAGGTTGGAAGTCACTCAAAATGCGACTGGACAAGAGCTGCCTCCTCAAAGTAGAGGTGACCGTGATGATGCGAATGGAGTAAAGCTTGTGGGAATAAAGCCCCTGGACTGTCATTTGTTGATGGGGCACAACTCAAAATGAACAGAAACAGCTGTAAACCTCCATTAATAATTGGAACATGGAATGCAGTAAGTATGAATCTAGGAAAATTGGAAATTGTCACAAATGAAATGGAACATGTAAATATCAATATCTTAAACATTACTGAGCTGAAATGGACTGGTATTGGCCATATTGAATCTGACAACCACATGGTTTTCTATGCCAGGAATGACAAATTGAAGAGGAATGGTGTTGCATTCATTATCAAACAGAATATCTCAAGATCAGTCATGAGGTACAATGATGTCTGAATCAATGATGGATAACATCCATGCGCCTACAGAGAAGACCAGTTACTACCACAAGTATTCAAATTTATGCACCAAAGACAAAAGCCAGCGAAGATAAAATAGAATTTTACCAACTTCTTCAATCTGAAATTGATTAATCATGCAATCAAGATGTATTGATCACTACTGGTGATTGGAATGCCAAGGTTGGAAATAAAGAGGAAAGATCAATAGTTGGAAATTTTCTTATATGGAATTAACTAAATGTTGTTCCAAAATTCTAGTATTTGGGCACTACTTAGATGAATGACTTTTCAATTGCTATGCATTTTCTAAATTAAAAGTTATTCCTAATCTTGGTTTAAGAATTTGAGGTCCAATAATGTCTCCCAACCATTATAATATATATGTTGTTGTTGTTGTTAAGTGCCGT
>NW_006408540.1:6225038-6236911 GCF_000296735.1 Chrysochloris asiatica
TTAAGGTTCGCAGCCCGATTCATAACCACTATGCTACCAGAGCTCATATATATATATATATATATATATATATAGAGAGAGAGAGAGAGAGAGAGAGAGAGAGAGAGAGAGAGAGAGAGAGCATGTGTACTCTTCTTGTGCATTACAATCTTACAAATATTTGAAGAGTGATAAAATGTCTCCTCTTAATCTTCTTTTCCCTAAGCTAAATAGTGTTTGTGGAGATGTGCATGTTGTTATGATGCTTGAAGCTATGTCATCAGTATTTCAAATACCATGGTGGACAGGTTTCAGTGGATCATTCAGACTAACACAAACCATGAAGAAAGGCCTGGTAATCTAGTTCAATATACAAGACAATTCTTGTATGTTTATAATGTGGCTTATGTACTATGTGGACCATGAATATTAAATAATGTATCATTTGGCTTTAGTTGTGATGTTGTTGTTGTTGTTGTTAAGTTCTGTCAAGTCAGTTCTGATTCACAACAACCCTATATAGTGTTTTTGAGGAGCAGCTGGTGAGTTTGAATTGCCAACCATGCTTATCCTATTTGTGCCACATAAGAACACTTACGTTGTGATTGCTGTTGTTGTTGTTAAGTGCCTTCAAGTCAGTTCCAACCAATAGTGACCCTGTATAGGGTTTCCAAGGATTGGCTGCTGAACTTGAACCACTGATTTTGTGGTTTAAACCGACTTTGCAGTCCAGCACATTAACCCTCAATGCCATACTAGGACTCCTTAGCTGTGGTAATTACTATAAAATTAAAAATACCATTGGTGATTGTTTTCAAGTGTTGCTGAGTCAGTTCTGACTCATTGTGACCCTGTATAGGATTTCTAAGGAGCATCTGGTCGTCTTGAACTGCTGACCTTTTGGGTTTCACTTCAGTAGTGATCCTACAGAGCCACACTGGTTGCTAGGATGGTATCAAACACTGAAGATTAAAATATTTTATGAAATCAGAGAAGACTTCTTGGAGAAATTTGACTTAAAATTTACGACTTGGATGATGAAAAATAGTTGGTAAAAATGTATCTGTATGTCTGTGTGTTAGTGGTGGCAGGGGTTGTAAAGAGCAAGAAATGAGAGCTCTCTGTTGATTACAATCTGTTAGAGAGCCTGTGACAGGATAGTGAATTGAGAGAGAGAGATGTTAGGTAAAAATAGGAAGAAGATATAAGCTATACCACGTAGGCCTTGTAAAGGATGTTTGGTTTTAACCTAAGAGCAATGAGATATCATTGACTTGCTTGAAGCAGAGAAGTGCTGTGGAGAGAATTGCAATTTTAAAAGGCCACTCTGTTTGTATATGGGGAATACTTCAGGACAGCAGGTACGAGAATATTGCAGTAATACTTTAAAGAAGGATTGCTTATAATACGTGGTGGTGGTAATGTTTCCATTCATCTAGGTTTCCTTTCCCTTCTAGGCTTCTCTCTCACCTCTGCTTTTGGATAAATGTTGACAGTGTGGTCACATACAGTTCATTGTTTAATTTCTATATCAATCTATTATTTGGCTGAAAGTAGACCTGTAGAAATAGCTACAATTTCATACTCAAATGTTATCATAGGCTGATATTATTGGGGGTGTTTCTAGTGTCTATCAGTCTAGTAAGTCTGGTCTATTTTAAGAATTTGTTCTAAAATTTTCTTCCACTCTATCCAGGAAATTCTATTGTATCCCTGGTCAGAACAGTCAGAAGTGTTAGCTTGGCACTATCTAGCTCTTCTGGTTTTAGGATAGAAGGCACTTTGGTTCTTATGAGCTAGTAATCCTGTGAGTTTGTTTCTTTTTTGACCCTTTAATTTCTTTCATTCTCTTTAGCTACATATGAGTAGAGACCAATAGTTGTTTCTTAGATGGCCACTATCAAGTATTTAAGACCCTAGGCACTTGGCATTCACCAAAATAATAGAATGCCGACTATGCTATCTGAATCCATTGTATCTCAAGACTATGGTTAAAAGGCATGGATCCAAGACTTTTAACCTTGTAAACCAATTGCTGAGTTGTTGGAATATATCTCAGAAGCTTCCTTAACTGTACCACCAATGTGGTTTGCTATATAAGTAGATACACATATATATGCAGCACATACAAATGTGTTTATACATATGTCGACAGATAACCCTAAGCATGAGCATGCATTTATTCACATATGCCTTTCCATACATGTGTATGCCACCTTATTTATCAACATAACCACAAACATGTTTGTTTTTGTTTTTACAATTATTACAAAATTTTATATATTTTAACACTACCAAAATTGTAACTTTTTCTCTTGTACTTTTTAGTGTCTTTATTTACCATGGTCAAATTTTGTTGACTTCACACATATTTGGTTTTAACTTTCCCATCACTGGACAATTTCCAGCCCCCTTTAAGGTATTCCAATCAGTTATAAGCTGAAGACAGACTTACAAACTTTCTATTGTGATGTTTCTGGTTATCCCCCCAACCCTCAAGTGTCTATTTCACAATGGTAGGCAAGGGAAACCAAGATTCAAAAGACAACCAAGCATCTTAACATTATTCCCCTCTTTTACCCTTTCAAACCATGCCTCAATCCCTGTATCCGTAAGCCCTGTTGTTCCAAGGTTGTGCCTACATCATCATTTACCTCTGTCCCACTTAGCGAACCTGTCTAACTGTTCTCCCACCTGCCTTGTTCTTTCATTCTTCTCTCCCTTCTTGTGTATTGCAACCCTCCAAAATTCAAGTTTTCCTTTGTCTATTCCTCTTACCCTGTGCTCTATCTTCCCCTCCCTCCCCACCTCTCATCCCATGCATCCCAGTGATCAGCAAATAAATATATATATATAGTTTTTGTTTTGTTTTTTCCCCTTTTGGGTGGGTTTTTTTCCTTTATCTTTTACTATAATGGTCCTATGCAGTATTTCTCCTTTTGTGACTGACTAATTTCACTCAGCAAAATTTCCTCAAGATTCATCCATGTTATGCAGTGGCTTGCAGCTTCTTGTTGTTCTTCAAGGTAGCATAGTATTCTATTGTGTGTATATACCACAGTTTGTTAATCCATTTTTCAATTAATGGACATTTACCCTATCTCCATTGCATATCAGCAAGGTGTTATTCAGTTTCCATGTATTTGACTTTATTTCCTTGGTCTTATTATTAAATTCTAGTTTTATAGCACTGTGGTCTGAAAAGATGCTTTGTAGTATTTTGATGTTTGCAAATTTATGAAGGATTGCTTTGTGACTGAACACATGGTCAATTCTAGAAAATGTTCCATGTGCACTGGAGAAGAATGTATATTGTGCTGTTATTGGGTTGAATGCTCTGTACACATCTATGAGGTCAAGTTGGTTGATTATATTGTATAGTTCCTCTGTAACTTTGTCAAGTTTCTTTCTGGTTGTTCTGTCCCTTTTCGAAAGTGCCATATTAAAACCTCCCACTATAATTGTAGATATATCTATTTCTTTTTTCAATTCTAGTAAGGTTTGCTTCATATATCTTGGTTCTCTTTCATTGGGATCATAGATATTTATTATGGCTATGTCATCTTGCACAATTCACCCTTTGATCATGAGATAGTGTCCTTTATT
Source organism: Chrysochloris asiatica (assembly GCF_000296735.1). NCBI lineage: Eukaryota > Metazoa > Chordata > Mammalia > Afrosoricida > Chrysochloridae > Chrysochloris > Chrysochloris asiatica. The sequence goes on from NW_006408540.1 coordinate 6,228,624, forward strand.
TCTTATGCTGGTTTTTGTCTTCAAGTTTACTTTATCGGAGATTAGTATTGCCACTCCTGCTTATTTATTGTTGCAGTTAACTTGATATATTTTTTTTCCAACCTTTAACTTTTAGTCTGTTTTTGTCTTTGTGTGTAAGGTGTGTCTCTTGCAGGCAGCATATTGAAGGGTCTTGTTTTCTTATCCATTCTGCCACTCTCTGTCTCTTCAATGGTGCATTCAATTCATTGACATTCAATGTAATTATCAATAGGTAGGAATTAATTGCTGCCATTATGTTAATTTTTGATAGTGTTGTTCGTTCCTTTGTTCTGCAAGCCTTCTTTTGCTGAGTTTGTGTTTTTTAATGCTATTACTTATTGTTTTCTGCCTTAGTTTTCATGTTTGCTTGTTCTGCTTGGAAGTTCATTTTCATGGTAAGTTATGAAGTATTAACTTTCTTTGGGGTTATCTTATGGTCTATTAACTTTTCTCTCCATTTAAGAGAACCTATTGTATCTTGTAATCTACCTAACCTCCTCAACACCTGGATCTCTGTTCCTATATTTTCCCTTCTTTGACATTGTTATTATTTTGATCTTTGGTTGACTTCCCGGCTCCTTTGAGTTCATTGTTGTAATTTTGTTCTGTTCTGGACTCTGCTATCCATCATCTGAGTTTCAGGTCGTGTTGCCATGCCTGTCAATCACTGGTTGCTGTCTATTCTTGTTGGTTTTCAGTCCAAAGAACTCCCTTTAGGATGTTTTGAAGTGCTGGATTGGCTTTGACTAAACCTCTTAGCTTCTGTTTGTCCTGGAATATTTTTATTTCACCATCGTATTTGATTGACAATTTTGCTAGATGGACGATTCTTGGTTGGCAGTTTTTTTCTTTTAGGATTTTGTATATGTCTCCCCATTGCCTTCTTTCCTGCATGGTTTCTGCTGAATAGTCAGAGCTTAATCAATTTGCTTTCCTTTGTAATTGACACTTACCATCTTCCTGGCCCTTTTAGGACTCTCTCCTTGAGTTTTTCCTCTTCATGTTATCCAGCATGAAATCTAAGACATTCATCAGACTCTTTTTTTTTATCCTTCTTTCTGCTTGCTCATCTATCTTAGGAGTATTGAGGGATTTGTCTTCCAGCTTGCTAGTTCTGGCTTCCATCTCTTCAATTCTTCTCCTATCCCCTTTCAGTGTATTGTCCATTTCTGATATTTTACTATTAATTATCTGGACCTCTTTTTGCAGGTTTTGAATTGTTTCCAATGCTGTATCCATCTTGTTTGATTGCTCTTGTAGGATTTTCCTGACTTCTTCCTTGTTTTCCTCCACCCCTTTTCAGAGCATTGAATTTGTTTCCATATCATTCTTCTTGGATTCCTTCTCAGGCAAATCCAAAACCTGCTCTTCCTCTCCTAGAAAGCCTTTGTCTGTCTCCAGCTCATTTGTCTAGCTACTTTTTTTCTGCTTTTGAACATGTTTTGATATCTTTTGTTGTTTTTTGTTCATCATTTCCAATAGTTATGTGGATTTTTAATGCTTAAATGGACATTTGTTCTTGTGTTATTAAGTTTACTGGGTATCTCCTGTTGGATATGATCAGGATATAGGCTTTCTTTTCCCAGGTAATGCTTAGCAGCTGTTATTGGCTCTTGTCTCAATGGTGGAATATTGTGGGGTATGCTTGTAGGTTGGCTATATGGCCACAATTGCTGACTTTTATTGGGTAACATAGGGAGAAAAAGCTCCCACCTCCAGGAAAAATGTGTGATCAAGAGGCCCGAAAGCAGAAGCAATATAAAAGCAGAGACAAAACTCACCACTTTAAAACAAAAATCAAACTGTGGCCGACTGTCCAGTCACCTTGCTACACAGGCAGTGTGTGTGCACCATAGAAGCCTATAGTAGTGGATGGGGGTGTCCACTTGCTTAGGCCCCTACTCTAGTCACAACCGTAGAGTTGCACAGTTAGATATTGAGAAGTTAATGGGAGAAAGATTGTCTATTATTTTTGTCTCTGAAGGTCAGTTAAGTGTCTGCGTGTGCACAGCACACAATTCTTGAAATAGTTGCATCTTTTTATGTTGGGGTTTTACAGGTTGTTCATATGGTTTGTCTGTGAGTCCAAACCTGCTTTTTGTCTTGCTGGGTAGGCAGGAGTAAAGGGTCCCGCACAAGTTAACTTTAGGGCTGGGACCCACAGGCAGAAGTCAAAAGCAGCAGCCAAAGAATTTGCTCTTGGACGGATGGGGCTCTTTCTCTCTGTCCTGTAGGAAAGCTGTGGTCTCAATGCTGGACTTTTTGGGGGGTACATACCCGCCTGCCTTAAGCCATCTGGGCTGCGCGAAGAAGGCACCACAGGAAAAAGGAGGACAAAATGTGTTGAATTCCTCCACATCTCCTTTTGCAAATGTCACTGCACCGCTTTTAGGGCTGGTTCCCTGTGCTGGTCTGGCTGTAGGCCTGCCTGCCTTCTGACCTCCACTCAGGCAGGATGGCCTCACAGAAAGTCCTGTGTCTTGACCAATTTCTAAATCGCAATGTTTTCCTTTATACCATGATTTTTCCACTGGTGGTTGTGGGAAATGGATGCCCTGACCCTTATGGTAGATTCAGAACTCTGGTGCTGTTCCATGAGAGCCACATCTCTGAGTTTTCAGCCCCTCCCCCATGAAGCCTGTCCTACCTGACTCTGCTCTGCCGCCACCAAACCCATGAAGGTATACTTTTAAATAAAGGTAATTAATAATGTTATTTATTGCCTATATAAGGAGTCTAATTAGTAGTTATCCTACTTTTCTTTCAATGAACAGAGCTTTATAATTTCTCCTCTTTGGTGGTGTCAACAAAAGATAAAACATCAAAAAAGCTATAAGAAACCTCAAATATAATTGTCCCAGTTTGTCTTGCTGGATTTGTGGCAATTCAAGAGAAAATACAAAACTTCCTTATAGTTAAGGAACAAGAAAAGTTCTAAGAAGGAGAAAGACAATTGAACAAAATAAACAGCAGCACAAAGACACCCAAGAGGAAACTGCAGTCTACCCAATTTTTGACTTTACATAAAACTGAAATGTCCAAGGTGACAACTCCACATGCAGGAAAAACAGGTACCCGAGATTTCCTGACTCTTTCTTTAAATACTCCACATTTCACACTCATTCTTCTTAACTGAAATTATCTGGCTGCAGCCTCTCCATGAGCAAGAACTCATTCCCATAATGCTGTTTCTCCTTGTCTTTCTACAGAAAACCAAACCAAACCAGTTGCTATTGAGTTCATTCTGACACATACTTACCCTATAGGACAGAGTCGAACTGTCCCCACACGACTTCCAACATTGTAAATCTTAATGGAAGCAGACTGCCATATCCTCTCTGGTGGAGCAGTCGGTGGGTTCAACCCTTTAACTTTTTTGTGCACAGTCAAATGCTTCAAGGATTGTACCACCAGACCTCCTTAAATTTGCTATTTGTTGTTGGTGTTATTGTTAAGTGTTGTTGACTCAATTTCAAATTATAGTGTTTCCAAAGAGCAACTAGTGGGTTCAAACCACTAACCTTGTGATTAGCAGTCTAGCGCTTATCAAACAGCACCACACCATACTCCTAGTTTAGTATGTTGTTGTTGTTGTTGTTGTGAAGTGCCATTGAGTCCGTTACCACCCATAGTGACTGTATAGGGTTTCCAAGGAGCTGCTGGTGAGTTTGAACCACTGACCTTTTGGTCCAGTGTATTATCCCACAATGCCACACCAGGACTCCAGATTGGAATAGATAGCATCAACTTTAGCAAACAGTTACCATCAATGACTGAATGAAAAGACTCTCATTTCTGCAGATCTCCATATCATGCATATGTGGGTTTATATTTCAACAGAAATCCTTTAATAAAATTGAAAAAATGGCCATAGGATAAGGTAAAATGTGGAGCATTACAAATCAATGCCATACTGCTGGGAGTCACTAACAGTGGATGAATTATAATCAATGCAAAATCCTGTCATTGTTTTCCATACAATGCCTTTCCCAGCAATATTTAAATCATGGTATTTACTAATCAATTGCTTCACCATTATTAAAGTAAAATCACCTTCTTAACTAAAAAAGAGCTTTTACTTTGATTTGATTTTTTTATTTACTATGTGATAAGTGGGGGGGGAAGGCAATCTAGAGAAAACATAATTATTGCCAAGAAATTAGACACAAAATTTTTGAGAACAATGACAAAATGTAAACAAATGCATAGGGCATTAAACAACATCTCTGAAATCAGGGCTAGCGAGGCAAAGACGCTAAGAGAGGTGGTGAAGGCAACCACCGCCAGCATAGGGGCTTTAGCGTGCCAGGTTTGACCAAACATGAGCAAGAAGAAACTTGCACAAATCAAAGATCATATTTCACTTGGGAATCCAAGAGTCATAAAGCCTTTGCATTTTAGAGCTGGAAGGGACTTAGTTCAACACTCTCATTTCACAGAAGAGGAAATTGAATCATGTTCTGCTAAGTTATACAGTATGTATTCCATGTTTGTAAAAATTGCAAGCAGTTTTTCAGAACTAGGCTTGCATACTAGATAAAATATATATCAGGCTCCTCTCCTCCCATCACTTACTCTGCAAATTTATCCCTCTCCCCCTCTCTCTTTCTAGTATGAATGTTCTTATTTTATTCATTAATACACTGTCTTCAATTTTTCAAGAATACAATCTAGTGGGTGAGAAAGGTATACAATAGATAATTATAATGCTGAGATAAAAAGATAAATAAAGGGGGATTCATGTGTGATACTATGATTCCCCATGAAAGTAATAACTGATCTATAGTCTAGATCTAGGGGGAATGTGATATCTAAGCAGAATCCCAGAGCAATAGTAAGAGTCAAAGATTTTTTTATAGTATATGATGGAATAAATATTTACATATATTAACATCCACGAGTCATTCCTTGGAAGCCTTATACAGGGTCTCTATGAGTCAGAACTGACTTGTCATCACTTAACAACAACAAAAACAACATGTGTAGGCTAGGGGCAAGAAGGGAGATCAATGCTTACGTAGTTATTTTACTATCTTGTTGTTGTTAAGTGCCGTAGAGTGGGTTCCGAACCATAGTGACACTGTACAGGGTTTCCGAGAAGCGGCTCCTGGTAAGATTGAACTGCCTACCTTGCTGTTCAAACCAATTTTTCAGTCCAGCGCATTAACCCACAGTGCCACACCAGGACTCCAATTTCACTATAACTGTCTCATAAAGGTCTATACTATGAAATATACTTGTTTTTAAATTTTAAATTCACTTGGAATAATCTCTAACCAGTGTCATGGTTTATTTTCATTGATATGAGTTTCCCTGGAGTTGGCTCTATCAATAATCTTACAAACAGCAAAATAAAATGCTTCCTGATACTGCACCATCTTCATAATCATTAATATGATCCAGCCCATTGCTGCTGTCACTGTGTATTTTGAGTTCCTATGCTGTTGTTTAGTGTAGTCAATTCTGACTCACAGCTGCTCTTTATAGAGTTTCTTGAGGAGTGACTGGTGGATTTGAACCACCGATCTTGAACTTTAAACTGAGCTTGCAGTCCAGTGTTTATTCTACAGCACCACACTAGGACTCCTCAAGCACTATAATGGACAATCATCTGTTGTGATCCATCAGGTTTTCTTTAGCTAATTTTGGAAAACAGATTAATAGAATTTCTTTCTACTCTGTCTTAGCCTGGAAGCTCCACTGAGAACCATCCATTATGGGTGACATTGCTTTCAATTGCAATACCAATGGCCCAGCTTTCAGCATCACAGCAACACACAAGCCACCATAGCATGAAAATTGACTCATGGATAATGGTTCATAGTTTTAAATGTCACCTATTTGTTAATGACACTCCAAGTTATACTTCTAGATTAGACCTTTTCCTTGAACCCCAGACTTTGTATATCCACCTTCTTACTCATTCTCTTTAATTAAAATTTAAAAAATAGATGAAAAGTAATTCTATCTAAAAATTGAAGTCTGCAATTGCCTTTTGAACCCCTCTCTCTCTACAAAAGTCACCTTACCTATTTCCTTTATCTTTTATTTCAGGTCATTTGGCTCCACCTTTCCAAAGACTCATTTGCTTCTCATCATCTCTGCTGCAACAATTTTAATTTGATCTAACTGGATATTGTAGTAGCATCCTAATAAATTTATCTGTCCACTCTTGTCCCTTTCAATCTAGTCTCATCATAGTAGTTAGATACATCCTATTTAAAAATAGATTTCTGGCTTCTGGCAAGATGATAAACTAGGCAGACACATTACACAGAACCTATACAACAAAGATGAAAGAGACCAAATGAAACAGATGTGAATGATAAGTCTGAAAACTCTAACCTTCAGAGTAAAGGACAGAGCAGTGGATGGAACATGGAATAGGATAAAAAAACTGAACTAAAGCAGCAAGAAAGGCGATATATGGATGAACTGTTTCCTGGCCTGACTCAGCATCGTCATTTTGAACGTTTGTAAGCAGTATTTGCTAGACAGTGGCCAGAAAACACAAAAGCAACCTATTGACTATCAATTAGAAAGGTGAAATCTTTTCTTATTCCTCACATCCTGCTGGTGACCAGAACACTTGAAGGGAGAAAACAAACATGCCCACCCAGCCCAGACATACCTGTACCCCCTGCAACATCACCTGTTGGGTGATGGCCACTATCCTGTACCACCTAATCACCAATAGGCACCAGCCAACACCAGCCAAATTCACCCTCAACTCTATTATTTGAATAGCAAAAAGACAACTATACACACATTCACATTCTCTACCAAGCCCACCTGGAGACAAGTGGTGAAAGCCTGAGAACATACCAACATAAATCATCAATTAAATACAAATACAGCAACAATACAATATCTCCAGGACAACTAAATATTTCAGTTAACAAGAAGAACCAAGACTGAGTGGCACAAACAAGCAACCAAAATACAGAGCCAGACCTTTCTGAGGAAGAAATGGCATTGGAATGACCTAATAAAAAATTCAAACGAATTATATTTAAGAACTTCAAGGCATTGAGAGAAAGATTGAGAAAACTATAGACAAAATCAAGAAAACACTGCAAGAACAAATTGATGAAATAAATGAAAATTAGAAACCATACAATACAGAAAAAAGAAATCCAGAAGGTTAATACTAACATTTCATAAGTAGACAATGTACTGAAAAGGCAAATGTTTTCTCAACTGTGTGGACCATGAGAAACTACGGATAGTATTGCAAAGAATTGGTATTCTAGAACATTTCATTGTGCTCATGAAGAACCTGTACATAGACCAAAAGGCAGTTAGCACAGAACAAAGGGATACTGAAGGTTTTAAAATCAGGAAAGGTTTTGCACCAGGGTTGTGTCCCTTAATCATACTTATTCACATTGTAGGCTGAAAAAATAATTCAAGATGCTGGATTATATGAAGTAGAATAGGATCTCAGGACTAGAGGAAGACTCATTAACAACCTGTGATATACAGATGATACAACCTTCCTTTCTGGAGGCAAAGAAGATTTAAAACATTGATGAAGATTGAAAGCTACACCCTTCAGTATGAATTGCACCTCAATGCAAACAACACAAAGATTTCACAACCAGACCAATAGATAATTTTGTAATAAATGGAGGAAAGTTTGTAGTTAAAGATTTTATTTTGCTTGGATCCATCAGCAACACTCATAGAGCCAGCAATTAAGAAATCAAATAACGTACTGTGTACTACATGAGATTCCTTAAAATGATCAAGAACAAAGATATCAGCTTGAGGACAAAGTTGTACCTGACACAGGCCATAGTATTTTCAGTAGCTTCATATGCATGTGAAAGTTGGACAATGAACAAGGAAGACCATAGAAGAATTGATACATTTGACTTATGGTGTTGTAGATGAACATTAAAAGTATCATGGACTGCCAGAAGAACAAATAAATCTGTGTTTCAAGAAGTACAGCCAAAATACTCATTAGAAGCCAAGATGGTGAGACTTTGTCTCTTATACTTCAGACATACTATCAGGAGACAGGAGTCCCTGTTTGGTAAAGTGAAAGTTTATTTTAAAACAGGAAATGAATTAACACAGTAGCAGCAACAGTGGGTTTAACTTAACAACAACTGTGAGGATGGCACAGGACTAGGCAGCATTTCCTTCTATTGTGCATAGGGTTGCTATGTGTCAGAATTGACTCGATGGCACATGGCAAAAATAGCATTGCCAGATGGAACACATAGAAATCAAATAGACTACATCTGTGGAAAGAGAAG
>NW_006408540.1:6238891-6246123 GCF_000296735.1 Chrysochloris asiatica
GACATTGTTTCGTTCTGCTGTGCATGGGGTCGCTATGAGTCAGTTCCGACTCGATGGCACCTGACAACAACAACAACAATATATAGTTTGACAGAGGATATTTTCACATAAATATTTACTTTTGCTGCTAATATATCCATGAATGTGGATGAGAATACAGGAGTCAAAATTATGAAAACGTCTTAGACATAACTAAACACTTTGAAAAAACGAGTCACTGAACCTGAAGTCAATTGGCATAACATGGCACATGAAGACAGTGTTCTGCAGTCTACTTTTGGCAACTATAGTCTTAAAAGCTCATGAATGGCCACCTAAAGTGCATGTTTTGGTATCTCTTCGTCTGGAATAAATGAAGAATGATGAATATCTAAGATACATGGAGACAAATAATCTCTGTGAACATCAGCCCTTGAGACCCTGAGACCACAAAAACTAGATGATGCATAGCTACTACTGTCAACTACTCTGAAAGGGATCATATTAGATGGTCCTAGATATAGTGGGAGAAAATATGGAAAAAAACTCAAAATCATAGAAGAGGACAGGCTTCCTGGTCACCAGACAGAGAATGGTGGAACCCCAAAGACTATGACCCTTAGATACCCTTCAGGAATGAAACCAAATTCAACCCTGGGACTCAGTTTTCAGCCAGATGATAGATAGATAGATCTATAAGGGAAACAGTAATGCTTATGAGGTCTGCACACCTTAGAAAAATCAACCAGTTGAAATCAAAAGGGCAGCATTTACCAAAAGACAAAGTTATGAAGGATTTAAAAAGGAAGACTAGAAACAGGAAACATAGGAGAAAGTGGGATAAGTGATGTTACCTTGAACATATTGTAATCAACTGTATGAACCAAAACGTGTATGAACTGATGAATGTAAAACACAGGATCTGTTCTGTAAACCTTCACTAAATTTACAATGAAAAGTTAAAAATAAATAAAAACATTCCCATCTCATTCCTTTGCTCAAAATGTTTGATTAGCTTTAAATATCACCTAGAGTAAAAGTTATAGTCCTTACTGTAGCTATGTGTTTCTCTAGCCCTTTATTATTTATGGGCTCTTGTTACCAACTTCTCACACCATACTCTAGCCACACAGGTCTCTCTTGATGTGTCTGAAAAACATCAGGCACACTCCTGCCACAGGATCTTTGTGTTTGGCATTTTTTTCTACTTAGAATACTTTTCCTTAGATGTCTACAAGGAGTCCTGGTGTGGTGGGGTGGGGTAAGTACTTGCCTGCAAGGTCAGCAAACCAACTTGACAGCACTTAACAACAACAACAATCTACCAGATTCACTTTTTTGTATCCTTCAAGTTCCTACTCAAATGTCATCTCAGTAAGGATTTCCCAAGACATATTCTCTAAAATGCATTTTACATGAGTATCTTGTTTCAGTTTTTGTCTTTTCACAAATTGGAACATAGCAGTTCCAGAATGTGTTTCTTCCTGGATACCATTAATGAGAATGGAAGAAGAGAGTTTCTGCCCAAAGGTTCTTTCTCATCATTGAAAATTCCATTACTCAAAATGCCTTAGAATAAGCATAGATGTTTATACTCTCTCAGAAGAAAAACACATCAAGTTGAATAAATTATTTATACTTGATAAAGCCATTTAATTGAGCATTTTGCTTCCATGATAATTACCTATTTTTATGTATTTATTACTAAAAGTGAGACTTTAAGAATAAGGACAAGAAAGGGGTAACTGAAAAAATGTGATACTGTCTATGTGAAAGAGTGCAGAACACTACAGGAAGTAAGGAAGTAGGGAACATATTGTTATTATTATTGTTAAGTGCCGTGGAGTCCGTTGCGACTCATAGAGACCCTTACAGGGTTTCCGAGGCTGCAAATCTTTACGGGAGCAGCAAGCCTCATCTTTCTCCTGCGGAAGAGCTGATAGTTTCGAACTGCTGACTCTGAGGTTAGCAGCCCTATAGTGGTTACGAATCGGGCTGCGAACCTCAAGGTCAGCAGTTCGGAAGTACCAGCTGTTTCGCGGGAGAAAGATGAGGCTTTCTGCTCCGGTAAAGATTTGCAGCCTCGGAAACCCTACACAAGGGTCGCTATGAGTTGGAACCGACTCCACGGCACATAACAACAACGCTACCAGAGCTCCTTAAGTGAACATAGTGATAGGTAAAGAAACACTTTGATTAACATGCTGCATCTGACCATTTTACTTAGGATATTCTAAACCAGGCAGGAGGTTAAAACAGTGGGAGTCTGAATTGAAGGAGAAGACTTTGTTTAATTCTCAGAGTAACAATCAATACAGATTAAATCATGTAAATTCAATTTATGAAAGTTACGATGCATGTTGTTATCTATAAACAAAGAATCAAATTTACCTTGTAGGTTTTTATACTAAATATGATTTAAATGATGTTTGCAAAACCCAAGTTTTACATATGACAAAAAAGTCTTGCTACCAGAACCAGTTATTAGCACACATTGTGGATTCATCTATTCATTAGTAGTTTATATTGACATATTTCATTGCTCCACAGAGAACTCAGAATACTTATGGGTCATGTTTTACACATAAATAATATGTGGGTGTTCTACAAAGTGAGATTTTGATATTGCATGTTTATTAATCCATCTCCTCCCATGAAATTATCAAGCATTGTTTGGCTTAGTTAATTAGTCTTACATAAATTTAGAAATATGGTCTTGGAAAATAAAGGGTAAGTACTAATACTCTATGCCTCTCTGAAAATAGATGTTAGGAAAAGTGAATATGTAAGGGATACAAATACATTCTTTTATTAGTAAATCCATCACTCTCAATCCTAAGTATCCAAAGTTGATAGGCAATAAGATAATACCACAGATAACAGATTTAATTTCAGAAACAAGTTTTAAATGGAAACATAGATAGATGTCTCTTTATTGATTTTTTAAAAATCTATCAATTAATCACAACTAGTGAACAAAAGTGAAACTCTTACTTTTTTCTGGATAGTCACTTTGTTTTTAAGAAAATCAGCAGACATTCTGTAATTTACATTTTATGTAAAGATCTGGCAAAAGGAAAGCAACAAGAAATTCTTAATATTTAATGTAAAGAAGCCCATAATAACTGGAAGGAAGCAAAAGTAAAAAGGCAAGCACTGGGGAGTTTGGTTCAAATGAGTGAGCAATTATTAAGGAGTTTAGCTTGAGTGAGACAGAGTCAGCATTGTAGGGGGCATTAGTGGAACTAAGGAATCAGGACTGATTAAGAACAGCTGGTAGAGAGAGGGATTGAGAAGTACATAATCACTCTATGTGAATTCAAAATAATTGGCTCCGATTATTCTGTAGCTTCTCTTACCTCCTCACTCCACAAATAGAATTAAGTCTCTGCCATTAGTACCTCTGATGTTCTGCAGAATCATCTTAGAGTAGCTCAAAGATGGTTCTTTGCTAGAAATAATCTCAATTAATCATGTAATATTGCAACAAGAAATAGCACAACTCAAAACAGGTTGGGAACCAGGTGCAGAATATGTATCTCCTTCTTTACCCCCCAAGAAAATACCAGAAATGTAAAAGTATAAACTTGAGACATTCCATTACTATGTATGGTATTTATAATTCACTTTGTTCCTAAGAACTGAAGATCGTTTTGCAGTGTGAATTTCACAGCCCTCCCAACCGATACAGGAATTAGATAGCAGTTTTTTAAAAGTCATTGTTATTATATGAAAGCATCCCTGAGACCCAGAAAATATGAATTTGTCTTGTTAGTGTACATGGCTTAGACACCTGACAAAAATGAGCAGTGTGAATAGCCACACAGGATATCCTAAGGACTGTGCCAGAACCCCCCAACACACACACACACACACAATTAGAAATTATATAATACTTGAAAGTTTACAGAAAACATAAATATATCTGAAAAAAGAGTCCACACCAAAACTACCTTAAAACATCAAAAACCATATTTACAATGCAATAAAAATTTAAGCCATTTGAAAACTTAGATTTAGAAAGAAAGAGAAATGATAAAGGACACATTACTTTATTTAATAGGTTTAAGATTTTGACTCGTATTTTATATATAAGTATTTGTTCTAGCTTTTAATGATTGGTGGTGGTGGTTAGTTATTTGCCGAGGAGTCGGTTCCAACTCATAGTGACCCTGCACAGGGTTTGTTGTTGTTGTTGTTAAGTGCCGTCGAGTCGGTTCCGATCCATAGCGACCCTGTACAGGGTTTACGAGGCTGTAAATCTAGAACTGCTGACCTTGATGTTTGCAGCCCGATTCGTAACCACTACGCTACCAGAGCGATCTCAAATAACAAGATACCAAAAATAAAAATGATAAAAGTTGCATGTTGTTGTTGTTATGTGCCTTGGAGTCGGTTCCGACTCATAGCGACGAGGCTGTAAATCCTTTACGCGAGCAGAAAGCCTTTATCTTTCTCCCGCGGAACCGCTGGTAGTTTCAAACTGCTGACCTTCAGGTTTGCAGCCCAATTGGTAACACTATGCTACCAGAGCTCCTTAAAAGTTGTATAGCATGGTTAACGCTACCAGAGCATTGTGGTTAAGAGTCAGGCTGCTAATCTCACGATCAGCAGTTCGAAACTACCAGCTGCTCTGCGGGAAAAAGATAAAACTTTCTGCTCCCTCCCGTAAAGGTTTGCAGCCTCAGAAACCCTGTGCGGGGGTCTCTATGAGTGGGAACAGACTCCATGGCACACCACCACCACCAGAGCTCCTTAAAATAAGTATGATGTTGTTATTGTTGTTGTTAAGTGCCATCGAATCGTCTCCGGCTCATAGCAACCCCGTATAGGGTGTCTGAGGAGCATTTGGTGGATTTGAACTGCCGACCTTGTGGTTCGTAGTCCAGCGCTCATCATACAGTGTTATATACCAAGAGTCCAAGAGAAGTATAGGAGCTGACATAGCTCAATTACAGTAGTTAATTCATCACAGAAACATACAGGTAACCTTTTTTTAACCATGCTATACAACTTTTATAGCATGGTTTAAAAAAAAGGTTACCTGTATGTTCCTGTGATGAATTAACTACTGTAATTAAACTATATCAGCTCCTATACTTCCCTTTTTTAACCAGGCTATACAACTTTTAAGGAGCTCTGGTAGCATAGTGGTTACCAATCGGGCTGCGAACCTCAGGGTCAGCAGTTTGAAACTACCAATGGTTCTGCGGGAGGAAGATGAGGCTTTCTGCTCCCTTAGAGATTTATAGCCTCGGAAACCCTATACAGAGTCTCTATGATTTGGAAACGACTCCATGGCACATAACCACCACCACCATACTTCCTTAAAAATCCATGTTATAAACAGTACTTCATACTTTGCATTATTAAGTCCATTACTCATTACTCTTGTTTCTACCTCTACCTATGTTCAACATCCTATGTAATATTTGTGTACTTTCTTTCTTTCTATTTTCTAGGTATGTATAGAAAGTAGCATGGTTGGGACATAATAAATAGTATTTAATATGTGATAAACTGAGGGTAGCATTGAATAGTACTTGTCAAACTTTACTATTCACACAAATCACCTAGTGATCTTATTCCAATTTGGATACTGATTTTGTTCCAGTGGATCTGGGGTGCTACCTTAAGATTCTGTGCAAATATGTCTCTGCTGCTTCCAGGTATTTAATGATAGTCTTTTGATCTATCAGCCACATTTTCCATAGCGAGTTTTTGGAATTTAGTTGCTATTAATCATTTCTTAGCATTAAATATTTAGGAAAGGACAAGAAATTGTTGATTGTGTGACTTTAAGAAAATTCCTGCTCAAAAATGGGGTGGAGCCAGGAATTAAAATTGTCAATGAAATTCAAAACTTCTGTAGCCATTGAAGCTGCATGAATGTCTAATACCATGCCTGTCAAATAATCTTTAAATCTTAAACTTCAAGCCAAAACTTTCACTGGAAGTCTGCTTTTAATCAAAGAGCATATTACCTTAATTAATATGCCTGTCTTGAGCAATGAGCCCTTTTAAAGATTTATCTATGTGTTATCAAATTAACAACAGCATTTTGAAAAGTTCCAAGTGAAGTTGAGGAAGAAGTGATTTTATGTTAATGGTAGTAGAATAAATTGGAAAAGCATAGCATTAATGATTGTACAACTTGAAGAATGCAAACAATGCTTTTGGATTCTACATGTAGAATTTGTCGAGATTATATATATGTATTTTTATTTGCTGTTTATACTTTTACCATCAATTAACTAATTAGCAAATTGATTTCTATGTCGAAGTAGTTTCTCTGATTTCTATGTCAGAAGCAGAGTTAACATGTATAAGGAATGGTGACCAAAAAATCATGCTTTTCTGCAATTTTGACTGTAGATCCTTAATCCTGTTTTGAAGTAGATATTACCTTTATAAGAATAACACACAACAGGAAGTAACATTAATGAAGTCAAGCATGAAGCCTCCATATTAAAGTCTATGAAGGTTCCATATTAAAGACTATTAACTTGATCATTTGATGTCAGTCTCTTTCACCGTCACAAAATATATATGGCAAATAAGATTTTGTATTAACCTCCTATACTATTGGTGTATGTTGTTGGTTCTAAGTGCTGTTGAATCAGTTCCGACCCATAGGAACCCTGTATAGGGTTTCTGAGTTCGCACCACCCACCTTGAGATTCAAATCGACCTTCAGGTCCCATGCATTATACCATAGTATGCCACACCAGGATTATTCTTGTAGAATGCCATATTAAAGAGGAAAAATTTTAGCATCACAGTTCAGACATATACTTATTGAACATTTTAAGACTTGATCTATGATTTATTTGCTTATGTAGCCATGTGCATTTGGTAAAGTAGAGGGTCAGTGAAAGAGAGGAAGACCTCCCAAGGAGATGGATTTACTCATTGGTAGCAGCAATGGGCTGAAACATAACAACAGTTGTAAGGATGGCCCAGGACTAGGCAGTGTTTCATTCTGTTGCACACAGGGTTATTATGACTCAGAGTTGACTCAATGGTATCTAATAACTACAATATGAATTTCTTTTTTTGGGGGGAGGGGGGCTATTCCTGGTGAGGTTCTGTAGGATAATGCACTGGAATCCTGGTGAGGTTCTGTAAGATAATGCACTGGGATCCTGGTGTGGTTCTGTAGGATAATGCACTGGGATCCTGGTGTGGTTCTGTAGGATAACGCACTAGGATCCTGGTGTGGTTCTGTAGGATAACGCACTGGAATCCTGGTG
>NW_006408540.1:6246223-6272207 GCF_000296735.1 Chrysochloris asiatica
GGTTCTGTAGGATAACGCACTGGAATCCTGGTGTGGTTCTGTAGGATAACGCACTGGAATCCTGGTGAAGTTCTGTAGGATAACGCACTGGGATCCTGGTGTGGTTCTGTAGGATAACGCACTGGGATCCTGGTGAGGTTCTGTAAGATAATGCACTGGACCACGAGGTCAGTTTGAACCCCAAGGCTGGCAGTTCAAAGTTACCCGTTGCTCCTTAGAAGCCCTATACAGAGTTGCTATGAGTTGGAACCAACTCGAAGGCACTTAACAACAACAACAGGATAAGTACTGAGCTGCTAACCCATCAGCTTCTCCTCAGAAACCTTAAACAGGGTTTCTACAAGTTGGAACAGACTCAATGACACTTAAAAACACCATTATATGTATCACTAGTTACTTCATGGGAGAAATAAAAGACGAGGCTGCTCCTGTGGAAATTCACAGTCTCAGAAACACTAAGGAGCAGTTCTACTGTGTCGTTTAGGGTCACTAGGAGTCAGAATTGACAGACAACCATGGGTTATTACACATATGCTCTGAGACTCTGAGTCACATTCAACTATATGAATTTCTACAGTTATGTACAGAATTTATGATATGTAGGAAATGTTCTGATGAATCATGGTTTTGTATATTTTATGTATTTTCAGTGGCTACTTAAAAAAATGCTAGTGATTGCATGTTTACCGCAGTAATGTTTCCCTGCATTAGTGTTTCCTAGTGGACCAAAAAATGTATGATCCCCACTGAAAAGATCAGCAATCATATTGAAATGGTTGTACTTGTTTTAGAAAGGCAAGGCATAGTGTATGTTCATTCTGACAAATATGGATTATATAACAGTGCAGAAAACAAAATTATATTGATTTACACTTGATTCTAATTACTTGCCTTTCAACAATTCAACAATTCAACTGAAGTATTTAGTAAAGTATAATAATAGTAAATTCAAACTCCAGCCAAATAAGAATTCTTCTCTCTTCCCTATACTGGATTTTTCTTTTACACTGTCCTTGAAATCCTAAACAAAGAAATTTTTGTCTCTAACAGCTTATTTAATACCTAAAACTAAGTGGATCTTTGATTATTATTATTATGGACTAGAAAAGACAAAATGCAACAAATTGTAGAAATACACAATGTCATTTGTCATCCAGTAGTGTCTACTGAATGTCAAAGCAATTGCTTATGGAGGCATCAGCTATGCATTGCTGGGATGAGAAATGTAGAATCACTCCGACTGTATGTTACAAGCAAACAAATCTCTGACCTCAGGTAGCAAGCTGGGGCACCAAAGGTGAGGCTTCCAGTTGGAGGTATATGGAAGGCTTCAATAAATAAAACATGAAAAAAAATATAAACATTCCCTTTATCAGAAAGAAATGACAGAGGTAATTATTGCACAACATTTTAATATAATATAATCTGAACAATGGAACTAAGACAAAAAGGAAAGAAAGAAAAAAAAAAAAAGATTAGGGAAATTTTCTATGGTTAGCCAAAAAAATAAAATAAAATTTTACTGATTGCAAAAAAATTTACATATATAAATAATATAAACCTACATTTAGTGAAGATATGTTTGTATGTACATAATTTAGATTTTGGGGAATGATGCAAATACTACGTACTCAATATACTCTATCATTGAAATGTTCAATTCAAACAAATGAAACATCAATATTACACCAACCAGAGAAACCCCAAACTCATTGCCATCAAGTTGATTCTGACTCATAACGATTCTATAGGACAAAGTAAAACAGTTCCACGGGGTTTCCTAGGCTGTGGATCTTAACAGAAGCTGGATACTTATGTTTTTTCTCATTGAGTCACTGATGGTTTTCAACTGCTGACTTACTGCTAGCATCCAAGTGCTTTAACCACTGAGCACCATTATACTAGTGGACTAGAAAATTCCATCAAACTTTGTATTATCTGATGAGAACAGAATTACTAAAACCAGTGGCTATGGTCTGTTTTAGATTTTGACATATTCTATATGCCTGTAAGAGTATTGGTGTGGCACTGTGGGGTTAATGCGCCAGACTGCAAAACCATTCGAACTGCAAGGTCAGTGGTTCAAGCTCACCAGCTGCTCCTCGGAAACCCTATACAGAGTTGCTATGGGTCTTAATCAACTCAATGGCACTTCACAACAACAACAACAATATGCCTCTAGGGGCACTGGTGTGATACTGGAGGACAAACCCACCAGCAGCTCCTCAGAAACCCTAAACAAGGTTGATATGAGTTAGAACAGACTTGACTGCAATTAACAACAACAACAACAACATACATGTGTTACAAAATCTAGCCAAGTTGTCAGAATAGAGTGGACACTTTAGTGATAGAACAAGCAACTAAATCTTAATATTTAATGTTGTTCTATCTAATCTAAACTTTCACTTAAAGCAAGATTTTTTTTTTTAAGCCTTAGATCTGCCTTAGATCCACCATAGATCAATACAAATTCTAGTATATATAAGATAGAAGTTCATTTTAATGTTGAATTAACAATTTTTTTTTTTTTTTATGCTGAGTTGAGTTGAATGTAGAGAATCTCTTTGTGCTGCATGTTCCTTAATTTTAATTGCCCAATTAGCTGGGACTGCTTTGTTCATGCTTAACGGGAGCAAGCAAGATCACTTTAGTAAGCAGCACAACGGTTAAGTCTGGCAATTTACTCATGTGTAATTAGAAAGCAAATTACTCTGCATTCTTTATAAGCAATATCATAGGAGAGCCAATATCTAAGAATCCAGAAATAATGACTAGAAAAGATTGATGTTAAGATTGCAGTACTAATTTACTCATTAAATAGTTTGCATTATTTTTTCTAAAACATAATCTTATTCATCATTACAGGTCACTTTGATTAGAAAGAAGAACCTATTTTTTAAAGGGAGGCTTTGTGACTATCATTACTTCCTACTGAGGAATGCAGTGATGGTAGTTGTCTGCTACTGAGGCAGTTCTGACTCATAGCTTCCCTGTACAGGGTTTCTGAAGCTATAGATCTTTATGAGAGCAGAAAGTCTCCTTTTTCCTCCTTGGAGTGGCTGGTAGATTTGAAATATTATGCAATTAGTAGCCTAACTCTTAACCCACTATGCTACTACTCTTCCTTTCCTATCGAGGATAGGTACAGTTAAGAAGTACTTGATTATTTCTGCAAAGAAATAGATATTTTAAAGTCAAAAGTGGAAAAAGTAATTGTTTTGAAAAAAATGAAATGCAAATTCAATATGTAAGATGTTGATTTTGTTGTTACTTTTTCATAAGCATTATTTAAAACAATAATGAAATTCACAGAAAAATCATTTTAACATTTTTCAGCACTCCATATGCGTTTACTTGCTGTGATTTAAAAATTTTTATTTCAAGCACTAGTCAGCTGAGAAATGATAAACAATGTTTAAATGATACAACTTTAAACATAAAAGTCCTGTAGTGTAGATGCTTACTATGATTAACAGTAAATAATCAGGAGCAAGTCAAGTGAGAGGAGTGGGATAGATGAGCAGGCCTTGCTGGCCAAGGAAGATTTCATATTGGGCATAAGGATTTTAGACTGCACACCAGATGATAAAAACAAGGACAAGGACAGCCAGACTGCCAAGGCTGGTACAAACACCCAGGGTATGAGTTGCCAGACAAACATCATTTCCAGGCCCCGTGGACAGAAAAAGGTGACTCCACAGATCCCAGAGTAACAACTCCCAGCTGTTGGAGATGTTGAAGCATTTACAGTGGACCATAGAGAACTTCCTACAACTGACCCGGCACAGATACTAGGACCTGACTGCAGAAGAGTAGAGGCTGAAGCTGGAGCAAAAGTGCATTCTGGCCATTTAGGAGCAGAAAACCCTTGAGAACAGTTTAATACATCAGCTAGCCAACATCCTACAATGTGGTTCTTGAGTGACCTACGGCCCCCATAGCCTTCACCCTCCATGGACACTAAAGGGAATGCTGTTAGTGGGCAGGGAGCCCCATCTCCCAGGCAAACTGATAAGATGGATCTCCTGTTGAGTGAATCCTGAACTACATTTATCATCCAAGACCTCTTCCCCAATCTTAGGAAAGATAAGTTTGATTTATACCACTCTAGCTTACAATCCACCAAGCAGACAAATACCATGAGAATAAAAACACCTTTGTTATTGTTGTTAGATGCCATCATATCGGTACTGATTCGTACCGACCTTATGTACAGCAGAACAAAACACTGCCCGATCCTGGGCCAACCTCACCACTGTTGCCACACTTGAGTCCATTAATACTGCCACTTGGCCAATCCATCTCATTGGGGGTCTTCCTCTTTTTCTCTGTTGCTCCACCTTGCCAAACATGATGTCCTTCTCCAGTGACTGGTCCTTCCTGACAATATGTCTGAAGTATGAGAAGTCTGGTCACCTTGGCCTCCAAGGAGCACTCTGGCTGTACTTCTTCCAAAATGTATCTATTGGTTCTTTTGGTAGTCCATGGCACTTTCAATATTCTCCTCCAACAGCAATATTCTCCTCAAAAGCATCAATTCTTCTATGGTCTTCCTTATTCATTGTCCAGCTTTCGTATTCATATGAGGTTATTAAAAATACCGTGACTAAGGGTCAAGCTGATATCTTTGTTCTTCAACACTTAAAAAACGGTCTTGTGCATCAGATTTGCCTAATCAATATGTCATTTGATTTCTTGACTGGTGCTTCCATGAGTGTTGATAGTTGATCCAAGAAGAATGAAGTCCTTGACAACTTCAATCTTTTTTCCGTTGACAAGAATGTTGTTTATTGGTCCAGTGATGAGGATTTTTGTTTTCTTTACATTGAGATGTAATCCATACTGAAGGCTGTGCTCTTTGATCTTCATCAATAAATGTTTTAAGTCCTCTTTACTTTCAGTAAGCAAGGTTGTATCATCTGCATATCACAGGTTAATAATGAGTCATCCTCCAATCCTGATGCCACATTTGTCATTATAGAACCCAGCTTCTCAGATTATTTGCTACCTTAGGCTTCATTAACTTTAGTACCAATGAGAACAACAAGCTCTGCATCAACTTGATGACTGCAAAGTTGAATTGTGATGACATGAACTACATTTAGGAGGCTCTGCCATAATACTGTGATTGGAGAGGACAACCATTCTTACAGGAAGAAGTGGCTAAGTTCCTGACCTACTACTGCAAGTTTGATCCAAAAAAATGTGATTATTCTAAATGGCTGCTTCTCTGTCTTCTCGGCACTGGCCGTGATTCTGTGTAATGTAGAGGAGGCTTTTCTGATCCCCACATCCTTCTGCAGTGTTGGAATTAGCAATCATTAGTTATTCTAAGTATGTTCAATTAGTCACAATAAAATATTGTCTTAAAAAGGGATTGTTGTTGTTGTTAAGTGCCATGGAGTCGATTCTGACCCATAATGACCCTGTATAGGGTTCCCAAGGAGCAGCTGGTGAGCTTGAACTACCAACCTTGCTACCAACCTTGCAGTTCAAATGACTTCGCAGTCTAATGCATTAGCTCACGGTGCCACACCAAGACTAAGACTTAAAAGGGGATATGTAGTTTCAAAAAAAAAAGAAAGTAAACAATGGAAACTATAAAAATGAGCAAACATAGGCCATACAACCTAAAAGTACAACCCATCATCTAATGAAAAACTCACTAATAGACTTAATAACAAAGTACAAATGGTACAAGACGGTCTAGAGATTAAAATAGAGTTTATGTGTAAATGATTAAACCTGAATAATGCAGAGAAAAACAATTGAAAATGAAAACAGATCTTCAGAGATAAGCAGCCTAACATATGTGCATTGACAATTATGAAAAGAAAACTGTAAAATGCAATGGTTGGTAATTTTCCAGAAATTTGTACTAAACAAGCACTTATAGATTCAAAAACTTAGTGTAACTCAAGCCAAATAAGTAAAACAAACCATACTAAGGCAAATCATAGTCAAAGTGTTAAAAATCAATGATAAAGGGTTAATCTTTATCATTGGTTTTTAATATTTTCACTGAAATCTTCAGTGAAAATGAAACAATTTATGCAGAGGAACAATGATATCAATGATAACCTCCATCCTGCTGTTGCCAGAAGACCTACACTGCAAGAGATACTGAAGTCCTCAGTCTAAGGGAATTGATGATAGATGCAAAGTTAGTACTACATCAAGTAGAGCCAGAAATGAGCTTAAAATATCACAGACAACTTTTTGTTTCTTTCTTAATTTTTAATAGACAAATGACTGTTTAAAGCAAAAATAATATCACTGTAAAATGCTTATAGCATATTTAGACTTTACATTTATGGTATGATACATAAAATCTGAAGTGGAAATTGATATAATATTATTTCCAAGTAGACAGTAATAATTTCAGGTAGCATGTTTTAATTCCTAGAATAATCACTAAAAAGTATTAAGATGAGGTGCAGTTTGAACTCTATATAGCTAGACTGTTTGATAACCTGTCACCCATCAATTGTTGTTGAGCCAATTCTGTCATGTGGGTGACCCATGTATATCATAGTAGAAGTGTGCTCCATAGGGCTGTCAATGACTGATTTTCTTAGAAGTGCACAAACACACAAAGACACAGAAATAAGAATAAGGAAATGTATATATTCTTCTTAGCTGAACTCATCTATGACAAATTATAAGTATAAAAACATACTATATGATTGTTTAGTGATTGAGTGAAAATTGTTTTTAGTGCTTTGGCTTGAATTTAAAGTAGAGCTAATAACAAGAGCTAAAATTAATTACGCTTTTACCATAACAATTGAGCAATCCTAATAAATGCAGAACATCAGAACATAAAGACACTGAAGCAATTCTTGAACCCCGTCACCACTGAGAGTCAAAGGGAGTATTGGGGATGGCGGGGGAGGGGGGAGCTCATGCAAAATCCATGAATATATAAATGATTTTGAAGCTTGAAGGGTAGAAGAAAAATATGATCAGAAAAGGAAAGGTGGAAAATGAAAAGGAGATTGCAGAAGACGTTAAGACAAATAATAAGACATTTTTCAAGCATAGAAGGAACAAAAGGTCAGTGGCAGAAAGAGTGGAGTTTCTTACAGATGGCCAGAGCAATTTACTGACTGAAAAGACAGGCATTGCTAAAACAAAAATCAAATGAGTTCATTGCCTTCTTATTCTCACAGAGGGCTAGGGGAACAGAATCCGAAATAGATATAAATCTCAGGGGAATGAAAAAAACAAAGGAATGTACTGTGCAGAATCAAGGGCCTGAAAGAAAATTATATATTTATTTTTTAAAACAAGAAGTATACATTTATTTTATCTCCTCAAATGTATTATTTTATCATTTTTAATGGAAATCTATAGAGTTTTGAAACAAAATAAGGCAGAATGCAAGTCGCCTCTCCTTATTTTGTGAGAATAGTGACTAAGATTGGGACAGTTGATGAGACCAGTAGGATCTTCACTTGGAATCCAATTTTTCAATAAACAAAAACAGCATTTGAAAGTAGCTTCAGTAGGTTTCTCAAGGTTTATACTGACCAGAATAAGACCACAAAACTGAAAGTTAATGGAGATTTTGTTGAGATTGGTCTTCTGTTATATGACAAAGAGTATCACCAGAAAAATATCTCTCCTTGTAGAAGAGCCCAGACTAAACAGAAAATTATTGTTAAAAATGTGCAGCATAGCATCAGATTCACCAAAGGAAATAAGGCTAGGATGAATGTATCTTGTAGGTTAGAACACTAGTTTCTATTGTTCAGTTGCTTCAGTCACTGAACTAATAATTTAAAAGTGCAAATAGTCCTCTATGTTAAACTGAGAAAAGACTTCTGAAGAAAATATAACCAAAAGATTTAGAAGATTTGAATGTTCTGTTGTTGTTGCTGTTATGTGCCGTCGAGTCGGTTCTGACCCATAGCGACCCTGAACAGGGTTTCCTAGGCTGTAAATCTTTATGGGAGCAGAAAGCCTCATCTTTCTCCCACGGAGCAGCTTGTAGTTTCAAACTGCTGACCTTGCGGTTCGCAGCCCGATTCGTAGTGTTCTAGATGTAGAGAAAAAAGACATATTCTTTAAAAAGATGCATACCAAGAAGCAAACTAATACTTTAGACAGTAGCTATTTTATGATTTTTGTATGATGAGTAAGGAGCTCTGGTAGCGTAGTGGTTATGAGTTAGGCTGCTAACCTCAATGTCAACAGTTCAAAATTACCAGCTGTTCCACAGAACAAAAATGAGGCTTTCTGCTGCCAAAAAGATTTAGAGCCTCAGAAACCCTGTACAGGACCACTATGAGTTGGTACCAACTCCATGGCACATAGCCAACCAACCAACCAATGGTAAATAAGTCAGGAGGAAAAGCTTCAAAATATTTTCCTTCCAGAGTCTGTACATTTGTGAAACACAAAAACAAAGTTAGAAAATACTGTATGCGAAGATAAATCTTTGATGCATGTGAATTATGGAGTTGGAGAAGAATGTTAAAAGTACAACAGACTGCTAAAAGAGTGAATACATTTGTGTTGGAAGAAGTACAGCCAGAATGGTCCTTGGAAGCCAGTTGGGGAGATTTCATCTCTCATACTTTATACATATTGTCAGGAGGGACAAGTCCCTGGAGAAAGATATCACTCTAGGTAAAGTAGAAGGGCAGCAAAAAAGAGGAAGACACCCAACAAGATCAATTGGCACAGTGGCAGAAGCAAAGGGATCAAGCTTAGCAATGATTGTGAGAATAGTACAGGACTAGGAAGTGTTCCGTTCTGTTGTGCATAAGGTCACTATGAGATGGAATCGATTTGATGGCACTTAACAACAACAAGATAACTTTAAATAACCCTGACCTCATGAACAGTTATGGTCCCGGTGTAAGCCACAATAACCGTGCATATCTAAGTAACTCCCCTTAGTGTCTTTACTCAGGAACCCATTCTAATCACTGTTTGGCCTTAAGATGAATTGTTGTTGTCAAGTGCTGTCAAGTTGGATCCGACTCATAACGACCCAGCATAAAGTTTCAGAGGAGCAGCTGGTGGGTTTGAACTGCCAACCTTGTGGTTAGTAGTAGTTCAGTATAGTATCCTCTTGAAGGAAGAGTCAAATATGGATCTAGAAGGAAGAGTATCCAAGAGGAATCAAAGAAAAGATTTTAAAGATCCATGAGAATTCAGAAAGAAACAAGAGTGTCTGCAAAAGAGAGATGATTCTAAATCCATAGTTTAATGGTTTAAGATGATTGATATATTTTGCTCTTCAGAGAGAAAACTTGAATAGAAATCATTGTGTATAGAATAATGTTAGGATGCTTGACTGTCTTAAGGCTATTGCTTTTCCTTGCCTACTATTATAAAATAGACACTTGAGTGGGATAGAAAGGAATATCAGGAAACATGATTACAGAAAGCTTGTAAGCCCATCTTCATCCTATAACTGATTGGAATACCTAAAAAGGGTTTTAGAACTTGCTCAGTGAAATAGGCTTCTTGTGAAGCCTTTGCAGTGTATAGGACCTCATGTGGACTCCTGAATCACTTCCAGAACCTTCTGAGGTAGGACATTCCTACTTGAAAGGACATGAAGACCAGCCCAGAGTGGCTAGCAAAACAGAAGACACTTCTTGAAAGATCAGCAGGAAAAATAAAAAACAAACGGCAGACTGTTTGAATATTACAAAAATGAGCAAGATGTTCCTCTGGGAGCCATCAAGGCAAGCAATCAAGTACATTCAGGACAACCCCGCCCCCCCACCCAAGACTGAAACTCAAAGGAAACACATGAGTAGGCATGTAAGTTCTCTAGTGACTTCATTGGTCTACTTGTGAGTGGAAGTGTGGGAAAGCAGTAATGAAGACATGGGATGAATTTGACCATTTTCTATAGACTCCTGTCGACCTTGACTTGAGAGAGAGAAAAGGAAAAGCTGGTTGTTCCAAAGTTTGCAGAGACATGGGAAATCCTGAGCCCATTGACACTGACCTAGCCATGGAGGGTGAGAGATGAGAGTGAAGCGTCCAGCTGATATGAAGTGGGGGAAGGTGTGCAAGAATGTTCAAACTTGCAAGAATGCATTTGACCTAGCTTGAATGGCTTTATAATCAGAACTTGACTAGAGGAAGATAAAGAAGTTTGATACAGGAAACAAGTGTAAATTGCTACAATTTGATGAACTTGGCCTTTACATATTGATGTAGTAGCTCAATATACCAACTGAGAGGGAAGGAATCTTCACATAAAGGATCAAACATATCCCCTCAGTACACAGGGTTGATAGGGATGGGAAACATAGACATTGTCTACCTCAAATGCGGGGTGGGGTGGGCGGTGCTAAAAAGGCATGGAGTGACTGGTTTACAGGTTTTCAAGAGGGAATTGAGTTTCAAAGTGAGCTTGGGAAGATAGAGTCCCCACTTGATAGTTTTCATCTTGTCTAGATGGGTCTAATGAAAGGAGATGGGCATAGGGGATAGTAATTGTTATCATGATTAATTGTGAATGTTACAACTGTAAAGGTAGAAATTGCATAACAAAAAGCGGGGAGTAGTTAATCTTACATTCTAGAAACAGAAAATGCTAGGACCATCAAGAGAGAAGAGCATGAACAAAATGTGAGATCCTAACAAGAGAAGCAGCAACACCAGAAATGGAGTGATGGGGGTGATGGCATGGAGAGATACAGCAGCTGAGGACCCTAGACTACGGAAATAGAAAGGTCATATCCTAATGGGCAGGAGGCTGACTTGCAAAACGTATCCTTTCGTTGTCTAAATGATTATATATTCCTACGTGTTTTTCTGTATATTAAAAAAAGAGAGAAAAAGAGATTGAGAAAGAGGGAATGCAGGCAAATACAGTTAACCAATGGTGCCTGGAGGGAATTGTAATCATTGCAACAAAACAAAATGTGATTGGTTGAGTACAAAAGCAATGTTTCCCATGTATACTGCCATTCAACTCACACTGAAAGCTTTAATAATAATAATAATAATAATAATAATAATAATAATAATAATAATAAAATAACATCATTGTGTGTAGCTCAATAGCTATCTCATTCTTAATCTGACCCATGTTTACTGGGTCTTCTGGGAATCTTTGGTTAAAATTCTACTTGGAATTTTTGCTTAAAGTGGGGCCCAGTCTTGTATATTAAAAATAACAAGAAGTTAAGTCTTCTAAAAGTCATTTATGTTACTTTTTAGAAAAAAACACAAACGTTTTTTGAAGATAAAGGAATGCTAATCTAAGGAATTGAAACCAGATTGAAATTAAAAAATAATAACTGCTTTAGAAATAGAAAATATAGAAGGAAGATATTAATGTCGTAGTAAAACTAAAAAAGAAAAAGAATTATTCTGAGGCCTGGTGGTCTAGGGAGTCATGCATTGGGCTGTTATCTATATGGTCAGCAGTTCGAATCCATCTGCTGCTCCTGGGGAGAAAGCTAAGGCTTTCTGTTCCCATAAAAAATCTACAGTCTCAGAAACCCTACACAGGGATGCTATGAGTAAGAACTGACGCAGCGGCACTTAACAGCAACAAAAATAACACCTGTTAAAAGGAAGTGCTATAAGATAAGCACTTGGACTGCTAAACAAAAAGTCAGTGACTTGAGCACACATTACTTTCCACAGGAGAAAGATGATGCTCTCAGTTCTTGTAAATATCTACAGCCTCTGAAACCCTAGAAAGGGTCACTATGAATTGGAAACGCAACAACAACAACCATTTTTAAAAAGGGAGAATCCAAGTGCCTGCTTCACAATGTGTAGAAAACCCCGTCATTATCTTGGAAATCCACATTGCACTCTTCACATCAGAGAGAAATAATTTCCTTTGAAGTATGCTATGAATTTTGGCATTTATTCATTAAAATGGATACTATTATCCTAATACAA
The DNA here is from genome assembly GCF_000296735.1 of Chrysochloris asiatica. Lineage (NCBI taxonomy): Eukaryota > Metazoa > Chordata > Mammalia > Afrosoricida > Chrysochloridae > Chrysochloris > Chrysochloris asiatica. The sequence continues at coordinate 6,258,119 of NW_006408540.1, forward strand.
GTGGGACAAAGTTAATGATTACAAAAGAAAATTAAGTGGGGATTGGCTGTTAAAGACACAGTATTTGTTATTATCTAAAATAGTAAGATAAAATAAAATTTGAGTTTAAAAACAACTTGGTCAAATAAATCAAAATTTCAATAAAATTTTTTAGAATAAAATACACTTAGTGTTTTGCATATCGGGATGTGTAAGTTAGGGCCAAAGTTCTGTGGACAAAAAAAAAAAAAAAAAAATAATTTCATTGAAACTATTTCAATGAGCAAATAAAAACAACATGCACTTTCATCACTTACCTCTGCAAGAAAGAAAGAAAAAAAAAGTCATACAGTGAATTTTAGAAAATGAAAGAAACAATGATAAATGGAGAGATGAATTATTTATAAAATTTGAAATATAACAACTATCCCGGAGCAAGAATTTTTATATAAAAAAATAGTGAAAATTCTGGTTAGGAATAAAAAAGAAAAAGCACACAAAAACCAATGATGAGCAAATGTATGTTTTAAATTACTTGAGACTACTTGGATAGATCCATGCTAGTATATTTATAAATCAAAATAAAATGTATTCTTTTCTATTAGAATTAATTCTAAAGATTGCTATAAAACCCAGATGAATTATTGCTCATGAAACATATCAAGAACTATAAAATAAAATAGAAAGAATCAGTCTTCCTGGGGTTTGTTTCTACAAATAAACACAGGGTTTCCGAGGCTACAAATCTTTATGGGAGCAGAAAGCCTCATTTTTCTCCCGTGGAACAGCCGGTAGTTTTGAACTGCCAACCTTGAGGTTAGAAGCCCAATTAGATAGTGGAAAAGAAAACTTAGATAATCTCACTTAAGGGCTTCTACACATATTGCAAATAAACTGTAAGCAAATGCAGCCAGAAGATGCAAATTAAAATCATAAATAATTTATTTCAATTTTTAAATTTCAATTGTAATAAATATAATGCATGTTGCTAGTGGATCAAAGTTGGTGAAACCATATGATCTTCCTCAGAAAAGACAAAATTACATTTGATAAATTTCATAATGTATAATTCCTATTTAAAATTATAATAAAAACAAATGAGTAGGAAAACTTGTAATTCATGGTAGTAAGTTGCCTATTATTATTGCTTTTTAAAAGGGATAGGGAAAGACTCAGAGGAAGTATGTACTTCAACTTAATATAAATCTCCAGTTTCACTCAGGTAATACCTTTCAATCAGTACATCTACAAATGATATTGGGGTTCAGACCTATCTATAAATACTGCTTTTTTTTTTTTTTCCTTTAGTCTCTTTCTAATTTCCGTTAAATATTTTACATATACATAGTATATATACATATGGCAGCTTGGTATGGTGCTGTAGGTTAATGCGTTGGACTGCAAAGTCAGTTTGAACTGCAATGTCTGCAATTCAAGCTCACCAGCTGCTCCTCAGAAATCCTGTACAGGGCCACCATGGGTTGAAACGGATAGGTTTCCCAAACTACAAACTACAACAGCATATATACATATAAATACATTAAAGAAAAGGAAAACACTGTGGGAAACTGTCAATATTTTGAAAATGAATTAATATCTTTAGTATATAATAAATAATTACAGATATACACATTTTTAAGTACAACATCCCAAAGGACAATTGGCAAAACAATGGTTGATTGTATTTGGACACTTATTCAAACTCATAATCAAAGACAAGTAAATAAACCCAATGAGAAATCATTTTTACTAAATCAAATTGGAACTGATTTAAAAGTAATTTAATTCTCAAAGTTGGCAAATGTACACTGAAATAGCCATCCTCATGCACTTTTGATGGGAGTGGAAATTATCAGTCTATATAGCAAACAAGCTGAGAATGCAAAGGCTGGACATTTTTACTTGATAATTTATTTAAAGCTTAACTTGAAATATTCATAATTTATACTAATACCAGTGTTATATGTATCAGAACAAAGTTGAAACTAAAATATAGCATATTGAATGTAGAGGGATTATGCAGAGACACAGTGATAGAGGAATAGTTTTAATACCAAAGACTAAAGATAATGTTCAAATGTTAAATGACTAAGGCATGACATTCTTTATATGGAGGACTGCTTTCATCCATACTAAAAATTTAACAGTGATTAATTCTGCTTACTATGATTTCAGATTATTTTACTTTATATTTTATGTACTTTCTGATTTAGAACATGAGTTTACCATTTTCTTTATAATCAGGAAAACAACTTTGAAGCTGATTTTACCAAAGTAAATCACCTTTGTCTTCCTAATTGTCCCTTTGAGATTTTAACCTAATGAAATATTCCTAAAGGAAGGCAAAAATATTTGTAAATACATGCTCATTAAGGTATTATTTGAACATAAATTTAAAACTTGGAACGAACCATCTAGGTTCTGTAATTGCCACACTAATATACCACAGGGAAACACGATTCCAAGTTTGGATGTGTAAAGAGTCCGCTGCTTATATGGCACCTGTGGTGTGTGGTGGTATTTGCAGTTTCGAACAGCTGATCATGAGACTAGCAACCCAACTCATAACCACTATGCTACCAGAGTTCCTTGTAGTCCAACACAAATAATTCCATTTGGTCAGCTGTTTCTGTAAGTCAGATTTTTCTCTACAGTGTGCAAGTTTTCTGGGTCAAATCTCCCTCGTTTTGTGAATATGGTTCAAAATTCTTATCTGGAAATGTTGAAGAAGTGAGTCTATAAACCAGAACTTCATCCAAACCTCATATTCACACATTAGAGATAGAACTAGAACTAACATTATTTACATCTTTCATCTGCAATTCTGGAGAAGTACATCATGCTTGCTAAAATACAAACTCCCGGAACACATTGTCTTCAAGGCGATTCTGACTCATTGCAACTCTATAAGGGGTTTTCAAAGATTGTAAATCTTTACAGAAGCAGACAACTTCATCTTTCTCCTAAAGAGTGACTGGTGGATTCAAATTGCCAACCTTGAGATCAGCAGTACAGTGCTTATCCTACGGTGCCACCAGGGTTCTGTTGGTAAAGTACGGGATTGGTGATGGGAATCCTGGTGTGGCACTGTAGGATAAGCACTGAACCACAAAGTCGGTGGTTCAAACTCACCAGCCACTCCTCAGAAACCCTATGCATGGTCTCTATGAGTCAGAACTGACTCAATGACAATTAACAACAACTCTCAATGAGATGGATTGATAAAGTGGTTACAACAATCTACCCAAACAGCCACAATTGTGGGGATGGTACAGTAGTAGGCAGTGTTTCATTCTGTTGTACATTGGGCAGCCATGAGTCAGAACTGACTCAATGATGCATAATAACAATAATAATATCAGTTGTTGTTAAGTACTGTCGGTTCCAACTCATAGTGACCCTGCACAGGGTTTCTGAGGCTGTAAATCTTTACGAGAGCAGAAAGCCTCATCTTCCTCCTGCGGAACTGCTGACCTTGAGGTTCGCAGCCCGATTCGTAACCACTACACTACCAGAGCTCCTTAATTTTAAATCAGTAACAACTGTAGGTATTAAGTCGCTTACAGCTCACAGTAACCCCATGTGTTGCAGAGTGCTACTGAACACTAGAGGTTTTCAAATCGATGTTTCTTTAGAAACAGATCACTAGGCTTTTCTCAAAGGTGCCTCTGAGTGGCTTGGAACTGCTGACTTTTCAGTTTGTTAGCAGGGACTCCTCCACTATCTCTAACTATATGCTGATTAATGATGCTATAAAAATATTCAAAAGCTAAAGAAAATTCACTTTCGGAAAAAAAAAATATATATATATATATATATTTAAAGCATGTTAGAATGCTATAACTAAGACTGGGACTTGGAATATATAGGCTGACTATCAACATCTGGTAGAGTGGTTACGAATTGGGCTGTGAACTTTAAGGTCAGCAGTTCAAAACTACCAGCTGTTCTGCGGGAGAAAGATGAGGCTTTCTGCTCCCATAAAGATTTACAGCCTCAGAAACCCTGTACACAGGGTCGCTATGAGTCGGAATCGATTCCACGACACATAACCACTACCACCACCACCACCACCACCACCACCACCACCACCACCACCACCAGAGGAATTGCTGGATCATAAGGTATTTCTATAAGGAGCTCTGGTAGCGTAGTGGTTATGACTCGGACTGTGAACCTCAAGGTCAGCAGTTCGAAACTACTAGCCACTCCGCGGGAGAAAGATGAGGCTCGGAAAGGGTACCCTGTTCAGGGTCGCTATGAGTCGGAACCGACTCAATGGCACTTAACAACAACAACATCAACATCTGCCACTTGAGCAGCACTCAGTATATCATTCACATTTTATGATTAGAGTAGCCCTTACTATTAATAGTAAGCCTCACTATTTTGGTGTGGTGCTGTAGGATAAGCATTGAACTGCTAAGCACAAGGTTGGAGTACCAAACCCACCAGTCGCTCCTCAGAAACCCTATACAGAAATGCTTTGAGTCAGAACCGACCCAACAGAACACAAAAACAGCATCATTGATTTAAACTCTACCTCTGGAGAAAAAATGAAGGATTAGCACTGAAGATTTTCAAAACACTGCTCTGAGTTTCCTTATTCTTAAAATCAAACAACAGCACTTCACAGTTTTGATTTCTGGAGAGTTAAAATTGATATAGAACCTTAGAACATAGTGGATATTACAAATACATGTATATAGATTATTGTTAATATGATGCATATGAAGAATCATAATCATGACTAACTTCATGAGAAGGTAACCTGTACAGTGCCATAGAGACTTATGCTCAGAATGGGCCTCATTCATGGCTGATTCAAGTCTTGGATGTCACCGTCTTGAAATTCTTAATTTTTGAAAAAGGTCCTCCAAATTTTTGTTTTTCACTAGACCTCAGAACTTCTGTTGCTGTTTCTAGTCACAATAAGAAACCACCAAATTCTATAAATGTTATTTGATTACTTTGACTTGTCACAAAACAGTTTTATTAACTCTTATATAATTAAGGTAAATGAATTAGCTCATTAATAGTTCCTGTTATTGAAGTATAAGACTGAATTTTTCCATAAACTGTGAAAGAAGAGGAAATACATTCAGGATATCTGATGGATCCAATCTTATGGCAAAGGTTCACAGTCTTCAATTGGGTCAAAATAGTTTGGAGACCTCTTAAAAATGTTGCCAATTTAGGTAAATTACAGAGTTCATTAAATGGAGTGAAGATTCCTGGTGGGGAGCTATAGGGTAAGTGCTGGAGGGCAAGGCAAGGTGGGTTTGAATCACCAGGTTGGTGGTTCAATCTCACCAGTCGCTATGAGTTGGAATTGACTTGACAGCACTTAACAACAACGTATAGAATGATGTATCTTAGAAGCTATGCTATGCTTGGTGCTATGCTAAAATTATTTGTTTAATTACTTAAGATGTAGGGAAAACTTGAGTAATTTCATGGGTAAAATAGAACATTTGTCAGTTAGTACAGGACATCACAACTGTACGAGTTTCTGCAAAGAAATAAAACTGAATTCTAATTAGTAATATAAAAATTATTCATCTATACTCAGTACTTAAGAAATGTCTACTTCTGGTGTGTATGTGTTTTTTAAACAGCACAATCTGTAAAAGCAGAATTCAGTAAAGGGCAGCATGTTCTATTTACCTCATCTTAAAGCATCAGTATCAGGATCTTGAATTGGATTTGACAAGAAATTGATAACAAGTACAGAGGACAGGAGTTTAGTTCTTTAAGAAATCCATAGCAAATTATTTTTTAGGGGCTTCTTTCAAGATCAGCACTTTGCAAATAGTTTCAGAGTTTCAGTTAAAATGTACTGCTGATATTAAGATAATGAATGGAATTACTTACCTATTTAATCTTTACATCTTTCTAAATATTCAATCCACTACAGCTGCAAATTAATGTCTAGAGGTACCTTAAAAGACAGGCCTGTTGATCTGCTTCTGAAAGATCATGATCTTAAAAGTCCTATGGAATAGTTCTGTTTTGCACTCATGAGGTTGCCAAGAGTCAGAATCAATTTAATGGCAACTAACAATAGCAATCCCCTACTCCCTTTCCTTAATTTCTCATTTTGATAAGCAATAAATAAGATGTGATGGCATTTGAACAAAAAACTGAGGGACAGTCATTTTTTTCTGGTAATGTTCAGAAAAAATCAGTTAAAGATATAAAATAACAACTCTTCACTAGTTCTCTTACAAGAAGTGCAAAAAATAGAAGCAGAAAATAATAGATAAAAATACTACTATATGTACTGCAGCATTTTGGAACCAGCATGCCGCAGACAAATAACTGGAATTTTAAAACATTTACAAAATAAGGCTCCAATTCATGTCCACAGTAGCAATCAGAGAGGTCTAATGAATGTGCTAAAGTGCAGTGAGTAAGAAGAAGAAAGGTTTCGAATGGGTTTACAGCTGTACATTACAATGGATTTACAATGGACCCTCTGTCTGGTAATTGGCACATGGGTGAAGGTATAGGCTAACAAAACCAAAATATAGATTTAAGTAATTCAATTATAAAGGTTTATGTATGTCTGTTCAAACTAAATGATAGTGAAATACAATATGGAATATTAAAATGTTTAAATTATGAACATGGAATATCAAAAACATGGATAGATTTGGGAAAAGAAGACATTATTAAAAACAAAAATGAATGAAAATGTGATGCTTTAAAATAAAATAGTGTTTTTGTATGCTTCCTGTATTAATACTTTTTAATTTGTTGTCAACTTATTCTACCATTTATTTAGATAAGGATTTCATTTTACTCTTACTTGTTTATTGTTAATATAGATACACCTAGCTATTTTGTATATTTATGTTATATACAGTCATCTCACTAAATGCCTTTAGTCATCTAATCAGATCTTTAATTCAGTTATTGAATAGTCGAACTATGTCATCTTATTATCTCTGTGTAAAAACAGTTTATATACGGGGGCTTTAAGAAGTTCATGGAAAAATGGAATTAAATTATTTTACAAACTTTTTGAATGTCATGCAGGTAGATAGATAGATATATAGGTAATTTTAGTATCCCTTTATTGAAAGAGATAGAGATTATATACATACATACATATATATATATATATGTTGTTAGCCTTCAAGGCAGTTTCAAATCAAAGCGACCTGTATAGGGTTTTTGAGGAACGGCAGTTGGATTTGAACCGCTGACATTACAGTTCAAACTGATCTTGCATTTCAGTGCTTCTAATCATAGGAACTACTATTTGTTTAAATTCACTTTATCACCTTCTAAGTGATCATTACTGTTTAGAATTCTTCAATGTCTGCTCAGAATGTTCTGGATTAAATTCAAACTCCTTAGTTTACCTTCCTCACAGGAAAGGGCTTTCATTATTTTACACACTATTATGCTTCCATACTTATCAATTACTTCACCCTCACCAGTAGCTCAAACTTTGCCAACTGCAAAAACATCTTCATATTTCCAGTAGGGATTGCATGTTTTCATACTACTAACTTCATATATTATATTAGCTCTGTTTGGAATGTTCCTTTTTAACTGTAGTTTTCACATCTCCATGTTCTTCAAAATACTTTTTCCTCTGGTAGCGTAGTGGTTACGAATCGGGCTGCGAACCTTAAGGTCAGCGGTTCGAAACTACCAGCCGCTCCGCGGGAGAAAGATGAGGCTTTCTACTCCCGTAAAGATTTACACCCTCGGAAACCCTGTACAGGGTCGCTATGGGTCGGAACCGACTCGATGGCACATAACAACAAGAGACATTATGTAGACCTCCCTAACTCAGCCACCTCCAATTTTTCTTTGGTTCTCCTTTTTCTGTACATACACAACATACTTACTGATATTATTATAGTTTACTTACATAGCTTCATCACTGAACATGAAGTTTTTTAAGAGTAGTATTTTCTATTTAAGACTAAACCAGGAACACCGATTGTAACATCTGGCCATGATAAGTAGAAATTAAATATTATGTTAATAGACTGAGGAGCTCTGGTTGCGTAGTGGTTACGAATCGGGCTGCAAACTTTACGGTCAGCAGTTCGAAACTATCAGCTGTTCCACCGAAGAAAGATGAGGCTTTCTGTTCCCGTAAAGATTTACAGCCTGGGAAACTCTGTACAGGGTCACTGTAGTTCGGAACCGACTCCACGGCACATAACAACAACAACGACATGATTAATTATCCTGTTGTGGTGCTATAGGACAAACACTAGCTGTTCAAACCCACCATCTGCTCGTCAGAAATCCTGTACAGAGTCTCTATGAGTCGGAACCGATTCTACAGCTTTAACAATAACAACTGATCCATATGTATCCTTGAATTTTTTTTTCTGTAAGCATAGAACATCAACTCATTCATATCTCTTTCATAGTTAACAGACATTTTTAACTTCAATCTAGCTTATTCATGGACAGAGGAGGTATCTATTTGCAATTGGAACATTTGAAATGCAAGTGTTTTGAGGAATATTAGAATGATTTACCTTGTTTATCTGTTGCTTTACAACAAATTAGACTAAATTTAAAAGCTGAAAACAACAAAAAAATTAATTCCCCACAATTTTCTATAAATGAGAAATGTATTAACAGCTTAGCTAAGTGGTTCAATTTCAGTCTGTCACGAGTTACAATCACTATGTGGGTAGGGCTGAAGTCATCTTAAATCATGACTTGGGCAAGATGGCTCTCTCAATAGTTATTACAAGGAAGCTATAGTTCTTAATTGGACAAAATGATTCTTTTCCTTGCTATTCTGTTCCTTCTCCACAGGTCTACTTAAGTCTCTTCACTACACGGCATGTGATGTTCCCAGAGCAAGTGACCAAAGAGACCAAAAGAGAAACTGTGATATTTCCTGGTAACAACTCCTAGTGTGGCACTGTTGTTAGGATAAGCACTGGCCTGTGAACCACAAGGTTGGTGGTTCAAACCCACCATTTGTTCTCCACAACCATAAACAGAGTTGCTATGAGTTGAAAAAAACTTGGCGATGTTTAACAACAATAATAACTCTTGAAAAAATCACAGTTCTTCATTTCTACAAAAGTATATTGGTCACTTTAATAAGGAAGAGATTCAGGTAGCCAACAAACATATGAAGAAATGTTCACGATCACTAGCCATTAGAGAGATGTAAATCAAAACAACAATGAGATATTATCTCACACCAGCAATAACAGCAAAGATTAAAAAAATAGAGGATGATTAATGTTGGTGAGGATGTGGAGAGACTGGGATGCTCCTGCACTGCTGATTGGATTGCAAAATGGTCCAATCATTGTGGAAAGCAATATGGCACTTCCTCAGAAAGTTGAAAATAGAAATACCTTATGATCCAGCAATTACTCTACTTGGTATTTATTTACCCATAAGAAATACAGTCCATAACACAAGTAGATACATGTACATCAATGTTCATAACAGCACTATTTACAATAGCAAAAAGATGGAGACAACCTAAGTGCCCATCAATTGAAGAATGGATAAACAAACTGTGGTACATACACACAATGGAATAGTATGCTACCTTGAAGAACAACAAGGAAGGTGTAAGCCACCACATAAAATGGATGAAACTTGAGGACATTATGTTGAGTGAAAATAGTTAGCCACAAAAGGAGAAATACTGCATGGGACCGCTATTGTAAAAGGCTAAGAAAAAGAGTTTTCGATGGTTACTGGAATGTGGGTTTGGGGTGAAGGGGGGGAGGGGAAGGTGAAGCACAGGTTAAGGAATAGACATTGGATAGTTTGGGTGCTGGGAAGGAGGGCAATACACAAGAAAGGGGAAGAGAATGGAAGAATAAGGCGGATGGGAGCACAGTTAGGCAGGTTTGCATAGGCTAAGTAGGACAGAGGTAAATAGCTAGCGATGCATGCACAAACTTGGAACAACAGGGCTCTGAGATACAGGGGTTGAGGCATGACTGAATAGGTAACAGGGGAGAAATAATGTTAAGAGGCTTGGCTGTCTTTTGAATCTTCATTTCCCTTGCATACCATTGTAAAATAGACGCTTGAGGGGAAGAGAAAGGAATAGCCAGAAATATCACCATAGAAAGTTTGTAAGTCCGTCTTCTGCCTGTAACTGATTGGAATACCTAAAATGGGGCTACAACTTGCCCAGTGAAGGAGGCTTCCTGCAGAGCCTCTGCATTTTATGAGACCATAGATGGACTCCTGAACACCATCTAGAATCTTCTGAGGTGGGAAATCACCACTTGAAAGGAAAAGCTGACCATCCTAGAGTGGCTAGAACACAAGATACTTCTTGAACGAAAGACTGACAGGAAAAATCAAAAACAATAATAGCAGTCCAACTGACTACTACAAGAACAAGCAAGTTTCTGGCCCAGGAGACATGAAGGCAAGTGGTCATGTCCCCTCAGGGCAAACCCCCTTCCAAGACTAAGACTCAAGAGAAATACACAAGCAGTCTGACTGCTGGCTGGTGACTACATTGGTCACCGATAAGGGGAAGTGAGAGAAAAACAGCAATGAAGCTGTGAGCTAAATTCTACCATATTCAATAGACTCCTGTGAACCCGGGTGGGGACCTGGGTGGCCAACAGTATGGCAAGACCTGTGATCTCCTGTGCCCAGAGTCAGTGATATAGCCACAGAGGACTAGAGTGGAGAGTGAAGCATCCAGATGATAAGAAGAGAGGGGATATAAACAAGACCACTCACAATTGCAGATAATACCCACTTGATCTGGCTTCAATGGCTGGACGTTCAGAACTCAAATAGAAGAAGAAAGAAGTAGTAAAAAAGAATAATTTGATACAATTTGATGAACTTGACCTATACCTATGGATGCAATAGCTCAAAAGAGGGAACAAATCTTTACAGCAAGGAACATTCCCACCCCCAGTCCATACACAGAGTATACAGGGATGGGCAACTTGGACACTTGTTGTTGTTGTTCTTGTTAGATGTCTTCAAGTTTGTACTGACTCACAGCAACCTTATGCACAGCAAAAAGAACAGTGGGCCAATGTCACTATTATTGCCACGCTTGAGCCCATTGATGCTGCCACTTTGCCAATCCATCTCACTGGGGGTCTTCCTATTTTTTCAGACACTCCACCCTACCAAACATGATATCCTTCTCTAGTGACTGGTCCCTCCTAAAAATATGTCCAAAGTATGAGAGATGAAGTTTGGTCATCCTGGCCTCTGAGAGCACTCTAGATGCATTTCTTCCAACACAGATTTGTTGGTTCTTTTAGCAGCTCATGGCAATTTCAATAATCTCCTCCAACACCATAACTCAAAAGAATCAATTCTTCTACAGTTTTCCTTATTCACTGTCCAGGTTTCACATGCATATAGGTTATTGAGAATACCATGGCTTGGATTAGGCTCACTTTAGTTCTCAAACTGACATCTTTGTTCTTCAACATTTGAAAAAAGGTCTTGAGCAGCAAATTTGCCTACTGCAATACATCATTTGATTTCTTGACAGTTGCTTCCATGAGTGTTGATAGTTGATCCAAGAAGAATGAAGTCCTTGACAACATCAGTCTTTTTTCCATTGATAAGAATGTTGTTTATTGGTCCAACGGTGAGGATTTTTGTTTCCTTTACATTGAGATGCAATCCATCCCAAAGGCTGTGCTCTTTGATCTTCATCAGTAAATATTTTAAGTCTTCTTCACTTTCAGCAAACAAAGTTGTATCATCTGCATATCATAGGTTGTTAATGAGTATTCCTCCAATCCTGATGCATGTTTTTCTTTATACAATCCAGATTCTCAGATTATTTGCTCAGTATACAGGTTGAATAAGTATGTTGAAAGAATGCCACCCTGTCGCACACCTTTCTTGATTTGAAACCATTCAGTGTTCCCATGTTCTGTTCGAACAACTGCCTCTTGGTCCATGTATAGATTCCTCATGAGCACTTAATTAAGTGTCCCGGAATAATCATACTTCTCATTATTGTCCATAGCTTGTCATGATCCACACAATCAGAAGCCTTTGCGTAGTCAATAAAGCACAGATAAACATCTTTCTAATATTCTCTGCTTTCAGTCAAGATCCATCGGGCATCAGCAATGATATCCCTTGTTCCATGGCTTCTTCTGCATCCGGCTGGAACCTCTGGAATTTCTCTGTGAATGTATGCTTTCAGGAGTTTCTGTATTACCTTGAGTAAAATGTTACTTGCATGAGATATCAAAGATACTGTCCGATGATTTCCACATTCTATTGGGTCACCTCTCTTTGGAATGGGCACAAATATGTGTCTCTTTCAATCAGTCGGCCAGATAGTTGTCTTCCAAATTTTTTGGCAGAGATGACTGAGTGCCTCCTGTGCTGCCTCACTTTTTTGAATGATTTCAATATTTATTCCATCAACTCCTGGTGCCTTGTTCTTTGCCAATTCCTTTAATGCACTTTGGACTTCCTCCTTCAGTATCATTGGCTCTTGATCATATGCTACTTATTGAAATGGTTGAACATCAACCATTTCCTTTTGGTACAGTGACTCTGTGTATTCCTTCCATCTTATTCTGATGCTTTCTGCATCATTCAATAATTTGTGCAGAGAATCCTTCAATAATGAAAGTCCAGCCTTGAATTTTTTCTATAGTTCCCTCAGCTTGAGAATGCTGAATGTGTTCTTCCTTTTTGGTTTTCTGACTCCAGATCTTTGCACATTTCATTGTAATATTTGGCTTTTTGTTCTCAAGCTGATCTTTGAATTTTTCTGTTCAGCTCTTTTACCTCTTCTTTTCTTTCATTTGCTTTAGCATCTCTACACTGGAGAGCAAGTTTCAGTGTCTCTTCTGACATCCATCTTGACTTTTTCCTTCTTTCCTGTCTTCTTAATGACGTTTTGCTTTCTTTCTGTATGATGTTCTTGATGTATTCCAACAACTCTTCGGTCTTTAGTGTTTAATGTATCAAATCTGTTCTTCAGATGATCTCTAAATTCAGGTGGAATATATTCAAGGTCATATTTTGGCTCTAATGGACTTGTTTTCATTTTCTTCAGATTCAGTTTGAATTTGCATATGAGCAATTGAAGGTCTGTTCCAGGATCTGCTCCTGGCTTTCTTTTGACTGATGATATGCAGCTTTTCCATCGTCGCTTTCCGCAGATATAGTCAATTTGATTTATATGCATTCCTTCTGGTGAGGTCCATGTGTATAGTCGTCCCTTATGCTGTCTCAAGAAGGTATTTGAAATGAACAAGTCACTGATTTTGCAGAATTCTATCATGCTATCTCCAGCATTATTTCTATCACCAAGGCCATATTTTCCAACTACTGATCCTTCCTCTTCATTCCCAACTTTTGCATTCCAATCACCAGTAATGATCAATACATCTTGGTTGCATGTTGGATTAATTCCATATTATAGAAGCTGGTAGATTTCTTCTATTTCATCCTCACTGGCTTTAGTGGTTGGTGCATAAATTTGAATAATAGTAGTAGTAACTCTACTTCCCTGTTTGTGCATGGATATTATCCTATCACAGACACTGTTGTACCTCATGACTGATCTGGATATGACATTGGCTACTTAAAATGGGGGGGCTACCAAGGTAAGAACTGACTGGTTTACAAGCTTTCAAGTGGGAGCCTAGATCCATAGGACGTGGAGGAAGGTAGAATCTCCACTAAGTAGTAACCAATCTGTCTGGGCGGGTCTGATGAAAGGAGATGGGAATAGGACTCGTGTGGTACAATAGTGAATAATTGTTATGAGTATTGACTATGAGGGATGGAAATGTAAAGGTAGACCTTTTGTAGCAAAAGGAGGGGAGTACTTGATTTTGCAGTCCAGGAGCAGAGGTCCCTGAGATCATCAAGGGAGAAATGCAGAGTGTGGGACCCTAACCAGAGATACAGTGATTCCAGAGATGGAGGCAGAGGCAATGACACGGAGAGATGAAGCGGCTGATGACTCTAGACCCAGAGAGGGAGAGGGGCTGTTTGCTGACGACCAAGGGGCAGGTTTGCGGGGTATACCCTTTGGTTGTTTGATTATGCATGGAGTGGGTCGTATTCATGGCAATGAAACGATATACAATAGAATTAATATAAAGCTTATGGTCTCCCATGTAAA
>NW_006408540.1:6272307-6298769 GCF_000296735.1 Chrysochloris asiatica
TATATATGTGACATGGTGATCCCTGTAAAATTTTAGACAGCACAACACAAGACCAAAAATACCAGGAGGTTGGAATCATTACCTATCATGAAAGGTAACTACTATGGAATCAATAGCTAAGTATTTGAAAATTAGATCCATGTATAATTGAGAAATGTTTTAGGAAATAATATAAAAGTCCATTTTCAGAAGTGATAAACTCATAAACATAAATTTGGTGTCATGATTCATATTTATTTAAAATAGTTTCCTAGCCCACTATATCTAAAAAAAATTTTCAAAACATCACTTTAAAATATTATTGTTGTTATATCTCACATTCTTGGTCATGAAAACAATTAAAAACTATATAAAATGTTAATAAACAACAGTCAATAATCCAGAGACTTGTAAGATATACTAAGCAGAAGAGAAACAATATTTAGTGTCCAAATTATTACTAAATGGGATCAATACTTTCAATAGATAAACATTTTATCCTTTTTCTGAGAAATAGGGAGGAATTTTCAACTATATAAGATCCTAATAAATTGAAAATAATTTATTTTTATTAAAATCATATCAATCATTTAGTAATATTTTCAACTCCCTCAATTATTAATCCTCATCAGCTGTGAAAGGGAATTTCACCAAAGACTGCTGCCTCCATGATATCCCAATTTAAGAGAAAGGGGAATAAATTCATCTCACGTACTTTAGACATACTATTAGAAAGGAACCATTTCCGAAAAAGGACTTCATGCTTTGCATAGTAAAAGGTCAATGAAAAAGAGAAAAACCTTCAAGAATATGGACTGGCACAGTGACTAAAACATTGGGCTCCAACAGAACAATTGTGGGGGTAATGCAGAACTGGAAAATATTTTTTTCTGTTGCAGATAAGGTCCCTATGAGTCAGAATCCACTTGACAGCATTTAGCAACAACAAGATTTATTTGCATTTATGTTTAATATATATTTCACTTTCATAAGTATATTTTAGTTTGTGTGTAATTATCTATTTCAAGAATATGTGTATCTATATAAATAGCAAGGTGGTCAGAGAAAGCAATTTTGCTTCATTAAGCCACGTGGCATTGGATGATATATAGAGCACATTTACTTTACCACCATTCTGATAGGTAATATAATTAAGTAGCCTTACATTTCACTAGATTATTGTAGGATTACTAATGTGAAGCAGAATTGAGAGGTTAAGCCACTATGAAAGGTAAGATGTCTTCATTAAGTGATTTGTAAATGGGTCTGATAAACTATATTTGAATACCTGTAATTCCCTAGTAGACAATACATTACATACAAATGATAGCTGATATAATTATTGTTTGATGTTAATTTCAAATGACTTTTACCAAGGCATCTTCTTTTGTAACTACATTAGCCCATTAAGAACCTAGATTTACAATGTCGCATGTAAAGGTAATATTCATCTTCAGCTATTATTTATCCATGTTTAAGTTCAGTGTACAAAGCAAATAAAACAGGAACAAGATTGGGAATGTATGTAAAAACTCCTATCTGTGTTTTTACAAACTATTGTATGTTTTAAAATTTCCTAAAATTCTGGTGTTTTTAACCTACTATAGCATGAAAAATGGCTGACAATACAAATAAAAAAAATTTGTAAATTCTAATTCTCTAATAAACAAGTTTTCCACTTTCTAAAGTTCAATTTGTAAATATCCTCCTCAGAAAAAAAAATGAAGTTAATGTTTGGTTATGTTTCAGGGCATCCACAAGAGGCACATAATTTAGAGTGTGTTCCCATGACTTAAGTCATTTTGTGTTGCTGTTGCTGTTAGGTACCTGCCAGTTCTGACTCACAGTAACCCCATACATAATAGAAGGAAATACTGTCTGGTCCTGGGCCATCCTCCCAATTGTTAAACGCTTGCACCCATGGTTGCAGCCACTATGTCAGCCCATCTCACTGGGTTTTGCTTCTTTTCAGGGGAACCTAAAACAGCTGCACTACTTGTGTGCAGCACCTAAGTCACAGCTGGACAGTGTACCCAGACTGTTATTGTTCATTTCTTTGAAGTTCTGTCTCCAACTAGAAGGAAGATTTAGTTCTACAAAGCAGCACTTCTGGGAACTACTTTTTTTCATTTATACCATGAGTATGTGTTGTTGCTGTTGTTACATGCTGAGTCGGGTTATACATACAGCAATCGTTATAGGCTTTATGAGGAGCAGGTTGTGGGTCTGAATCTCCTTGTGATTAGCAGTCTAGTGTTTACTTTACAGCGCTACACTAGGATTCCACCAGGAGTGTGTAGTGGTAGTGGTGGTTATGCCATCGAGTTGATTCTGACTCGTAACGACCCTGTATAGGGTTTCTGAGACTGTAACTCTTTATAGGAGCAGAAAGCCTCATCTTTCTCCTTCCTAGTGGATTCTAACTTCTGACTTTAAGGTTAACAGCCCAACTTGTAACCACTAGGCCACCAGGGCTCATAATTCAACAGTATTTTAAATGATTTATCAATCATAAATAGATTCATGTCTCTTTCAATTTTGTTTGTACCAAACAATAGGCAATAACTTGACTTATACAAAGGATTTTTTCCCATGACTTAAGTCATTTTGTGTTGCTGTTGCTGTTAGGTGCCTGCCAGTTCTGAGTCACAGTAACCCCATACATAATAGAAGGAAATACTGTCTGGTCCTGTGCCATCCTCATAATTGTTATGCTTGCACCCATGGTTGCAGCCACTATGTCAGCACATCTCACTGGGTTCTGCTTCTTTTTCACTGACCCTTTATTGCCCAAGCCTGATGTCATTTTCCAGGGATTGGTTCCTCCTTATAATAGATCTAATGTGTGTTAGATGAAGTTTTGCATTCTGGCTGTACTTCCAAGATAGACTTGATTGTTCTTCTGGCAATCTATGATATTTTCAATATTCTTTGCCAGAGTCATTATTCAATGCATGAATTATTCTCTAGTCTTCTTTTTTAATTGTCCAATTTTCACATGCATATGTGGTGAAATAGATCAGGCATACCTTGGTCCTCAAAGTGGCATCTGTATTTTTTAAACACTCTCATGAGGTCTTGTGCAGCAGAATTGCCCAATGAAGTATGACATTTGATTTCTTAACTGCTGTTTCCATGAGTGTTGATTGTGTATGCCAGTTAAATGAAATCCTTAACAACAATATCTTCTCACTTTATCATGATGTTGCTTATTGGTTCAGTTATGAAGATTTTTGTTTCCTTTACATTGAATTAATCCATACTGAAGGCTGCATTATTTTATCTTTATCAGTAAGTGCTTCAAATTCTCTTCACTTTTGTTAAGCAAGGCTGTACCAGATAATACCTGACCAACTACCTAGAAGAGATCTACATTTGTGCTTAATCCAAAGAAAGGTGTTCCAAAAGAATGCAGAAATTATTGATCAACATTATTAAGTTACATGCAAGTAAATTTTTGCAGAAGGTAATTAAAAAATGATTGCAGCAGTACATCAATCCGGAGCTACCAGTAATTCAAGCTGGATTTAGAAGACAACATCAATGCTGATGTGAAACTTGAGTTCATCAATGCTAATGAACTTGAGTGAAAGCAGAGAATACCAGAAAGATGTTTATTTGTGCTTTATTGACTGTACAAAGTCATTAGAATGTGTATCATAACAAACTATGAATAGCATTGTGAAGAACAGTCAACCAAGAACACTCATGAGGAATCTGTACATAGACAAGAGGCAGTCATTTGAACAGAAGAGGCTTAAAATCAGGAAATGCATTGAGTCAAGGTTATATCCTTTTATCATTTTGCTTTTTGTTTTTGTTTTAACAAATATGACTATTAAAGAAAGTGCTATATAAACACAGCACTAACCGAAAATATATAACAGATATCCTTGGCTTAGATGTCTTTCTATGGGATTCAAAGAAATTGCTCTTGAAATTTTAATGGAAAGTAACCCAGTTTCTAAAATGGTAAAATATTTGTTTATATAGTCTGAAAGGTGGTGCATACCTATGTTGCTGTATGTAAAACAGTGTATGTTAGATGTCATTGACAGGATTTAACAGCTATTTTTTTTTTTAATAAAAGAAATTATTTTTAAATTTGAACATTACCAAGAATAAGAAAATAAAAAAGGCAAGGGGATCTAGGAACTAGTAGGATTAGAAAGTGCAACTCCATCTCAAAGTCAATCAGTAAGCAATAAAATAGAAACAGTCTTTTTAAATTATTTTATAATATCCAGGAGGAAGTATACAAAACAATATGTATTTCTTCAGTGACTAAAAATATCTATAATTATTTTGAAAGGGTAAGGATTAAATATTGGGTGATGGGGAAGGAGAGAATGCAAGAAAATTTTGTAAATTTATGAAATGTATCCCTAAAAGAGTCCTGGTGTGGCGCTGTTGGCTAATGCATCAGACTGCAAAGTCATTTGAATTGCAAGGTTGGTGGTTCAAGCTCACCAGCTGCTCCTTGGAAACCATATACAGGGTCACTATGAGTCGGAATTGACTCGACAGCACTTAACAATAACAACTACACACACACACACACACACACACACAAATCATAGTTATTGGTGTGTGGAACTGAATAGAATCAAATAGTCAACTATGTTGTTTAGAGCGTCATATTGCCTACAGAAGAACTACCCTAAACAAAAGATTGTGATTGATTAGAACTAAAACAATCACTGGGTTATCAACCTTCAACAGGCATAAAGCAATTAATTTCCCTATTGTTGTTGTCAGGTGCCATCGAGTCGGAACCGACTCATAGCGACCCCATGCACAGCAGAACGAAACAATGTTCGATCCTGGGCCAACCTCACTACTGCTGCCACACCCGAGTCCATCAATGATGCCACCTGGCTGATCCATCTCGTTGGGGGTCTTCCTCTTTTTCTCTGACCCTCCACCCTACCCAGCATGACATCCTTCTCCAGCGATTGTTTCCTCCCGACAATATGTCCAAAGTAGGAGAGACAAAGCTTAGCCATCTTGGCCTCCAAGGAGCACTCTGGCTGCACTTCTTCCAAAACAGATTTATTGGTTCTTTTGGCAGTCCATGGCACTTTCAGTATTCTCCTCCAACACCACAACTCAAAGGCATCAATTCTTCTACGATCCTCCTTATTCACTGTCCAGCTTTCGCATCCATATGAGGCTATTGAAAACACAATGGCCTGGGTCAGGCGCACCCTAGCCCTCAAGCTGACATCTCTGCTCTTCAAATAGAAACAGTCTTTTTAAATTATTAATTTCCCTAGGAGAGTACATTTCACACTGCTCAATTATGATATGAGTGAAGAGAACAATAAGAAGAGAAGACTGCTCTAGACCAAAGGATTGGGCACTGTCCCAACCCACCCCCAACACACATATACACACACATACCTTTTCTACCCCGTGTAGCTTCCATAATAAGCATTATTGGTCCTAATAAAAACCCATTCCTCTTCCATGGAATAAAAGGTCTTTGTAATATCTGCCAAGTAGACTATCAGAATGGCTATTGCTATTGCGTATCCCCCATTCTTCTCATTTCTGTGTGTTATTATCTTATCTCGACATTTTAAAGTGGGCATGTGAAAAACAAATAACTTCTCTTTTTGTTCAAAATTCTCTGACTTAGGATAATCCACATAAGCAACTAATGCAGAGACTACCACTCACCCCACCCCACCCCCTGATAAAGGGCCATTATGAAATATCCTGGGCATTGAGCTTTACAGCATGGCTACTTGGGATTTTGGATTGTTTCCCTTGAGCAAAGGATAAAAGGCTTTCTGTTTAAAAGAAAAGAAAATTGACTATTTGGTAAGTGGGAAAGTTAACTCTGTAGTCTTTATACTGCTCAGAGATACTCCACTTTACTTTCAGTCCTACAGTAGGATAGGGATTGCATTGGAAAAGGCTAACCTTTTACATTAATGGAATCAATTCCCAGTAGTGAGTACTTGGTTTCATAATTTTTAAAACATGCAAGGGGACTTTTTAAAGTTCTTGGGAAAAGAAATGAAAAGATAATTAAATTCTTCCACAAATTTTTGAAGTCCATTCATATGTTAATATATTTGTGTATATACATATATGTATATATATTTTTAATATGCATATTCTATTGTGGTTAGGTGCTGTTGAGTCAGTTCTGACTCAGCAGCCTTATGCACAACAGAATAAAGCACTGCCTAGTCCCGCACCATTCTCACAATTGTTACGTTTGAACCCATTGCTGCTGCCACTGTTTCAATTCATCTCATTGGAGAGGTCTCCCTTTTTTTCACTGACCCTCCATTTTACCAAACATTAAGTTCTTCTCCAGGGTCTAGTTCTGCCTCATAATACGGCCAGTAAAATTTTGCCATCCTGCCATCTAACGAGTATTCTGACTGTGCTTCTTCCAACACAGATCTGTTTGCTCTTCTGGAAGTCCATGGTATTTTTAATATTCTCCTCCAACACCATATTTCAAATACACCTATTCTTCTATGATCTGCTTTATTCACAGTGCAATTAATGCCTTCTTTAATATTGACACTTTCCAGAGGTATCTTTTCTTTATAAACTATTACCATAAATGGTGAAAAACATTCAGTGCTCATATGTGTCCTTAATCTCACATTACTTTCTCCTTAGTGATTTTTTAAAATTTTATGATTGCAGTAATAAGGATAAAATATCTACAATAAGCAGTTGACACAACTTTTGTTTGTTTAATGTGAAGAGAACTTAAAGCACTTACTGATGAAGATCAGTGTGTATTACACTTCAACATAGAGAAAACAAAATTTTTCATAAATATATCAATAAGCAACATCATGAAAAATGGAAAAAAGATTGAACTTGTCAAGGTTTTAATTTTCTTTGGATGCACAAACAACATCTATGCTAGCAGCATTCAGGAAATCAAACAACTTATAATGCAAAAGATTTATTTTAAGTGTTAAAATGCAAATATGTAACTTTGAAGGTTATGTTGTGTCTGAGCCAAGTCATGTATTTTTGATCACATCATATGCCTACAAAGCTGAACAATAAATTTATAATCTTGATGAGGAATGAATGCTTTTGGATTATGGTATTTGGATGAATTTCCAGAAGAGTGAATGAACCTGTCTGGACAAAGTTCAGCCAGAATGCTTCTTAGAAGATAGGATGGTGAGACTTCCTCTCATGTACTTTGGACATGTTATATAAAGAGGCACCAGTACCTTGAGAAGAACATTATGCTCGGTAAAGTAGAGGGTTCCTAATAACAACATTATCAACTACAATTCAGCTGAATATCAACTTCCAGTCTACATTTCTCTAATAAATTTTAAATTCAAATCTCCAATATCAAACAGACATTTAAAATACCAAAACTTCTTGTGGCTCCAAATTGAATTGTTTATCTTTATTATAGTTCTTTTCCCTTCTAATTGATAGTCACAATGAAGTGAAAAACCATGAAAAGACCCTGGATTCATTGCTCATCAACTCATAGCAATTTTATTATTCAAATATCTTTAGTCTGCATCCAGTTTTCTCTGGATGTAAAAAAGAAATTCACATTGTTATTTACCTCACTATCGCATTGTTTTCCCATCTGTTATAGTCCATGAACCCAAACTCACAGTACAGTATATGAAATAGAATGGAATGTCAATAAATATAATAGAAGTTTGTGAGAAGTAGCATTGAAAAAGATCAATTGAAATCTATCTTGCATTGGGAGATCAGTAAATATTTTTTAAAGCACAATGGTATTTCTATTGATTTTTACAAATGTTTATGTTGTAAATTTTTTTGACCTGATCATTCTTTCCCTTTGTATTAGACAATTCTACTGTTTTGTTCTTGTTAGCTGCTGTGGGGTAAGTACTGACTCATAGGGACCTCATGTACAACAGATGGAAACACCCCCTAGTCCTGTGCCAAGCTCACAATCTTTGCTATGCTTAAGCCTATTTCTATTGAAAATTCATCTTATTGGTGGTCTTCCTCTTTTTGCTGACCCTCCACTTTACCTAGAATGATGTCCTTCTCCAGGGATTGGTCTTTCCTGATAATATGTATAAAGTATGAGAGACAAAGTCTGGCTATCCTGACTTCTAAGGAGCATTCTAGCTGGGATATAATGATGAGTTAGGCAGGATGAAGAAAAGGATGGGAAATACGGTATAGGCTGCAGTTTTGAAAAACAAAAGCATAAATCTTTGGAAACATAATAACAGTAAATTGAAGAGTACTTTAATGGATTGCTCAGTATATAGGTTAAGTAAGTCTGAAGAAAGAACACAACCCTGGTGCATACTTTTCCTGACTTTAAACCATTCAGTATCTCTTTGTTCTGTTCAAACAACTGCCTCTTGATCTATGTACAGGTTCCTCATGAGCACAATTAAGTGTCTGGAATATCCATTCTTTGCAATGTTATTCATAGTTTGTTCTGGTCCACAAAGTTCAATGTCGTCAATAAAGCACATGTAAACAACTGTTTGGTATTCTCTACTGTCAGACAAAATCCACCTGATGTCAACAGTGCCATTCCATGTGTCATACCATGCGAGGTACTGCTGCAACTGTTTTTCAATTATCTTCAGCAAAATTTAACTTGAATGTGACATTATCATATTGTTTAATGATTTCTACATTCTGTTGGGTCACTTGCCTTTGGAATGGGCACAATGATGGATCTCTTCCAATTAACTGGAAAGGTAGATATCTTCCAAATTTCTTGACATAGACGAGTGACCACCTCCAGTGCTGCATCAGGTTGTTGAAACATTTCAGTTTACATTCAGTCAATTCCTGAAGCCTTGTTTTTCTCCAATGCCTTGAGTGTGGTTTGGACTTATTCCTTCAATACCATTGATTTTTGGTCATATACTATTTCTTGTAATGGTTGAATATTGACCAATTCTTTCTGGTGTAGTGATTCTGTATATTTTTTCCATCTTTTTGATACTTCTTGTGACTAGCAATGTTTTGCCCAGAAAATCCTACAATATTGCAACTCGAAACATTATTTTTTTCTTCAGTTTGAGAAACGCTGAATGTGTTCTTCCCTTTTGGTTTTCTAACTCCAGATCTTTGCGTATTTTACTATAATAATTTGTTTTCTTGAACTTCCCTTTGAAATTCTCTATTCAGTTCTTTTATGCCCTTATTTCATCCAGTCACTTTAGCTTCTCTATATTCAAGTGCAAGTTTCAGATTCTTTGTTGTTGTTGTTAGGTGCCATCGAGTCGGTACCAACTCATAGCGACCTTATGCACAGCAGAACGAAACTTTGCCCTATCCTGGGCCAACTTCACTAATGTTGCCACACTTGAATCCATTGATGCTGCCACTTGGCCAATCCATCTTATTGAGGTCTGCCTCTTTTTCTCTGACCCACCACCTTATCAAATATGATATCCTTCTCCAGCGACTGGTCCCTCTTAACAATATGTCTGAAATATGAGAGACGAAGTTTGACCATCTTGGCCTCCAATGAGCAATCTGGCTGCACTTCTTCCAAAAAGGATCTATTGGGTTTTTTGGCAGCCCACAGCACTTTCAATATTCTCCTCCAACACCACAACTCAACAGCATCAATTATTTTAAGCTTTTCTTTATTCACTGTCCAGCTTTTGCATGCATATGAGGTTATTGAAAATACCATGGCTTGGGTCAGGCTCACCTTAGTTCTCAACTGACATCTTTGCTCTTCAATACTTTAAAAACCTCTTGTGCAGCAAAATTGCCTAATGCAATATGTCATTTGATTTCTTGACTGCTGCTTCTGTGAGTGTTGATAGTTGATCCAAGAAGAAAGAAGTCCTTGACAACTTCAATCTTTTCTCTGTTGATAAGAATGTTGTTTATTGGTCCAGTGGTGAGAATTTTTGTTTTCTTTACATTGAGATGTAAGCCTTATCCAAGGCTGTGCTCTTTGATCTTCATCAGTAAATGTTTTAAGTCCTCTTCACTTTCAGCAAGCAAGGTTGTATCATCTGTACATCGCATGGTGTTAATGAGTCTTGCTCCAATCCTGATGCCACATTTTTCTTCATAGAACCCAGCTTCTCGAATTATTTGCTCAGCATACAGGTTGAATAAGTATGGTGAAAGAATACAACCTTGTCGCACACCTTTCTTAATTTTAAACCATTCGGTGTTCCCATGTTTTGTTTGAACAACTGACTTTTGGTCCAGGTACAGATTCCTAATGAGCACAATTAAGTGTTCCAGAATACGCATGCTTCATAATGTTGTCCATAGCTAGTCATTATTCACGCAATCAAAACCCTTTGCGTAGTCAGATTCTTTAGTGGTCCTCAAATGAATTTTCTTAACAAACAAGCATCTTAGAAGACAAAGCACACCTTCTTATACAAGGCATATCTTGAGAAATAGTTGTGCTGGAGAAAAATATTGTGCGATGGTCACCACCCCTCTCTACTAGGTTATGAGCTGCTAATGGAATAATTCCATTGGCTCCAAAGTATCAAGTTATTTTATATGTTTCACTATTTTAGTTGTTGTTGTTAAAGGGAGAGACTTCGAATTTATACTAGAAGTGGATAGAGAAGTCTGGTAAGAAATGACAAACTATAAAAATATCAATATTGTATACACAGGATCTGGAAAAAATTGAGAATCAAACAAAACATTATTTCTGTCCAAGTAGCTCTCTCATAGACAAATCCAAATAAAAAGTCACCAATTATCTGGTAAATCTGTTACTTTATACTAAATAAATAACCCACATTACTTGTTGTTTGTCAGTCTTTTTCCTTGAACAGAGAGTTGATTAAAAAAATTATAAAGGTTTTATTGAATAGACATTTTTAAATCATTTAAATCGGTTGCTTGTTACATTGAAGCCAAACTAACTGGCTAATTTTTTGGTATTTAAATTTTAACTGAATTTGATGCACTGATTCTTGTTTTGTTTTTTTTTTTTTCTATGAAAGATTTTTGATAAATTCTCATGCTAATGTTTGTTGTTGTTGTTAAGTACCCTCCAGTCAGTTCCAGCTCATAGCTACCCTGTATAGGTTTTCCAAGGAGCAGCTGGTGGATGTAAACTGCCGACCTTCAGGTTTGGAGTCTGGTGCTGATCCTACAGCATCACACTACATGTCTTATGCTAATAGTAAAAGTAAAATTCTCAATAACAACTCAAAGTCTTGATGCTTCAAATAGCAGAAATACAATCATATTTTGTTTTTTCTTGCTTGCTTTAGTTTCACAATGATTAAGCATTGAATTGTCATTGAAGGTGACTTATTATCTAGGACTTTAAAAAATAGACCAAAATAAATAAATAAAGCTTGAAATACATTTTAACTATATACATGTAATGTGTGATGCTGTGGGTCAGTGCGCCAAACTGCAAAGCCATTTGAACTGCAAGGTTGTTGGTTCAAGCTCACCAGCTGCTCCGCGGAAACCCTATAAAGAGTCACTATGGATTGGACCCGACTTGAGGGCACTTAACAACAACAACAATTAGCATAAGACAATGATTAGCTTTATTCCACAGATTCTTTATTATGAATCTTGAAAGTAAGACTCTGCAGACCTACAGATTTCAAATACAGCAGTGTATATAAGAATTAGCTTTTTGATGCTAGGATGGGGAAACTGGATGGAAATTGTTTCCAAGGAACAAGTCTTATTCAGCATGTGACAAGCAATACTAATTTTAAATGTATCTTTCTGTTTGTATACACCAGGTTGAACAGATGTATTTGTACCTGGTGCACCCCAAGATGAAAATGTAAACAAACAGAACATACTTACACTGAACAGAAATAAGAGAACAATAGAAAAAAATAGCATATCATAAAAGCCTTCATAATATAATTGTTCTTGATATTCTTTGTTTTCAGTTACACCATGGTGTCTTTTTAATTTTCCACATAGCACAATAAGCCTTTTAAATTATTCTTTTTATTTCTATTGTTTGCTTTTAACTTCTGTCTCAAGAAACAACCAGAGACGGAAATACAAGATTTTCATCTTTGATTCTTTTCTCCTTCCAAAGAAAACTGAATGAAAAGTTAAAAATTATCCTTATCCATAATCGTGTTGTTGTTGTTGTGTTACTTACTTGTATATTTTAATCTATAACAAATATAATACATTTGGAGTCCAGGTGTAGCACTGTAGGCTAATGTGTCAGACTGCAAAGTCGTTTGAACTGCAAAGTCGGTGGTTCAAGCTCATCAGCTGCTCCTTGGAAATCCTATACAGGGTCGTTATGGGTCAGAATCGACCTGACAGCGCTTCACAACAACATAATACATTTACTTAATATATTTCATATAATAAATCCATGCATTTATACTTCATTTATAATTTATACTTTTTAAATGTTATTAAACCCAGACCTATTGCAACGAGTTGATCCCAACTTATGTTGCTGTTGTTGAGTCTGTTCTGACCCATAGCCACCCTGTATAGGGTTTCCAAGGAGATGCTGGTGAACTTGAACCACCAACCTTGTGCATCAAACTAACTTTGCAGCCCAGAACATTAACCCACAGCAACACACCAGGAATCCAATTTATAGTGACCCTATATAGCATTTCCAAGACCATAAATCTTTATAGTAGCAGATAGTCTCATCTTTCTCCCACAGAGCAATTGATGGATTTGAACAGCTGACCTGTGTTTAGCAGCTCAATGCCTAAAAATGCTACAAAGCTATGTGATATTTAGTTATACCTAGAAGGTTGGTCACATAGAAAAATATGAGTTAATAATCCCTATGAGCACACATACAGAAATAAAAGGAAAAACAAAAGAAAACAAACAAAAACTAGCTGTTTGATTTGGAACTATATAGTGATGAGTCCACTATTTGTTATTCCTTCTCACTATACCTCCTTGTCTACATCAGATTGGTTGAAAAGGGAATGTTTAGTCTTTGCCTAATTTGTTAGTTTTCAAAGCATTTATAGATACAATCCTAGTCATCCATCTATAGATAAAATCTCAGTCATCCAAGGAGAAAAAATTGTGTTTTTTGGTTTTGTTTTATTCTTGCCTTTAGTATTCAATTGACCCATTCTTTGGACTAGTTATTTATTAAATAAAACTGAAAGTCACTGTTCTTACAACTACATTCTTAATCAATAAATGTAGGTGATAAAATATCAACAATTATTTTGTCTGATATTCATTGAGTTAGTAATTTGTGTTGCTATTCTTGGAGTCCTGATGTAGCACTGTGGGTTAATGCACCAGACTGCAAAACCATTTGAGCTGCAAGGTCAGTGGTTCAAGCTCACCAGCTGCTCCTTGGAAACCCTATACAGGGTCGCCATGGGTCGGAATTGACTTGACCGATGGCACTTAACAATAACATTCTTGTTTCACAGACTTTTGTTCTTCCCTTGTTATTTCAGGACTCTAGCCTTCTGGAATTCAACAGAGGTTTTTAATATCCTAAGAAAGTACATTTACTTTTCAACTGTCCACTGAATGCGCTCTGTGACTAATGCAGAGGAATCCTCACAGTTTTTATTTATTTATTTAGTGGCTTTTTTTTAACATGATCTTCTTTTAGAGGATTGCACTCAGTATATTCTGATGCACATTAACCTTATGTACATCACAAGGCAAAGATTTCCTGGTCTTACACCATCCTTACAATCATTTCAATATTGAGCCTATCATTTTGGTTAATGTGCCAATTCATCTTAGTGAAGGATCCCTTCTAATGGATTCATACATGATGTCTTCTTCCAGTGACTGGTAATTATAGTGATTGCCAAAGCTATATTGCCTTCCTCTCTATAATTTGAAAGTTCCAGATTTCACAACATCCCTCATGATCCAGATATAAACACAAAGACAAATTTGAATGACAGATAAACCACATAATATTTAAAATCTCCCCTTTTTGATGAGTACATTTTCATTACTCAGCTGCCTTTTCTGCCTAATCTTTTCTTTTAGGAAGACTTTTCATGTAGGTGGAGAAATGAATTAAGACCTCTAGTTGACTTATTTAAATTTAATAAATCCTCAAGACATAAACAGGAATTTCGGATTTGATTTGCAAGACACAGCTGGAATTATTTAATCCATATAGCTCTTGTGTGAGATTTCTTAAATAAAGGTGATGATCATCCTTTCCACTAAAATAATGGCAATCTAACTCTACTCTAATATGTATTTTTGCCACTGGGAAATATAGCCTCCCTTCTGTGCTAAACAGGATTGACTGATGATTTGTCAGATACTTTCTACCTACATTTAGTGTCTATTTACTTCATCTTAATTATCTTTTCATTTTCTTTCTCTAGTAACAATGGATCCTGGTGTGGTGATATGGGTTAATACGCTGGACTGCAAGATAAGTTTGAACCAAAAGGTCAGTGGTTCAAGCTCACCAGTCGGTCCTTAGAAATCCTATACATGGTCACTCTGAGTTTGAACCAATTCGACGGCACTTAACAACATCAACAAGTAGCAATGTATATACTTTCATAAGAATTATAACATCATCCTAGCAAATAAAGTAAAAAATGGTTTAAGAAATTTTCTTAAATAGTTTAGATGTTCAGTTACATAGCAGCTCAATTTTCTAGTAGACAGCATGTTGGTGTTAACTTGTAAACATAATTGAGTCATGGGAATATTAATAGTTTGAATTCAAACTTCAATATGTCCACATTTCTTTAATTTTTAAAGTGGAACTAATAAGGTTTCACCCAATATTTAGCCATTGCTTTTAAGGAAAAACAAAACAAAATTCTGGCTTGTAGCATTTTCTAATTTTCATTGTGTAAATATTTCCACCATGGCTGATTTCAAGCTAAACATGCAGTTTACAAAGAGGTAAGTAAAGTCACTCTCATTAATTGGTAGGAGCCTACACCACTGATTGATTTTATATGCCTTGCCATATTATTTGTAAAATTTTCATTTCTAAACAAATATATTTTTAATTTTTAAATAAAATTCAGTATATGTTAAGCACTACTGTTATTTAATAGCCTTAAAATGTCAATCATTAGAAGCCTACCGCTACAGAATTCTATATTCTGGATATCAAAGAGAAATATTTCTATGAGTATAAGAAGTAAAAATAATTGGACAAAACTCCATTGAGATCCATAAAGTGCATCATAATGGAAGGAAACAGAGAGGGAATTTAAAAAAAATTTTTTTATTGGGAATTGAGTGATAGTTTATATGGGGGAACATCAGCTTTACATTCAACACATCATTGCAATGATTACAGTCTCCTCTGTGCATCATTATTCAACAGAATTTGCTTCTATTCCCTCTGTTTCTTTGTTTTTTGGTGGGAGGGGGATGTACACAAAAACACTTAGGGATATATAACCATTTAAACAACCAAAGGACACATTCTGAAAGCCTGCCTCCTGGCCACCAGCACCTGGCTGCCAGCACACAGCCTTTCTTTTTCCATGAGTCTAGAGTCCTCAGCTGCTCTCTCTCTCTCCATGCCCTCATTTCCGTCTCCATCTCTGGTGTTGCTGCTTCTCTGGATAGGCTCCCACATTCTGCTCATGCTCTTCTCCTCTGAAGGTTTTAGGATTCTCTGTTCCTGTACTGTAAAATTAACTACTCCCCTGTTTTTGTTATAAAACTTCTACCTTTACACTTATGACAGTCGCAATTAGTCATGATAACAATTACTCACTATTGAATCATAAGAATCTTACCCCATCTCCTTACACCAGACCCATCTAGACAAGCTGATAACTATTCAGTGGGGAATCCACCTTCCCCCAAGAGGGAATATTTTTTTTTTTGAAAATCAATCTAAGTGGTTTGCTTTATCACATGTCAGAATAGTCTAGATAAAAATCACATCCATTTTTTAGACAGAATTTAGCATTAAACTCAATATTCATTCACTTGTTCAAAAAGAAAAAATAGTTTAGGCTACGTTTACTAGCACTTCATGAACTTCACTGTTTGATATTCTAACTTTAAAAAAATACATAAATATTTTAATTAGATAATTCAAGCCCAGGCTTTCAAATTTCTGTAGAAGATTTATAATACTTGAGAAAGCAAGTCATAGATTAGGAACTTTTACTTCATATCCATTTCACATTTAGATTCCTCATAGATCTATTGTACATTAATAGGCCATTGTAATGGACCTAATGTACCAAAGAAAAAACCCCCCACCCCAAATAATGCCTCATTCACTTTTACTATAAGACTATAGTCTGTTTTAGATTAGCAGAAAACTCAATTTTATTTACTCGACATTAATTCTACATTAAATAAATTCTACACAAACATCTTTATATAATCTTTGTTGTTGTTGTTGTTTTTTTCTTAAATGATTTATTGTGAATTATGTGACAGTTTACATGGGAGAACATTAGTTTTACATTCCTTCTATCTTATATTGCCTCATTGCCATGGTTACAATCCCCTCCATGCAATCCTTCCCCCGTGCCCCCCAGGTCTTCAGCACACAGTCACTCTCCCTCTCTGGATCTAGAGTCTCCAGCTGCTCCATCGCTCCATGTCATCATCTCTGGCTCCATTTCAGGCATCACTGCTTCTCTGGGTAGGGTCCCGCTCTCTGCTCTTCTCCCTTGATGGTTCTAGGGACCTCTGCTCCTAGACTGAAAAGTCAGTCACTCCCCTCCTTGCTATAAAACATCCACCCTTACATTTCCAACCCTCACAGTCAGTCCTGATAACAATTATTCACTACTGTATCACAAGAGACCCGTCTGCATTTCGTTGCATCAGCATAATCTTTGTTTTTAATAACAAAGTTCCAATAAAACAATTTTCTGAGTCTAAATACTTCAGATAGTAAAAACCAACTTAGTGTATTTTAGTTTTTCTGCATCATTCTAACCACCTTCAGATGATAGTCAAAAAATAATTTCATGTTCTTTTAATATTCTGCTATTTTCCTCTCAATGCTATCAAAGTTTTGATTATTAGGTTTAATGACTTGGATCCAGAACTGAAAACTATTTTTCATGTATAGTCTGACAACTGAAGATTAGAGGAGATCTCTCTTCTTTACTATGTTGTTGTTATTGTTGAGTGCCATCGAGTCAGTTCTGATCCATAGAGAACCTGTATATGGTTTCCAAGGAGCAACTGGTGAACTTGAACCACTGACCTTGCAGTTCAAAATGACTTTCCAGTCCAGTCCTTTAACCCACAGCACCATACCAAGACTCCATCTTATTTACTGTAAAGGATAATTTTTTAAAAAATTATATGTAAGAAAACTACAAGGTATATTTTAAGCTTTTCCTACACAAAAATATTCGTGCAAGTAAACACACACAACATAGATCTAACACACTAGAAGTTGACATTTGTATTTTCTATGACTTGGGTAACAGAAGCATCATACCCTTTGTTTTGACAGTTGGAACATGATAACGGTGAAAATGGTCCTAGGGCAAAGCAAAATACTACAGGAAGTTAGCTAAGCATGGCAAAATATAAGAACAAAAATGGAGAGTTCCCCTAGTTATTTCTGCCTTTTCAATTAATCTTCTCATCTCTGAATCATCTCAGATCCTTCCCAAAGAAAGCCAACCACTTTTTCAATGGTAGCAAATATACCCACAATTTCCCTTTTGTAAGAAACTCAACACAGGAACAACTTCATCTCCCCCTTTCTGACTAGCACTTTATCACTCACTAGGACTCCTGGTGTGGCCCACAAGTTCAGAGATTCAAACCAACCAACTGCTCCTTGGAAACTCTGTACAGGGTCAATATGAGTCAGAATCAACTTGACAGCACTAAACAACATTGATTTATATACATGAAGTCATTTTGAATGGTTGTTTATAATTTAGCAGATATTATAAAGCATACCTATATAAACTACTAGTTATTGGTATACAGAAAATACATATACTATTTTGAAAGAATCAGAAGAACAATACCATCCTCCCATTTGACTATGCCCTTGAAAGGTTAAATAAATAACATAGAGGCAAATCTTGCTTCTCTCCTTTTCTGCCATGTCTCTCCTCTACACAGATTTACCCTTGGTGTTTATATTTATCTACACTATTTTCTATTTAGCAACACAATTTTGGTTTCTATATAGTCTCAATAATGTTTAAGTCAGACAGGATACTATAAAAATTCCCTTATGAGTATGAGTGTGAGTATGTAAAGGATAAAAAGACTGAAAAGTATCTCCTTAGTAAGGTTATATGGGAGATAATTTTAAAACTTTTTGTAGATAATGGTTTGAAACATCCTGTGTTCTTTTCCTTACATGAGGTTTTCTGTTTAATATAAAGACAATATTAAATGTAAGGTTTCCATTAGCTGAATTAATAATATATATGTGAAACCAAAATTGTGATATTGCTAATCATTGCTAAGAGATCTTATATCCTTAATACAATGTGGAGAGGGTTTTGCTTCATATAAATCCAAGATGTACTGGCTTACAAATGACCTTTTGTCATTGACCCATTACTTGAACATAAAGTAAAGAGGTCATAGATCCAACATTTCCTCTTTGCCTTGAATATCCTGGGATGTATAGATTGCTCTTTAAATCTTTAATTGCCCCTGCCAGTTCTCAGCCAAAATTGCATTTAGATACATTCTTTGTAATTTCTACTGTGGATTAAATCATGAAAGAGGTGAAAAAGTGTCGTTTCATGATGTGACTTTATGTAAAGATCAGAGTTAAGATGGAAAGATCAGCGTTTATTTTGTTAACTATTTCTAGCACCATTTTTGATGCCAACATTGCTCCTCTGTAATCTTTGAGTAGGTTCTAAAATTTTTAATACTGGGTTTTTTTTTTCTTCATATCTCAATATTCTAACATACTTCTGGTTATCCATTTATCTGAATCAACCCTGGATAGACATTCTTTGAAAACTGGAAAGTTGAAGGGGGAGGTCAGATACTAAGGATTCAAGGAGACTAAAGTAACAGTGTGCTGTTAATTAGTGTTGAGTTTAATATCTGGACTTTTCCTAACTCTTTTACCAGCTTATTTCCTTGACTTTTGACCCATTTCTTCTTTTCAATATCTATTTCCCTTTTCTCTGCCAATCTGCCATATTAATTATTTCCGAACCCTTTTCTTTTCCATGTTCTTTGCTTTGACATTTCTCATGCTTATCCATGCTATATTTCCCACTAGTTATATCTTCTGCCATGGGACCTCCCAACCACATACACATACATATATACACACAAACCAGTCATTGGGTCTGATTTAAGATAAGCCAAAAGGAAAATATGTAGTGCTGACTACAGAATCTATTTGGAAAATATCCTATGAGTTTCTTGCTCATGGATATTGGCTTAGGGAATTGGTTCGCATGATCATGGGGTGCTGGGAAGTTCAAATTCCATGGATCAGGCAACAGGAAAAATAAAGATGTGTCAAAATATTTATTTATATTCTAGATTTAAATATATATTAGAAGCTTCTTTTTTTTTTTTTTTCTTAAGGTTTTCAATTGATTGATTGAAGCCTAATCACATAATGGAAGGTGATCTTCTTTACATAAAATCAATTGATACGATCACATGTAACTACTCCCTATCAGCACCTGGACTAGAGTGTAGCCAAAAAATCAAATGCCATAGTCTAGCCATTTGGAAACATAAAAAATCCACCCTTAATAAATATCTCATACATATGTTGTTGCGTGTTGTTAAGAGTCGTCGACCTATAGTGACGCTGTCTGTATAGGGTTTCTGAGGGACACCTGGAGGGTTTGAACCACCAACATTGCATTTCAAACTGACCTTGCAGTCCAGCAAGTTATCCTGCAGCACCACACCAGGACACATATACATCTCTTTAAACCAAATCAGAGAAGGCTTCCAAAAGTTTATGGATCAAATTCCATTAACTATTAATTATTTTTTCCTATGAAATTTTGAAGCTCCCTTGTAACAGCTCCAAATAAAGAAAATCATAAAATAAGTCATCACTTCCTAAGATTCAAAATGTTGAGCCATGTCCCTCAAAGGAGGGGGTTGCCACCCCCTCAGAACTAGGGTGAGAACTTCCATTATGGTGGCCTAAGAGAATATGACTGTTGCCCAAATATGAGAGGGAGGTTGCCATGCTGTTAGGACAGAAGAAAGTACTCCCAGGACTAATTGGGTAGAGTCACTTTTTGTCATAGGCTGGTTCTCTAGAGAAGCAAAACCAGTGAAATATATATATATATATATACAAAGAGACAGAGAGAGAAGTTTATATTAAGGAAATTACTCACAGTTGTAGAGGTGGATGTGTCCCAAGTCTGTGGGTCAGATGTTAGGCTGAGTCTTCTAACGTAACTGCAGGACTGATGAACCAAGATCAGCTGGTCAGATAGCATGCAGACCAAACCAGTAAGATGGCCAGGAAATAGAAGAGGCCACTGACTCAAATTTAAAGAACTGGAGGTTCGATGACAAGCCAGATGCAAGATTCAGGCCCAGCAAAAAGCATTAAGCTTTGCACAAGTGTTCAATATATTGGATAGGGTACACGCTCTTGAGGAAAATGCTTTTCAAGTCATTCGCTGCTCATAGCAGATCTCATCATAGAAGTGATTATATTATATTCTATCTCATTGTGTAGGATGATGGCTTCTTAACTGTTAAACCATTGAGAATCCTGCCCCAGTCTAGTTTACACAAAACCTTAATTATAACAGTCTACCTCTTGCCAACTTGGCATTATATACATCGCCTTAAACAATACTTAATCTGAAAATAAAGGCACTATAAAATCATGATTTCACCTAACACAGTATGACTAATACATGTACAATAAAAAATGTATTAACCTTATTTACAGCTCATATTTCATAAGTAAATTAAACAAAATATATATGATACAAGGAAAAAGTCCTCATGACAATTACAATTCTCATTTCTGAAACCGGTCACATGGGCATAGCTGGTATGTAGAACTACCGTCTGCTTCCACCCATTCCACTTTCCCTTTATCCTCAGCAAGCACTTCAGCTGGTTATGATTCTTTGTGTGGTTGTTTAACCTGATCATATGCAGTCATGTCAGAATTGTGTTTCTGTAGTTTACCATTGACTTTAATCACAAGGCATGGTAGTCCAAATAGACAGCCTAATAAATCTCCTGTATTCCAGACATATTTTTTTTTAACCTTCATTAAGTGATAGCAAGATGATTTCCCTTTGGTAATCAGGATCAATCACACCATGCTATACAGTAACTTCCTTCTTTGTCTGTTGGTTTTAAAGACATCAGGAACCCAATGTGGTCAAGGGAGCATTCTTAAATTCTAATTCCATGGGATCACTTTTCTGTCTACAAGTTGGAATATTCCTCCCTTTGCAACTAACAGCTCCAGATTCAAAGAACATAAGGTTGTCAAGAAGCAAAAATGCCACTCTTGTTTCCACCCCTAGGTTTCTGGACTTGTAAACCCTGGCTATTAGATTAAATACTGGTTTTAAATATATGCTAGCTCCTGGAGAATATTGCCCCAACTCTGAAAGGTATTTCCACCCAGATGTTACATTAATTGTGTCTTTAGAAGGTCATTCCATTATTTTATCAAGAAAGCTGCTTCAGGATGATGGGGATCATGGTCAGACAAGTGAATCGTGGAGATCGTGGTCAGACCACAAGCATCAGACCATAGCTATACTGCATTTGCTATGAAGTGAGTCCCTTGATCTGAGATGATGCTGTGTGGAATACCATGTCAATGGATAAGGCATTCTGTAAGTTCACAGGTTGTAGTTTTGGCAGAAGCATTGTGCATTGTACAGTGAAGGCAAATCAATATCCAGAATAAGTGTGTATTCCAGCAAGAAAAAACACTGCCCTTTCCATGGTAAAAATAAAATTAAAATGTAATCTTCCTGCAACCAGGATGCTGGCTGATCTCCCAGAGGAATGATCCAATATCTCAGAGTCAGTGCTGGCGTCTACTACTGGCAGATTGGACACTCAACAGTGGCTGTAGGCTTTGGTGAGTGGAAGCCTGTGCTGCTGAGCCCATGTTTAACCTCTGTCCCTGCCATCATAATTACTTTATTCATAAATCCATTGGGCAATAACAGGAACGAATGGGGAAAGATGATTGGTTTCCACAAAATGTGTCATCTTATCCACTTGATTGTTAAAATTTTCCTTTGCTGAGTAAATCCTTTGGTAAGCATTCACATAAGATACAAATATCTTCACTTTTTTGGCTCAATAAGAGCAATCTATCCACATATCTCTTCCCCATACCTCCGTGTCACCGATTTTCCAATCATGTTCCTTGCAAGTTCCTGAACATCTAGACAAACTATTGGTCACAGTGCATGAATCAATGTACAGCCATACATTTGACCATTTCTCCTTCCAAACAAAATGAATAACCAATAGCATTGCTTAAAGTTCTACTCATTAGGAGGATTTCCCATCACCACTGTCCTTCAAAGAGGTCCCCAAATGGGGCCTTATTGGATCTGTTTTCCACTTTCAAGTAGTGTCAGAATATTGTGCAAAACCATCTGAAAACCAAGCATCTGAAAACTTTTCATCAGTCAACTGTTCATAAACAACTCCCCATGAGGTTATAAGTGCAGACTGGGAGAAGGGAGATAATGTGACAAGAGTAGAGATCATGGGCATTTGAGTCACTTTCCATACAGCTTGTGCTTTCAGGCCCTCCTTGAACCTAATCTGGTATATACCATTTCCAGTTAATGATGGGGTACTGTCCAAAATTTTTATTTTGTGGGTCAGACAACACCTGGTTCATAATGGGCAGCTCAGGTTGTATGGTGGCTTGGTGGCCCAGGGTTAGGTTTTCAGTCTCTAGTAAGTCCCAGTAACAAGTCAAAAGCTGTTTATCAAAAGGAGAGTCATCATCTGCAGATGGTGGCAGGGCTTTGCTCCAAAATCCTAAGGGTCTATGCTATGATTCATTAATAGGAGCCTGTTCAAGACTCCAAATTGTATCTCTGTCTGTCACTGACTCTTCAATCACCATTGGATCAATTATTCACATTACCCAAGTGACAAAGCAGCTTGCACAGCAGGCAGAACCTGTTTAGAGTCTTCTCTTGTTCTGGGTCCCACTCAAAACTCGCAACTTTTCACTATTTGATAAATAGGCTGGTATATCACACCCAAATGAGAGAGACATTACCTCCAAAGTCCAAAGAGGCCCATCAGGCTTGTGCCTCCTTTTTAGTTGTAGGAGGGGCCAGATGCACTAATTTATCCTTCATATTAGTAGGAATATATTGACATGCACCACAGCACTGGACCTCTAAAAATTCCATCAAGGTGTAAGTTACTTGAAGTTTTAATAGGTTAATTTCCCCTGTTTAGTATGCAGATGTTTTACCAACAAGTCTAGAGTCATTGATAATTCTTCCCTTCTAGGTCCAACAAGTATAATGTCACCAGTGTAATGGACCAGTGTGACATTTTGTGGAAGGGAAAACCATCCAAGTTTCCTGAGAACTACATTATGACCCAGTGCTGGAAAATTAATATGCCTTTTAGATAGAACCATAAAAGTGCACTATTGACCTTTCCAGCTGATGTCAAACTGATTCTAGTGCTTCTTCAAAACTGAAACTGACAAAAACGCATTGGCCAGATCAATCCTACATGACAGGTACTATGAGATGCATTGATTTGTTCAAACAATAAGCCACATCTAGAACATCAACTGCAGTTGGAGTCACCTACTGGTTAAGTTTACCAGGTGTCATTATCCAAGACCCATCTGTGTGTTTGTGGAGGCCAAATAGGTGAGTAAATGGAGATGTAATAGGAATCATCTCATCTGAATTCATCAAGCCCTTGATGATGGCATTAATCTCTGTAATCCCCCCCCCCCCCAAACATGATATTGCTTTTGGATTACTGCTTTTTTTTTTTTTTTTTTTTTTTTTTTTTCCTTATGTAGAGGCTGTTCTAATGGTTTCCACTAGGCATTTTCTGATAATAACTCTTATTAAACATGCTGGGATCCAGTGTGGTGTCCTGTCAGTTGTTCAGTGTCTATTCCAGTTATGCATTTTTGCACTGGGGAAAATCATTACAGAATGGGTTCTGGTTCCCACTGGACCCACTGTGAGGCAGAACTGAGCATTAGTTACTTGACCTCCATATACCCTCACTTTAACTGGTGAACCAAGGTGAAGTTTTGGGTCTCCTTGAATTAGGGTCAATTCAGAAACAGTGTCTAGTAACTTCTGAAAAGTCTGATTAATTACTTTTCCCCAGTGAGCAGTCACTCTGAAAAAAATCATAAATCCTGTTGGGGAAAGCTGGAGGAAAGACTAGCTTATTCATTTTTGGCAATGTGGAGGGATTCTTCCTCAAGGGGACTTGGCTTCCCCTTTATTCAAGGTGTCAAGCATCTGTAAACTGCCTCAAGTCTATGAATTGATTGACAGGTCAGATGCAGAGTCCAGACCCAGAATAAAGCAGTGAGATTTACCCAAGTGTTAAATATATTGGAAGCAGGCCACAATCCCAAGAAAATTTCTGTTCAATTCATTGACTGCTTGCTCATAGTAGACTTCATCATATTAAATCTCATTATGAAGGATGACTACTTCTTAACTTCTAAACTACTAAAAAACCTGGCCCAGTCCATAAAGCACATAACCATAACTATCATCATTCCAGGTTGGCTGGTCTCATTCTCAGGGTACAAGGACTTCAGCCCAGAATACAGAGAACATGGCCAATGTCCAGAGTCCAAACAACACTGTTATTTTATAGATGCTCCTAGAAAGCAGATAGTTCATTTTAAGCCTTAGGAGCTAATGAATCCAACAACATATCAAATAAAAAACACCTAAAAACTACATCATGTAGTGAGATTCATACCAGGTATGCAGGGTATCTTGGTGTGGTGACATAAGATAAACACTGGACTGTAAACCACAAGGCTGGTGTTCAAACCCACCAGTTGCTCTTTGGAAATTCTATACAGTGTTGCTATGAGTTGAAACTGACTCTACAGCACTTAACAACAGTGATATTCAGGGATAGTTCAATATTAGAAAAGTAACCAACATAATCCACCACATAAATAAAATAAAGGAAAAATACACATGATCATATTCATCAATGCAGAAGAGTTATTTGACAAAATCCCAAATCCGTTCCTGAATAAAACACTCAACAAAATAGGAATAGAAGGAAAATTTCTCAATATAGTTAAGGGCATGTATACAAAATCAACAAAGAGCTCTGGTAGCGTAGCAGTTATGAATCGGGCTGCAAACAACAAGGTCAGCAGTTTGAAACTACCAGATGGTCCATGGGAGAAAGATGAAGCTTTCTGCTCCCATAAAGATTTATAGCCTCAGAAACCCTGTACAGGGTCGCTATGAGTTGGAACCAACTCCACGGCCCATAACCACCACCACCATACAAACCCAACAACCAGCATCTCTCTCAACAGACAGAAAAGTAAACCATTCCCCTTGTGAACAGGGTGCCCACTTCTATTCAATATTGTGCTGCAAGTCTTAGTCAAAGATATAAAACAAGAAAGGGAAATTAAAGACATCCAAATTGTCAAATACATAAAACTCTTTATCTGCAAATGATATTATCCTATACTTAGAAAATCTCAAAGACTCAGTAAGAAAATTGTTGGAACTCATTAAAAGATTCAGCAAAGCAGAAGGAAACAAGGTCAACATAGAAAAATCAGTTGGATTCCTTTATACTAACAAAGTGTGCTCTGAAAAGGAAATCAAGAAAACAGTATGATTTGCAAATACCTCCCAAAAGATAAAATACTTAGGAATAAATGTAACCAGAGAAACAAAAGGCCTATACAAAGACAACTCTTAAATACTATGACAAGAAACCAAAAGAGATATACAAAAATTGAGAACATACTATACTCATGGATAGGAAGAATTAACATTGTGAATTTATCAACACTACTCCAAGTAACCTATAGATATAATGCAATTCCAATCCAGCCTCCAGCATCATTCTTTAAAAAAATGGAAAAATGAATTATCAATTTTATATGGAAAGAAAAGAGACCTCAGATAAATAAAGCACTACTGAAAAAGATGAACAAACTAGGAGATCTCTCACTTCTGATTTCAAAACCTTCTATACACTTCTACACAACCATTGTATTCAGAACAGCAAATAGATCAATGAAACTGAATTGATATCTCAGAAATAAATCAATCCACCTATATATAGTCAGTTGATCTTTGACAAAGGACCAAACACATTAGATAAAGAAGAGATAGTCTCTTCAGATGGTGCTCCCAAAACTAGAAACAAATTTGCATTAGAATGAAGCAAGACCCATATCTCACATCATAAGCAAAACCAAACACAACATGGATTAAAGACTTAAATGTAAAACCTAGAACCATAAAGATCATAAATGACAAAATAGGGGCAAACATAGGGATTCTTATACATGGCATAAATGCACTATCAAATGTTGTAAAAAACACACAAACAGCAGAAGATAAACTAGATGATTGGGCCTCTGA